>NW_009259790.1:151237-175632 GCF_000687185.1 Egretta garzetta | reverse complement strand
AAAAAAAAAAAAGAAAAAAAGAAAAAAAAGAAAATCAGGCTAGGGCCATGCAGACCACGCTGGTAACGCTCACCCTTCTTACCTTTCCTCTCGAAGCAGTGCTTGCAGATGTTGGTGCAGCTTGTGATAGTGGGCAGCATGATAAAAAGCAGATCTGCAAAAGCATTTTCAGGTTTTATTTTCTTGATATCTAAATGACATCCTGTTGCACAAGCCCTGCCGTTTAGAAAGTGCCTCAGCGCATCAGAGATATTGCTGCTGTGACCCTTTGCCTTGCAGTATGGAGACGTGAGCTGGGTGACTTTAGGTTTGCCTGTACCCCTACCTGGCAGCTCCTGTCCAGGCTAGTCATACTGGCGCTGCTGGGAAGTCTCTCTTCCCCCAAATAAGTCAGTGTGTGTGAGCGAGCTGGTGGCGTAGAGGCGGCTGTTAATGTGACTTACATCTAAGGGTTACAATTAAGGTTACTGACCACTTCCTGTAGTAAGATGCTGGGTTTCATTTCAGGGACATGCCTGCACCCCCTCCATCTGCAGGGAAACTCTGTGTGTTGGTCCTAGGGCACTGCTCCGGGGTGCTTGTGCCACCACTGTCCTTACAATGCAAGGAAGGTTACCTGGCTCATGTTCCCCCTTTCTAGTAGAGAGATGGGCAGAAATGTGGGGAAACGGCAGTCCAGGAGGTCCCTTCCAATCCTGCTTTTTTTGTTTTGTTTTTTTGTTTCTCTGAATATACAAAGGTTTTGAGCCAAATTTGAACATAGGATAAAAACCACAGGCTGGCAGGTTAACAAACCCCTGGGTCATAAAATGAGTCAGCAGAAGAATTGAAGCCGCAGTGCCCTGGGATAGCTGTAGCCCTCAACTGCAATTTGTAAAAACAGCAATGCCCACACAGGGAGCTGCTGTTATGTGGTCCTGCCTTGCAGGCAACAGGGCTGTTGGAGAGGACGTGTGAAATGTCACTCTTAAGTGAATGTTTTGTGTCTTTGTCTGAAACTGTGACTTCATGGGAAGAAGTATTTGGTGATGATGCTGGCATTTGTTACTGCTACTTGTTTCCTTACCCTGTTCAAACCTGCTGTCTCTTGACATGGTGCTAGAAAAACATTTTTTGTGGCATGGGAGAGAGACGTGTCTTGTGGTCAAGGTCCCAGACAGTGACTTAGGGATTTCTCTCATATTTCCCATGTCACTTTGGAATAGTGGGTTTACTTTGTCTGTACCTCAGTTCCTCTGAATCTTCCCATCCTTTAGTTTTGTTTTCGGAGGGTTGCAACTGTGAAAACAGCTGTCTCTTTTTCCTGTATGTGAGCAAGACGTTAACTCTTTATGAAAAATATGGTAACCAAATCCCAGATCAGAGTTGCTGTACTCAGTGTCACCATTCAACAGTAAACAGTCTTATCCTGTTTTTATCAGTCTTAAAACGTGATAGATGTGTCATGCTGCTGGTACAGCAATGTCATACTGTTTACACTCCAATTACACTACGGATTTCATTTGATCGCAAGCACCAGAGGTTAATGATTCATAGCACTTGAAAAATGGCAGTTTGAAATTTCAGACGGGATGATTGCTGACATCCCCAAGGTTTAGTTATTACAACTGTTGAGGTACTCGGTGGCAAGCTGCTGAAACCTGGTAGAGTTTAAGTGGAACATATATAGACAAAGCAAAACTTTGCTCAGAATGGTGCCGGTTGTTCTGCTGTTTGTTCCTAAGCATTTCCATGCATAGACATGGATGAGTGAAAACTTTGCTCTCTGACTCAGACCTTTCATTAGCAGCTAATAATCAATGAGAGCAGGCAGGTTGGACAAAGCAGAGAGGTTGTAACTTAAAAAAAAAAGTGCATACCGTCATCCTGCCCACGTGGGCTATTCCTGTGCATGTTACTGTTCGTAACCATGTATCAGGCCACGCACAGGAACTGGAGATGGGATTTACCCAGATGTGGCGTATTTATTTGGCACTAGTGATGGGTAGATAATTTTAAGAACATGCCTCTTCTTGCAATAAGAGTGAAAGTCTTTCTTTTAAGTTGCTGACATTGAGCTTGAATTTTAAA
Source organism: Egretta garzetta (assembly GCF_000687185.1). Taxonomy (NCBI): domain Eukaryota; kingdom Metazoa; phylum Chordata; class Aves; order Pelecaniformes; family Ardeidae; genus Egretta; species Egretta garzetta. Next base: position 173,562 of record NW_009259790.1, on the reverse strand, counting down.
ACTATTTTTTGCAGTTGGAAACTGAATTTGATGATGTTTATACGCTTCCTTCATCTCCACCCTCCTTAGCTTCCTTACTGCCTCACTTAAAGAGGAGAAATGGGATGTGTTTTCCGTGGCTGTGTTTTGGGGACCTTCAGGTCAGCTCTGAGAGCTGTGATGAGTGCGGTATCTGTAACTGCATGAGTGAAGCAGAAAAGTAGAGTGGGCAGTCGGGCACTGAGTGAAAGAAGCAGCCTCCGTGCGAGGCAGAGGTGGCATCCAGGAATAAACCGGCAAAGTCTCTTCATCTTTGTTTCACAGTCAGTGGATGCTGAGAGGCAGCAATGTTGTACCGTGTGAACTGCTGTTGGGAGAAAGGGAAAAAAAAAAAAAACCCAAACCTGCAGCATCTTTAGCAATTGTGCTGGTGCAAAAAGTGTGAAATGGGGAAGGAGAAACCTATCTGTTTTCTTCCTACTTTTGCCCATAAAAGACAAGCTTCATTTTTTCTCAGATAATTTAGAAGGAAACACCATGTCATGTGTATGAATGATGTATGTTCCTAATGATGGGGGGAAACAATAATGCTGTGGTGCAGGTTCCCTGCACAATGGCTACAGTACAAGTTAATACAAGTAATCATAGCCAAATGAGGAGGAGGAAAATAAACAGGAAAAACTGCAGCAACACAGTTTAACAGGCCCATACTGATGCAACCATGTTCCATATGATGAAATAATGCCATTCAAAACCTGTTTTAGATTTACAATTTTCTTTAGTCAAGAAATCTTTGAAATTAATAATTACCATAAGAAATGTGTTATGTTCAGCAAGCATTGGACTTAATTTGTCTGGCTTTTAAATAGTTTGAAGCTTTGTCTATTACAGGAATCCCCTGATCTTTCCAGGATGTTTTATACATACAGTAGCTGCTTCCTCTTACAGAAATAATGTCATTTGGAAGTGAACAGTATATGCTGAAAAAGCTTTTGTCTGCAATCAAATTGGCAGTGACTGAGAAAATCCAGATGATATCCCAAAGGGGAGTCCGTGCAGCTGGGCTGTTCTTTGTTACAGCAGTATTTTGCTCTTTCTATTTAAACACATTTTGTATTCTATCTGCAGCACACACCTGCTGGTATTGTGATCTTCCTGCTATGATATAAATGTGAGGGGGACAATGTAGGACAATGTTGTGACCAAACTAGTGTTGCTTAAAGTCCAGCTGCAAAATGAATGAGTTAATCCCTGCTAAGTCTATAAGAGAAAAGCTGCAAGTGCTGACATCATTTATCTTTAGAAATGTAAAGCCATCCAAAGACAAGATTCCTTTCACCTCTTCTCTCACCATCAGATGATATTTTTTTCCCCCCTAGCTTAGCTGATGACATGATATTTGGATTTCACTGAGGTTTCTCAGTCTCCTTCCAGTCTTGATATCATTTGGCCAGTTGTCAGATAATATCTACTATGTGTGTATAATAACGGTACTCTGGTGTTAGAACATGTTGACGAAAGATGGCATTTAAGTTAGCAGTGTGACAGAGGTGATCATGGACTTTTTCACCTGGGCACAGCATGCTGCCTGGCCCATGACTTACTGAGTGGAGGAAAGATGTATCTAGGGTTTCAAGGCCACTTTTCTCCTTGACATTTTTTCCTTGCATTGATAACTTGTTTCTTCATTAGTATGTTTACAGTGAATATTAAACCAAAAGCTGCTTTATAGGCATAATTAAAAGCCTATATAGTTTCTTGGAGGAAAGACAGATTTATTTTTTTTTTCATTCTGTTCTGTGGTTTAGCCAAAGTGAGAATCACAATGCCCTAAGTATCTGGGAATATTGAAACTCAAAATTAGTCTCAGGAGTCCGATAATCTGACAGACAAGAATTTACTGTACTCAACTAAAGCTGTCTAATTTTGACAGATGTGATGGATTAAAGAGAAAGCATCATTGACCTGGTTCCGCTCTCTTAGGCTTTCCAATTAAACAGGGTGTTGTAGAAAGCAAGACCTTGCAGAATAATACCTGGACCAGCAGGACTGATGTTTTAAATGTCCCTTATACTTTAAAAGATGTTCCTTTAAAGATTTTGCTTGAGCACTAATCCCAGAACACTAATAATGGAGTCTCCTGTAGGGATGTTATCTCTTTCTAACCTCTTAATTAACTGGCTAAATAGACAATTTTTGTGCTTTTGTGTTTAGAAGCTCTTTAATGAGGTTTGAATCCTCTGGCCAAGCCAAGTTAAGAGTTCAGATTTTGACACCAAGGAAGATGCCTGGCTGCAGAAAATGCATGGTGCACTTGCACATATAATGTACAGAGCTGGAGAGAGACATCTTGGATGGATGAAATTTTAACAGAAAACAAAAAAAACACGGTATAACTGCAGATGTTGGGAAGAAGAATTTTGCCAAGAATGTGACCAACCCTATCATCATCAAGTTCTGATGAACTTTTTGAAAAGGTTCTATTGCCTTGAAATTACAGGAGCACCGGTCAATTGTAATCTAAGAGAGAAATATAACAGAGGATTAGATAAAAAATGCAAGGGTCTGTCTGTGGCCTTGAGTTGTTCTGTAGCTAGTCTGTCTCTAATATACTCTGGTTACTGCAACTTCCTTCACTCATCCAAATATTGCAGAGACCCTGTAATTCCTGTGTGACAGTAGGATGTCTAGAAAAGGAGTATCTCTTAAAAAAAGTATTAAAAAATCCTGTAGCCCATGTTTCAAGCAGGTGTGTTTGTTCCTAACATTGCTACTTTGGACCAATAATGGCTCAAAACACTTTCTTTTCCACTATTCCAGAGTAATGGCTGTTTCTGTCTGCTCTTTTTGTAGATTGAACCTCCTAGTCCCTACACCAGCTTGGAGACTCAGGTTAGTACCATCCCCACACAATTCTTTCTTACAAGAGATTCTCTGAAAGAGAGGGCTGATGTCCTGCTGCCCACCATATTTATGATATTTAACTGTGTTGGTGGCCCTGGAGAAGGTGCAGCTGTAACAGCAGTAGCAGTAGTTCCCAATATGACTGACTGGGCAAGAAGAGAACCGGACTCTTTGTAGGAAACAGTAGGTGCAGATGGTGAGGAAGGGACCTGGTGTTCAGTTGGACAACAGCAGAAGTGACTTGTATTTGTTAGAAGAGAGGATGCAGTCTTCAAGATAGTGCAAGCATCCATTCATTTATTTTTGTATACTCAGCTTCCTAGCTTTTGTCATGATCCCCATTGCTAGTGTGTTACTCTAAAATACTGTTGCGCTGCAGATTTCCTCTTCAGACATTACAATGAATGGTAATGAATCCGTGGAGATGCCTAGCAGCAGAAGGTCAAAGTGACAGAAGGGATTTTACAAAGTCACTGGTGCTTTGATTTGTGTTTTCTAACAAGGCAGCATCATTGATTTCTGTTCTTGCCGATCTTTGGGAGACAGCAAAGGCAATGGTACTTGCATACTGAAGATAAGTGTTTATTCAGAACACACATTTCCAATGTCCCTTAGTGACTGCATAAATATTTCTGCCTTTGTCTTCTGCTGGCCTTTCTCTGGGGAAAGCTTTGACTGTTTCGTTATTTGTTTCAACAAGCCTACTACATCTTTTTTATGGACCTCACTGGAGCCAAGCCTTTGTGAGTTGAAACTGGCAAGAAAGGATCACACAAAGATTGTTATACACAGTGGCATTATAAAGTGGTATCAAAATGGAGAGTACATAATAAAATACTACTCTGTGCATGATGTAGAACTAGAAAGATACAGTAATAATGAAGACTTATTTTATTACTGACTTAAAATAGTGTAAGAACATCAGTTTGCATCAGTGAATTTCATCAGAATTTCACACTCGGAGGAGAAGGAAGTGAAAGGGAGCTCATCAGCTCCAGCTGGTACAGCTGCCAGCTGCAGCAGATTACTGGCTGAGGTGATGCCTTCAGCCCCAGCATACCACTTCCTTGTCCTGCCCTGCCAGCCTGCATCTTCCCTGACCTGCGTGTCATTCGCTCTTCCCGCCCATTACCTCCTTGCTAAGGCTGTCAGCAGGCGACTCCAAAAGTTGCTGCGGTTTCAAGGGTCCTTAATATTTTTGGGGTCAGGGAGGGCATAAACACATTGTTTCATGAATAATTAAGGTAGAAATTAAGTGTATGCTTATATGTGTTCATATTTCTTTCAGTGTCACTGAAAGCCACATCCACTTCTGAATCCATTTTCTGTAGAAAGCTGCTTACTTCTGACCTTGAAATAGATGAGGAGAGCCAAACCCAACTACTTATGGGCAATGCACTTACATCCCAAAGTGTTCTAGACTGCTGGGGGCTGCTCAAATGTAGGAGCTGAGACCAGGCAGGTATCCTGGGATGGGGAGGGAAGGGACTGTCTCTCAGAGAGGTGGGTATCTGGGTATCACAGCTGAAGGTCAGGGTGTGACTTTGGCTTCTAGGGATATATTTCTCTTTTGGTGAAGTGGTCAAAAGCATTCGGATTAGCAGTGGAAGCTGCTGGTTTATATCCAGACTCAGAAGTTAGCAGTTTGAGACTGGGTCACAGTCTTAGCTGTGTCTCTCTTTTCTTTGCCATTAAAAAGCACTGTGAGAAAAATAAATGAGCAGCTCTAACGTTTTGCCGACTCAAACAGGATGTGAACTAATATGGTTAGTAAAGAATCCCCAAATTTACAGAAGTCTCCCTGCATGCTTTATTATCTTCCTTTTTCTTTGGGGACAGATGGGAGCAGAGAGTACCACTGCATTCATTTGAGACATGTTGAGTAGAGTAGTGAGCAGCATCTTTGCTTTGGTGGTTTCCTGCACAATCTTGGGATGGATTGACTCATTTGAGAGTTTCTCTGTACTGCCCTCTAGTTTCCTGCCTTGGCTCTGGTTTGGTTGGTATTTTGAATGTTGACATTTCAAACCCATGCTGTGTGTTGAAAGGGGACTGTGTTCCGGAGGCTTTCTCATTAATTTTTCATATCATTTCCCCTCCTTTCCCTAGTCTTCCAATGAGCTGTACAATTGTTGAAAATTTTACGGGTATGGCTGCAAGTGATCTTCTAAGGAGAGAATGGGTACTCTTCCAACCAGCTCAGCTTCACCAGATCTCTTTGAATTCCCGTATAAAGATATATTTTAGGTTGTGTGTAAGTGAACAGAGGGAAAGGATTTACTTGAGAGCTAAGCAAGTGGGTTTGGCTGATATTTTTCCAGGGAAAAGACAGTTTCTGCAAACAAAATAATTATTGCACAATTCCCTCTCTTTTAGAGGCATATCAAAATACTTTGTTCAAATTGGACCTGCCAAATCATGCTACTCATGTTAATCAAATAGCAGTATATTGGGGATCGGTCTGATTTGTTTATACCTACCTGTGCTGGGACAAAAGACAATGCAGTCGTGTAGTTCCTGTACTCCCTGTTCTTTTTTTGTAAGTGGGATTATATAGCTCACAAACAACTATTCTGTAGCTTTTCTCATGTTAAATGGTGTGTAACAAGCATGAATCTTATAATGTGTAAATTGGGTGCAGCAGATTAAATAGTTGTTAATCAGCTGTGTTGGAGGGAGTAGGATGTGGCAAATATATTTGCACTGTGTGGCAAAATTATACTTATCTAGGGGGTGAAACCCAGAAACTTCATCTTTATTGGAAAAAATATTTTGAAAGCAAACCTCCCATTTCCTATCTCTAAATCTCACTGTGTGCTAATGCCAAAAACAGATGTCCTTGAGCATCCTTGAGGTGTTTGATAAGGTCATGTTGTCAGGATTCTTTTGGAGGGTTCGGGCATGTTTGCACTGTCACACAAGAGAAGCTGAGCTTAATTTGAATGAAGAAAACTGAGAGAATGAAAGCTGTTTTCAGCAGCTGAGATGGTTGTATGTTACATCTGAAACAGCTATGACTCTGTTTGTGACTACTTTTCTCACAATTTCAGAAGTTATCTCCATCAATGAGATTGTGGCTGTTTTGCATTTCACACTTCCCAGCCTTCATTTCGCAAAAATACCAGGAGCCAAATGTGATGGCTTCAGCAGCAGTTAGCCCAGAGATAAATTTTGGCCCAGTTTTTCATTCCCTCAGAGCGATGGAGTTTGTAATCATCTTTGTGTTGAGAGATCGTTATCAGTCTCTTTCCAAAGCTGTAGCTTTGTGACTGTTGAAAGTTGTGTGATTGGATGCTAGGGAGCCCTCCAAGGCTTACTGGTACAGGACCACGGAGTATTGTAACTGGTGGAGAGAATGGGGCTCTGTGTAGCAGGTAATGGGACTCAGTAATTGGTGCAGCAATCGCAGTCTTTACCTCTTCCCTGACCTGTGAGAGGTAAACCTTGCCATGTGTTTTCCTTTTGCCATTGTGCTGCAGTGCTTGCCCTGAGAGGCACTGTCTGAGGGGTGCCGGGCTAAGCCTGCAGCAAGCAGATGTGCACCCTCATGTCTGTGTGGCAAGAGGTTGGTTTTACACTGCTTCCAAGTCAGCAGCATCTCTTCTAAGCTTATGGCAATAATAATAAAAAAAAAAAAATTACAATTCTTCTTCCAAGAATATAGAATACCAATTTTTCCCATGTTAGAAGTCAAAATATGAACTGATTTTTGCTGTGCAGTTTCCAGAAGATGCTCTCACTGGGGTATCTTTTTGTGTGAGACTGGCTGGTGGCTTGCAGCCTCCCTTTAAGTGATGGGTTTGGTTCCCAGGTGCTACTGAAGTGTGAAACTTGAAGATTGCTAAAATAACATGTGCACTCAGAATCCAAACACAAGACCTATGTGTAACACGTACGCCACGCCAGGAGGATTTCAGGTGGAAATGTACCTTAGCCAAAGGGGGACGCCAGTTCAGAAAGGATTACGTTGGCAAAAAGCCGGTGTGAAAGATGCTTTGAAGGCCTCTTCCCATGGAACACAAGTGCTCTCCCATGTTGGTGAAGTAAATAGGAATGCTTGAGTACGGGCAGCAGTGTGCTTGTCATAATACAGCAAAAACAGACTGCTTTTAAGAGCTAGCTCATTTTAGAACAAAAATGTCCTACCATGGAGAGCCTTGTGTAAGGAACAAAAATTGTCATATTAAAAGGTATTTATTATACTGTAATTCCTTTATCTGAAATTGATTTCTGGCTTAATTCAATAAAAAGACTCAGAACTGAAGGTTCGTGGTGTGCCACTCTGTTGTGGGTGTTGCACTTCACGGTTAAGTGGCTGCTTTGAACAGCAAAACCAGCAAACCCATACCCTTTTCTGAATTATTTCCATGAACAAACTGTGAGAAGTTTGGCATTGAAGGCCAATGAAGTCCTTTGCAACAGTCTGTTGCAGGAAGAGGGTACACATGAAGTGTCACTCTCGATTCCTTCCTACCAATGCTGTGAAACCTGGATTTTACATGAAACTCCTTTAAAAAAGAAAGAAAATAAGAAAAAAAAAAAAGAGAGTATATAAAGCTTTCTAACTTATGTAGAGAAAAAGCACCTAACCATTAGTTCACAGTAACTTGGGTGCTGTGTAATAATGTAATACCTTTCTCTTTTTCTTTGAAGGACGTTTGATATTTTCAGCATGTTTGCAGCCCATGTGGTACTTGTAAAAGCTGTCCCATGGACAGCACTGAGAATGAAATCTCCTCTGCAAGAGGTACAGCTTGGGCAAACTTCCTAGACCAGCACATGTGGAAGGGAACCTCTGTGATGGACGGGATGGTATTTTCAACTCTTATCTGAACTTTGCATTCAGAGCCTGAGCCTATGGCTCATATTCTCTGGATGTCAGGTGTGAGTTGGGTTTTTTTGCTGGTGTCCCCAGAAGTATTTGTGACCTGTCCAGTGGGTTGTCTGTCCCTTTTAATACTCATTTGAGAAAATATTCTTGTCCTTTGCTAGAAATGGGAAAGTTTCTAATTGTCCAAAAGTCCATTCATGTATGATGCAGCTTCAGGAACATGAGGTGCTCTCATGCAGTTATCTTTAATTATGAATATTTTTAACAGTACACCTACCAAAGCCTTATGCTCCTAAGCTAGGATCTTAAAAACATAGGAGAATTGTGGTATTTCCCAGCAGAAGTTGATTTGCTTCTAATTTGGCCAGCATTCAAAACGTTTACCAGCAATAGCTAGTGTTTGTGAAGTGGCTAGCCTCTGATGGAAAGTGAATTGTAAAATTTAGTTCTGTGCTTGCCCATTTTTGTTGTATAGGGCAAATTGGCAGAAGGGAAGATAATAAATTATGTTAATTATAATCAATTACCATCAGAACCAAACAGTTCATTACGGCCCTGTCTCTGCTGTACAGTAAAGCTATTGTATGTTGTCATGCTCTGTGCTTCAAATGACATCACAGAACTTGAAAGTTCTTGATTATTCCAGAATAATGGTAACTGGGCTAAAGGATAAAAGATTAATATTTGATAGCATGATGTCTGGCTGATCGCTTAAATAAAGCTCTAATCCAGAACTGTTCTGATAGCAAATAGAGAATTGTGCCAACAAACTGAAATACTCTGAGACTAATTGAATCCTTGGGTATTGTTGCCGTTCTTTAAGTGAAATACATCTAGAGGTTGTTCTGATAAATATATCTAAAAATAAATAAGTACTTCATATCTCACAGATTGCAAATACAGTATGTATTTGTGGCAGTTCCAGTATTGCAGTGAGGGGCTGTTAAGAGTTTTACAGCTGTTTCCTTTCTCCTGTGCATCCCTTCCTGTCAGAAGAGCAAGATACGAGGAATTCACACATTCTTTTCCAGTTAAACGTTAGGTAGCTCCCCATTCAGCTCCTCCTAGACTAACATTTGAGAGCATCCTTAATTATAAGCATGCACTTAAGTGCAGCTGACTTAAGGAAGACTTTTCCTTGAAGTCCGGCTATGTATCCTTCCTTCAATTCTTACCTAAAACCAAATTTTGGTTGTAATAGTTTAAAATACATTTTTATCTCTGGAGCCCTTTTACATATGGTGGACTGGATCCTCTGGTGAGTACTTTAGTGTGCCTCTCCTGGCTGAAGGGGAGCAGTGTTGGTTTATCCTGGCTGAGGAGGTGAGTTACTGTATTAATGTGAGCAGTGAGTAAAATGCAGGCCAAATTGCCAGTGCGACTGGTGCGTAGTTGTGGAAGGTTGTGCAGGAGGCAGAACAAAAAGCTGCACATAGGTGACTGGTGTCTGATGTTACTGCTTGTGCGGTGTTCTCTGTGCAGCATTTCTTGGGAGACATCTGGGGTGCATTTTGCTTTGGGATTGGTTTGAAATGATACTGGAATGTGGGGTCTTTTTCTGTTTTATTTCATTTTCTATAACAGCTACAGGTAAATGCACCTGAAAAGGCAATTTTCTCTTTCTCTGGTTATGCTGGGATTAGACCTCAGTGGCATAAATAGCTCTTCTGTAGCAAAGTGGTTTAAAGTGATAATTCCATTTTTTGGGTGGTGAAGCATAGCACAGAAAAAAATGCACAATAATTTCTTAAAAACAATCAGATAACAATTGGATAACTATAGACACACACAGCTGTGTTTTGCATGCCGCATTTTCCAGATCTAGTTACAATAATTTTGTAGGCAGGGCAACTCGAAGTGGCTACATCCACTTTCATGTAACACACTGAGGATTTTTTCTGGTTTTGTAATTACGTATTCCTTCAAGTACTGGAGACCACAGTGCAAGGAGAACCCACTTCTAAAACTGTTGTTCTCAGAAGTAGGACAAATTATGAGGAAGGTTCTTTTGCTCACATGCCTGGGCTGCTGCACTAGATCACACATGCACTTTTTCACATTAACTGTCTTCTTCCTACATGTGCCTTGTTTTACAGACTTGTTGATGTAGCTTTGCAGGTCCTGTAGTTTTGCGTCATTGTCAGTGTTCACTGATATCACTAGAAGAGGAATTAACTGGGCTGTAGGCTGGCAATGAAAGCTTATTAGTAGCTGGTAAATCCAATGGAGATCTGGAGCTAACCTCTGTACTACGCACTCCTGTGTTTTGTATTCTGATTGGGAAAATGACTGCAACTGGATAGATTGCAGTGCTGAAGCGAAAGCAAGATTTAAAAGAAAAATATGCAAATGCTTTATTGTCTTGACTTTCAACAGTGCTTATTGTCGCAGTTGATGACGATGCTGAGGCAGTGGGCTAGTGAGTGACAATTGGGTGGTTGTCACTCCCAAGGGTGCTAGCTGCACATCAGCAATGTGATGGAATTTGTCTGAAAACACTTTTCCATGGGAAATTAGGAAGTAAGCTAATAATCTTTGATTACTTGAAATGTTTGCTATATTTGCTCTTCAGGGAAAAAAAAAATAATAAAAAATTGTGATTGCTGGTCTGGACCCTTGTTAATACTGGTGGGATTTGTGTGGTTCAGTGTCATTTCTGTGACTGAAAATCTTGCACTGGCCCAGACCAAATGGGGTGTTTTGGCCATGGAAATGGCATGTCCTATGCACACCAGCTGCTCTCCTTGCCCTTCAGTACTTTTTTGTGGCATCCCAGTCATGACAATGGGTGACCCTGCCCGTGAAGCATTGCATCCAGTTGCATAGGCAGCCCTGCACTCCTATGTTGGGTATGTTTTGACTGCATCCAGCCACAGCAAGGTATGCATTAGATAAGGTTATCTGGAGAGTTACGAACATTTGGAAGCTGCATCCGGTAATCGGCAGAGCATCTGAATTTGAGGCTGGCCTTTCAAAGCTAAAGCCAGACCCTGTATTATTGCCTAAGATCCGTGTATTGTGTGCATGTAGAGAGCTGACAGCCTCAGAACAGGATTAGCAAAATCTGTCATGCAGTGAATATACCGAGGATGTGAGATTTCTGACTCTCACACCACCGCAGCCCTCCGGCAGAGCTGTAATGTGCCCTCTCTGGGCTGTTTGGCATTCGCAGCCTGTCACCCTGATGCATTGCTTATGTCCATTCTCAGAGAAAAACAAAACCAAAGACAACACCCTGCCAAGGCTTGCTTCTTTCTGTGAAAGGTGTGGGATTTTCCCTCATGGGGAATGCTTGCCTGAGAGGTGGGAGCCCCAGAGGGACCCTCTCCTCAGGCTGGGAGGGCACAGCTTCTCTGTGCCAGCATCCCAGGGTGCCCTGGCCACACTGCCCTGCGCCGCCAAGCAGGGCTGTGGGACTTTGGAGAGTGCAAGCTGGGCTGTCCCTCGCAGGAAGGGTCAGTTCCCTGCTCCTTGTTGCAGGACTATTGCTCTATTTTATATGTGCTGCTAAACTGGAGAAAAAATCTGCAGTTTTAAGATTCAAATCAAGAACAAAATAGTAGTTGGGGAGCCTGTGGTGCTGGCTGCTTCTGTCAGGTAGCAAGTACCAGGTGCTGACATTCGTAATGGGTTAATAATTTGTATGGGAAACCAGCAAAGCCAAGCTTCAAGAGGAACTACCAAGAAGGGTCGTGCTGCAAGCAGGTTTGATAAGCTCCTGGCTCTGCATGGAAAGTCAGCTTTAAAACAATTGTAGCCCTGAAATAGATTTCTTCTTGCTGTTTATGTGTAATGGAATTATTATACATATTATTCCATGACTTCACAGGAACCAGAAAGAATTTTTATTACTATTTCTTTGTTCCTGTGTCTTCTGGCACTTAATTGTACTTTATCCTATGTCGTAAATGTTACCTAATGTCTGTAATTGCTTATGACTGTCTAATATGTGAGTTTACATACAGCAAACAAAATACTTTTAATAAATGCTGATAATAAAATCATGCTATTAGAAGAGCAAGCACTTAGTGCCTATAAAATGACACTAAGTTCATTATTTGCAAGTTATCTAGATGCTAATTTGGTTATGGCCTTCAACAGCGTTTAGTTCTTAGTAGGCAGGAAGCATGCAATGTTTGCTGCTTCCAGGGCACCTTTCTGGTGGCTCAGCTTTGAAATTCTGTTGGCACTTTTATCGTGATGCTTTGGTAGCTGGACAAAGTGTCTTACAAAGGTCAAAAAGTTAGTCTTGACTAATAGTTAAAAAAAACAAAACAAAACAAAAAAGCAAAAGACAATTTGAATAACAAATCAATGAAGCTTTATCAGTAAGTGCGAGATCAGGCTCATGATAACCTTTCTCAAGGCTTGCTGCCTATTCCTTTGCCTATGATAACACAGAAATGTGGCATAAATTGAGTAAACGGAGGTTGTTGTCTTTTTATTTCAGCTATCAAACTGATGACTGATATGCTTTCTCATCCGTTGTTTTTCTCCAGTCAAATAGCTTTGTATTCTTTATAGCCTAGCCTTTAGAAACTGACAGACATAAACCCATTGATGTTTTTTATCTTATTTTTAAATTTTGATGTGGAGCCTAAGTTAAAACACATGTAGGTCTTGCTCCAGGTGTCTTGTGCCATTTGTGCAGAAGTCCCTTTCTGCCAAGTGTAAGACGTGGCTGGCGGTGTTTTAATCTCCCGGTCATATGGCAGTTTGGTACGGCAGGGCCAGGAAGCGCAGCGATGTGTGAGTGCTGTTACCATCAGTGATTTGGTCATTTGTGTGGAAGATTTAGCACGTGTGTAACTTGGCCATTCATAAGGCAATTATTTGTTAAGTGTGGTGGGATTTATTTAAAAGGTACCTGATAGATTGCAGGTTGTGCCGCACAGGAGGAGCCGCCCTGGTAGCAGTTGGGACTGTGGGTTTTCAGTGGGCAGATGTTTGCTGGGCAGAGATCCTCTGGGCTTCCTGCAGGAAGGCTGGGAATCCTGGCATGGCACCAGCTCACCTGAGGCAAACTGACAGGCTTGGGAAGTATGAAAACTTCAGAGAAACTAAAACTCAAATGAAACTCTTGTTCGAGGTTGTACTCTGCAATAGTGACTATTCGGAATTCTTCTGTAGACGTGTATGAGTAGCCTATGTATTTGATTAAGCAGCTGGCCCCCATCTCCATGGAAAGCAGAGGTTTCTGGTGCATAGATGTTTCTTGTGACCCCAGAAGGTGGAAGTCCAGGTTGTGTCCATTGCTTGTAGGTCACTTCCAGTGACAACAGAACACTGAGTAACTTTTGTGGAATTAGTGGAGCCTGTGTGGTGCCTGTGAATCCAGGGGTATGCAAGCCTCGTTCATGTTACAGACATTTATAGATTGTGTCTGGATACCTACTACATATAAAAATATTTTAAATATAAATTTCCCACTGTTTTGTCTTGTACTACCATTGATATTTTTGGTAAATTCTGGTTTCGGCTTAGAGATAACAGTTTTTCCCTGTACATTGTATACCACGATACACACACCATTTTGGAAGCTGTTCCTCTACTGTGCAGTGAAAGAAGTTAGTAAAGACCTGTTTTGTTTTATTTTTTACACAGAGTGCCAGTATCATGACTGATCCGCGGGTCTATGCCACTTTTGACCATTACCTGAAAATTCACTCTGAAGGCCATGCTGTTAAAGTATGAGAGTGTTATTTCAAATTACATTTGCTCCATAGTGGATTGGGAGGCTTTGGCATAGTGCTTAGTTTACACTAAGCCTGCCAGCAGAGGAAGTTAATCAAGAATTGTTGGTCCAAGGTGAATTCTTGCTCTGTTTTAGCTTGAATGACTTTCCATGGTAGACAGTCCTACATCTTGAGCTGATCTGTTCAACTCCAGAATTAGGTTGTATATTTTCAAAAGCATGATTTCCTTGAAGATGCTCCTGAAACAGCCAGCTGAGCCTGTCTGCTCCCTCATTCCCAGCTGTGTTGCTGGGTGCAGCCACAAACTCCAATTCCAAATATTGGCATCATTTGGAAAATGCCATCCATTTGCTGTGCTGAAGTTGTTCCATGTGAGGGAGTGTGAGTCTGAGGCTCCCCAGTGGGAGAGCGGGCATTGCAAGGTCAAGGACCTGGGGTGCCCTGGCTGGCAGTTTTAATTTTGTTATTGGGTTCATCAAACACCCACCACACCACGTGCCCCACCCCCACCCCCCAGTTCTTAGCTGGTCATAAAAATACACAGTTAGCAAGCTGTGGAAAGTCATCCTGGGAAATTCAGGCTGTAGAGGGTCAACAGGGCTTGCCACTTGGCTGAGAGGGAAGTTTGCTGTCTGGCAGAAACACTCTTTTCCCAAAAGAACATTAATTGTTTCTTTAAGTGTCCATGTCCCTCTTCAGTCCTTGCTGCCCTCCCTTGTCACCTCCTGACATAACTGTTGCAGCACTGACAATGTACACTTTTTCTCCTGGGTTTCGTGTTCTCAATTAGGTTTTAACTTTTAGTTTGATGTTTTCCATTCTCCGAATGTTTTTCAAACTGAGATTTCTTTAGCTTAATGCTTGTCTTCCCTTTGTGGCAGTGTATTTTGTTTGCTATATGTAAACGGGCTGGCTGGAGTAGAGCACTTTCTTGATGTCCATATTTCCATTACTGTCTGTCTTTCTTTGTATCTGAATAACTAAGCATTTTGACATCTGAAACAGGACAGCGGGGGCTAAATTTTGCCAGTGCTATTTGCTTGGAAAATGCAGTGGTTTTCTATTCAGATTCAAAATTACAGAACTTAGGCTGAAATTAGACTTGTAGCTTGTCTTTCTAGTTATGAAACTGCTGTTTTCACTAGATATTTTGAAATTTTGAATAACTTTATGTTTCTACAAGGGAAAATAATTTACAGAGCTGGGTAATAGTACTTACTCAGTAAAACACAAGACTTGCAAGTTAGGCAGTTGCATCAATGTGAAAGCTCACGTGCTTTGAATTGAAGATGTTGTTTAAGTGTTTCCCTGATTCTGGCCCTTGATGCAAAACCATTTGCTTATAATTTCAGTGAATTGGCTTTTGCTGTCTTAATAGGCTTTTTAATTATTTATTGGCAGTAATGCTGAAAGGGAGTGAATTTCAAAGATGCATGTACTTCAAGTCAACACATGCGAACAACTGCATTTAAAATGCCTGCTTCAGCATTCAGTAGGGAAGAAGGATCCATTAGGCCGGTCACAATCACAGGACTGCAAATGCTGTGCAAAGTTGTACAGTGAAATTCCTAAAAACGCTGAAGGGTGTTTGCCAGAGTGCTTAAAGGCATCCAGCTCTCGCTGCCTTTGAATAAGAGACCTGTAGAGCTGAGTAGGAAAAACTTTTCTTAGTAGTTACAAGTTTTAGACATTTGAAGTGGTTTTTTGCTTCACTTCAAAACAAAACCAGATCTTTTGATATTTTCGTAAAAGGTGAGCAGAAAATACTCCTTAAACACACTGCTGTACAATGCACACATGTACAGGAGAAGTCCTAGAGGTTCGGGTGTTCTCCCTTGCTGACCTGCTGTGGAGCAGGAGGCGGTGTGAGTAATGGCAGTCACCAGGTAGTACACATTTCAGAGGTCTTTTTCAGCCTTTGGAGCGTAACGGAAATGCATCCTATTGATGGAGAGAAGTAGCATGTGGGCTGCAAACTCCTGGTCTTAAGCATCCATATGCTCCCCAGAAATTCTTTAGAAAAATAAGGGAAGGTTAGAGCAGGAATTTTATTTTCTCCGTCTCCTAGTTGTCATGGTTTTGCCATAAACCTCAGCCAATAGCAAAGACTGAATGTCGGCCCAAAGGACGAGTCTGCCTCAGCCTGAGAAATATCAACAGCGCGTGTTTCACTGCGGGTCAGAGCTCTGGCTCAGGGGCTGGGCAGTAGAACAGAAGTGGTAGGTGGTATCTCTGTAAACACAAGTGCCAGGTAGCATGACCAATAGCCAGAGACAAAGTCTTACATTACAGGTTTAATTAAAGAGTCTCAGGGAATATGCATCATCTCAACATTGTAACACCCAGCAGGAACTTTGAGTCAAAGCCAAAGGATAATAAGAATTAAACCACGTGTTAACCATGTACATTACAAGGATTTATATTCTTTGCTAGAGCTGAATAATACAGTACTGTAGTGCCATAACTGGTGTTATATATGACCTTATAAAATGTTGTGATCCTTTCAAGCATTTATTATTAAGTGAAAACTGAAGTATTTTTTCCACTTCCATAGTTTTTCCAAGTTTAAAATTGGTTTTGGAACATAGCCTGGAAAGAACAATTACACTAGCATCATTTATTTTTAGGAAAATTTGCATAGCTTACTTCTACACAGGTATAGAAACATATAATGGTACTACAGGTAGAAGGATAGCTGTGGAGTGCTTTACTTTTCTTTGCCAAAATTTCATTTAAGCATCAGATATCATCTCAGTGATTGAGAACAAACTTGTAATTTCAGAGCAGAATACGAAAGCTGCTTCTTTAGTTTAAATTTCTGTTACGCGTTACCAGAGACAAACAAAAGTAATAGGAAAGAACCAATAGCTTAGAATAAAGAGTATCTCGTCTTTGTTTAATAAAGCATGTGTGCATCTAAGCAAGAAAGTGGACAAAAAGGAATCATTGTAGCCTTTGTCAATCACCATTTGGTCAGGTGGCGGAGAAACAGAGACGCAAAGCACTTGCAGTACCTTCTTCAAGATCACAACATGAGTCCCTAGCTAGGTCACTAAGTTTGTTTATTAGGCTTTTTGTTTCTCTTCTCCTTGTAACTGTTAGTTGACAGCCACTTCTCCTTGAAGGCCTTTGTAAGGGCAGTATCTTGCTTCTCTTACTGATTGCTGCTGTTGATTTCTAGGCAGTACAGGGTGCTAAAATAATTTTTGAAGTTTATCTTGGGTAAATGTGGTTAAAGAAATGGAGCTAAATGCAAAGAATTATTCTAGCTCTGGCGAAGAAGAGAATAAAAGGTGGCAGTTCAGGATGACTCTGGGCAAAAGAGATGGTGAACCCTCAGTCAAGTCTCTGAGGTCTCTAGGGTTTAGAGTCTGAAAATCCTCTGTGAGCTTTGAAAACTTCACCAAATTCATATACTAAGCTGAGTCAGGGCTGTTACTGTTCACGTGCATACCTGTCTACTTACGTAAAAAGAATTGACACTTGGATAATAGAAGTCTGTACTGGCAGATGATATAGCTGCACTGTCCTGGGCTTGTTCTCAGGGAGGGTTCTAAGGGATGCTCCCCACCCATTGCTGTGGTGATATTTTCATAACAAAAGCCAACACGATGTTTGTAACACTTATGTGCCCAGGCTGGTTGTTTCTTGAGCACCTTAGCATTTCCTCCCAGATATGGCTGTGCTCACTGCGTGTTTTCCGCAAGGACCTTTATTAGAATTTTATTTTTCTTCTAATTAACTTTGAGCCAGCCTTCCAAACTGTTCCCAAGACGTGTCTAAAGCAGGATGTCTGTGTAATCTGTAAGACCATATGTAGGTAGAAGGCACGCGTATTTACTTTTTCTTTGGTCTCTCTAATGATTTTTTCCTAGCAGATTTTCTGCCCTGTAGCCCAAACTTTCAAATGTTTACCAAAAACTTGGAAAGGCCTGTCTTGGAAAACTTCCCCTTCGTTATATGCCTTCCTCTGGATCATCTGGCAACAGCACTCTGTTCCTTAAGCGCTTTCCTTTAACCTAAGTATTGCTGGTGTTGAGTGCAGTCTCCCTGCTTTTTATTGTTATTTGTTATTGTTTATTAAATATATTTACTTAATATATAATGCTAAAAATAGTTGTGCTTCAGAAGGAATGTGGTGCTCTTTCTGCTTTATGGTTGGCGTAGCTGTGCTATACCAGTATCAGCTTTGTAGTGAGGTATGTCCAGTTAGTGGGATCAGTGAAAATTAGTTAATACTGATGTTTTTCCATAAAGCTACATAAATACAACATTTCTTGGCATTAGTCTCAAAATTTTAACAGGATCCCCTTGTTATTTAACAAAGTATTAGGTACTTGTCCAGAGAGCACAGTAGCAATCTTCAGGCAGATTTCTGAACACCAAAACAAACTTAAGGCAAGTAATTTGGTATTTTGGCATCACCCTTTATGTCTTATTCTTTGGGTTTGTTTTCTTGCTGTTCTTGTATGACTCAGAACTATATGGGCAAATGCTAGCCAGGAATAAAAAATGTTATTTTTATTGTCATTGTTATAAAATAAAGTGGTTTAAGTCTGCCTGGGTAATTGTGCTTGTACCATAGGTGATGCTGTGGTTGGAGCATAAGAAAAGGGTGCACTGATTGCTCTTCTGTAACTGGTATCTTATAGCAGACAGAGTACCAGATAATGTCGGACAAGGCTTGATTCTACTTACATTTTTGCAGCTGGAAATTCGTCTTGAACTTCTTGCTG
The DNA here is from genome assembly GCF_000687185.1 of Egretta garzetta. Lineage (NCBI taxonomy): Eukaryota > Metazoa > Chordata > Aves > Pelecaniformes > Ardeidae > Egretta > Egretta garzetta. The sequence continues at coordinate 155,416 of NW_009259790.1, read as the reverse complement.
TCATAAAGTAGTTGCTATTTCTGCCAACTCTTCGACCCTCCAGAGTCTTGCTGAAAGGGGTTTGAGCCCCGTCTTACTCTTTAGTGATGACCTGAAGTGTCATTGTGTGCAATTCTGCATTTTCCACAGGGACTTCCAAATTTTTATACCAGTCTTTAGATCTGAGCTCAGTTGCTTCTAGTGTTTACATGACATCTTGAACAATGATGCCTTTGAAAGGGACATTAATGATTTGAGCGGCTCGTCAGGCCCTCCAATAACTACTGTCCCATGCTCCACACAAAAGATGGTAAGCTGTGAAGCAACTGCAGTGAAGGCTGTATACCCAGCTTCAGCTAAATAATTTGCTGTGCGCTGTTGCTCTGTTTATGATTCAGTTTTAAAGGCCCTTTTAAGTGAAATTGGATACACTACAAAGTGTTGGTTTCATGTGTTTTATTTGCAGTTTAATCAGCGTGATCCAGCTGCCAGTGCAGGGGAAACCGGAGCTTGATTTTTAATTATCCCTGCTTTGCCTAAGTTAGGAATTCCCAATAGTGCTCTCTGAGAAAAGATGCCAAAAACTGCATTGTTCTTTAATTAGCTGTTGTAATTGTTTCAGTCTAATCTCCATGATTAGCAGCAGCATTAAATATAGCAGTAAGAATAGGCCTGCCCTCTTTGTGCTGCCCTAGTAAACACAATATTCTTACTTCTGGTAAGGGACATAATATAAAATCAATTAGAAGCCAACTAGTGTTGATTGGAAAATGATAAAGAGCAGCTACCATGAAGTGCAGATTGCTTTGTAAAGTTGGTTTATAACCATACTTCTGGGATGGCTATATTGCCCAGTTTTGGGGGAGAGCACCAGAATAACAACGTATGTTGCAAAGAAGCCTTTGGGGATCTTGCAGACTCCATCCTGCATAAAGCCCTAACGTAAGCCTCAAAATAATGTTTGCTGTCACTAAGGTTAGTGCCAGTCCAGTTTTTAGGAGAAGGTCATTCTTACCACCATGCAAAGCAGGTGCAGTGCACTGCCAAATATGAACAATTGCAGAGAGATGAGTTTTTACTGTGTGTTTATCTGAGTTATTCTGAGGCTCAAAGATGCTCTGCGATAGTACATTTGTAGTGGTGAATTCTGCTTTGCAAGGATCACTTCTGCATGAGCATATGTGTTCGATCTGTTTCCGAGCAGATTATGGTATTTAGACATGTAATGATAGAGGAAAACTACTTAATGAAATAGAAGTATAACCCCCATGCCTGCTCTGATGGTGCTGAGGTGCCTGCTAAGGTAACAGTTATCTTTAAGTCCCTAAATACCTTTGTAAATTTGGCTTTAAGTATCATTGCATGTGGGAAAAGTAGGAATAATACTCTTGGAAAGTGCAGACTTCTGGTAGGTCATGCAGTTTAAAGTGAGCATTTGTGAGTGTAAAATGAGCATGTCTAGAGAAATGTAATTGCTGTAGTAATTACTGTAGTCAGAGACTGTGGAGATGTGAATGTTTTGGCTGGTGCTGTGTTTTTGTAAAGTAATTGATACAATTTCTTATGTCTTTTGATGACATCTGTCAGAGCTGCTATGCTCAAGTGTCACCAGCAGAATTGGCAGCGTAAGTTCAGGTTTTGCATGTCAGAGTGCAGGTGTGGCACAGACCTGGGAAATACTTCATCTGAGCATATACCCAGGGGCTTGAAGCATTTATTCTTGCTTAAGCCATATAAAATAAGGTGATCTTCCCTCACTAGGAGATTAGAGAAATCAGGTTTTGCTGCACCTAAAAACCAGATTTTCTGAGTCTAGATGCAATGCTTTGGATCAAAAAGAAAAAAAAAAAAAATCAATCCAACTAAACTTCCAGAAAAGCAACTGTAATTATGGGTGAGCTAATGAAAGAATAAAGTGAGTTTACACCTGTATCAGATTACTCTGTGTATCAAGATTAGTTTACAAATGTAAAAAATTATCATTTCCTTGTCAGTGAAATTGAAAGACATGGTGCAATTTCAATGCTTTTAGCTATCTGAAGAGTTCTCCCTCATTTTTAGAAGGGTGAGATAATTATCTCTGAGCCAGTGTCTGATGCCTTATTTGAGTAGCACTGCAGAGGAGCTGATCCAGGTTTACAGCAGAAATTCAGTTCAGTTACACCACTAAAAAAACCAGGCTTGTGTACTTGGCTGATGAAAAATAAACTCAACTAAAATCTTAATCTGAATGAATATACATTGCATGAAAGACAAAAGCTACCTGTGCACTAAAACAAATCTTTAGTTATTGTGGAAGTCACTGTACAAGTGCTTAATGTTGTGAAGCTGGATATTACTGAAATGTGAAACTGTCCATACCAAAGCACTGATTAAATAGGTTTGGCTTTATACTACTGTCTTACTCTTCCTGCCTATGATAAACATAGGGAAGGGGAGAAGAAAGAAGCCTTTTTTCCTCCTGTTTATCTATAATCTTCCAGTTTATAGACCTGATTAAAAATAGAAAGAGGAAATCACCCTATGTAACCTCAGTGACCTTAAAAACACATGTAACCACATTTGCTCTATCAAAAGTAGCACTTGATAGATCCAATTTACTGCCAATTTCACTATTTGCTTTGTAGTAACAATATTAAAATTGATCAGTTGAAGTAGGTCTGTACCTGAGAAGGACTGAAAGCTAAATACTGCATGGTGATGACGCCATCTTCCCATACCATTTATCATCCAGGGTTTCTTGTATTTTCTTTTCACGGTGGTGCAAAACCTCAGCCTATTTATGAAAAACCTATGCTTGAGTTTTATAGTACTGGCTGGTTTTCAATCTGAAGATGATAAACTCCAACATGTGCAGTCATTGCTGTTGTATAGAGGACCATTTCTCCACCACGCAGCCCATTTAACCAGTTGAACTTCACTGTTAACACAGTCCAGCTACCAACAGACTTCTGATGTTGTGTTTCATGTACAGCTTAAGAAACCTGGTAAGGAGCCAGAATGCTTCTAGGTCTTGTACAATGTATGTAGCAAAGAGACACTGACTTATACTGTAAGGAGATAATAAACAATATAGGCTGGTTAAAGTATTGAAGTCAGAAGAGTTGAATCAATATAAGATGGAAAAGCTTGGAGAATTAAGTCTGGTTTTTCTGCAAGAAGCAGTTATTGCTTTCCATCAGTCACAGGAGGTGGCTGAACTAGGCATTAATTAGCAGACCATTTAGATTTATGCTGGGGCGTAACCTCGTGAAGATTTCTTTAAATCTGTGCAAATAAGTTGGGCTAGTTTAGTGCTTCCACAGTTAAAACCAGAGGATTTCAGGACAGAGGAATGCTGAGATGGCAGTAAATGTGTGACCTGCTGCAGCAGCTGGGTTTCTGGAAGCGATTTCTGCCAGTATTTAGGAGCTAGTGACTGACGAGTGTTGTGGAGTCAGGATGTCTTCCTACCAACTCTAATCACAGTACATGGAACCAACTTGTTTTATTTTACTACTTCTGACACAGTATGTTTATACCATTTTGAATTCCCATAACAGAAAATACAGACTTAGCAGACTACATGCTAAATATATTAACTTCTCTGCACAAAAGCTGAAGGGAGCTGTGTTAATTATTATATTGGCTTCCTCCACTGCCAAAAATCGCTGATTTTGCTGCAAGTTGAAATGGTTGCGGTATTTCTTAACCTTCGTATTTCAGGAAATGTCTTGAAAGCAACAAAAAAAGTTGGGGCAGCAGATAGTAAGCTTAATATCGTGCACGCCACTGGGATGAGCTGAAACTGGGCAGAGAATCTGAAGGTACAGAAAACACAGCAGCAGCAGATTTTTACGAGTCCCTTCACCTCAGAGGTAGTCCAAAACATTTTCTCTTGATGGAAACTACTATTATTCCTTCAAAAGAGGAAAGTTTTTTAACTATCATGGCTTTCAGTTTGTCACACTTTACAGAACTTCTTTCATTAATAAACCCCTGAAATTTCTGATCAGAATGAATAGAGAGCAGTTAAGGGATCATTAGCTTTTATAAATACTTAACGTATCAGACATAGATACATTATATGGTCAGCATAAATGCTCTCATTGTAATAACTGTATCTTGATTCTGTACATTCATATTCTGCAGAGCACTGCTAGAAACTGAAGCCAAAGTTGCCCAAAAGAAGTGAAATGGAAGAGGCCAGCAGTCAGGTTT
>NW_009259790.1:146702-150907 GCF_000687185.1 Egretta garzetta | reverse complement strand
CAGGAATGGCCTGTGCAAGTGGGTTTGAGGGAATTGCAGGGATTTGGGGCAGCGGGAAGCAAATGCTGCCACACGTCCCTTCTGCCTGCCTACTGCTCTCTGGCCCCCCGAGAGACACCTTGGAAGTACCTTGGAGGGGTGGACTGGTACTACTTATGGATTTTTAATATGTATATATAAAGCTAAGTAATTCCAGTCTTTCTCAGGCTCACTAGCAGTGCATCTGAACAGCAGGACTGTAAAACCTGCTTTATGTTTGGTGTAAAATCACCAGCAATGTCACTGCACTTGCATAATCCTGTCTCATGGCTATTATTAAAGAAAATGTGTTTCTGAGCATGAGTTTAAATAACTGATTACCATGCAAGCAGTGATTGCATAAATGCTGCAGAGGTCCTTCTGCTGCTTTCAGCAGTGGCTGATCCATTCTTGGGCCGAGAGGAGGAGATACTGTCCTTGCAGTGGCTCTAGCAGCCTTGGCAGTCACGCAAGGAATTTCTCATTGCCTAATCTTGCATCTAGAAGCAAGCAGTATGTGGTAGATGGCCGCCTAAACTTTTTGCAACTGTTATTTTAAGATTTTTAGTTAGCAAGAAAGAACATGAAACTTTCTGTTCTTTGCTTCTTGGGTTGTGCTGCAATTATGCTGCTGATGTGCTCATTATTTGTCTCCAGTAGTCCTTAGGGACTCCAGAGAGCTGCTTCCATTAGACTATTAAGTTCAGGCTGTACCGACTGTATCAACCAGCAGCATTTCTCTTTAGAGATAAAACTACATTAGAATCAGTGTACCTTTACTTTGAATCTCACATGCACATCATACTGTGGGATTTTCTGTGGAGCTGGTTAAAAAGGTAATACTCTGTTTTCTGTTTAAACAGGCATCACTTTGCTTATTGTTCAGTTGTGGACTGCCATGAGCCGAGGGTGTGGAAGAGATGATTTCATCAGCCCCAGAGCCAGGTCCTTTCCCGGCCAGGGCACACCCCACCCTTCTAGTACAGAGAGCTCCTGCAGCTCTGAAATGCACAAGAGTCTTCCCAAATAAATACAATTTGGCCTTAAATTGTAGGAATGTCTGTGGGCTTCTTGCTGGCAAAGTGCTCTATAGTGCTTTGTTTCATAAAGTACCCCAAAAAGTTTTGTGTATGAGAGAAGCCACTGCCTTCAAGAGCAAGCATGTAATCTAAAGTGACTGACGTCCCTGAGGCTCCCAGGTGCCATCGCCATGTGAAGTGGTGCGAGAGCCTGTCAGGCCACTCAGCAGGACCAGGAAAATTTTGACTTCTTTCTGTCACTGGTGCTGCTTATAAAACAATTTAATGAAATAAATGGAAGCCAATTGACTACATCTGCATTTTTCTGGTTTAAACTAAATTCTTTATTGAGCAGTAGAGCTTCTCTGATTTACCAGTTGAAGATCTGCCCTGACAAGGGAGGCTTTGTGGTTTTTTTCTTTGCCTCTTTTTTTCTGTAATTTTATTTTTTTAAACATAACTTCTGAGCGTTTTGTGACTTTCTGAATTGTTGCAGGAGCAATCAAGAGATCTCGAAGGCTTCTATGGGAAGCAGCTAACAGGCTGCTTTTTAGAGAATTACACTGAGAATTACCCTGAAAGGGTTCACGGCAGGATTGTTTTCCTGCTGTTACAGGGGATGGTAACAAAACCAGTGGTTCTGCAACCCGCACTGGCTCCTCGGAGCTGGCCTGGGCTTTTGGACTTGTTCCCCTCTCAACAACGCGCCATCTGTGCAGAGGTGCTGGGCGGGTGGCTGAGCTGGGCGCTTCCTGTGGCCGCAGCCGGGCGCTGAAAGCACCTCTGTGCTCCTGCACAGGCCTTTTTTGTCTAGAGACCGTCCCGAGACGTCCAGGGCTTGCTCAGGGATCGCTTTGCAAGGCTACGCGGGGAGGATAACGATTGCACCACACGGCTACTGCTGTGGGGCTGCAGCTGCAGACAGGGCACTCTTTCAGCAGCTGTGTGACAGTCATGTTATTCTTCCACTAAATGCAAGACTCTGAACAAAATCTCCAGGGTAGATCTGTGGAAGAATTCCTTTTCATACTAAAAAAAAAAAGAAATTAGCAGTGAGCATCATTTTTTATTTTGGTCGAAAGTATACCGTACCAAAGGAAATCTTTTTAGTCTCTGGGTTGCTGCTAGTTCTAGGAGAGGTTTCTTTTAACTCTGAAAATATTTGCATTGATCTGTTCCATGTTTGTACTTCAGCCACTTAATGACATGCCAGATCTTAAAATCAAGAAGTCCTGATTGCCCTCTTACCTCCCTTGCTGTCACATCATGGTGGTTACAGTCCTGCCTCCGTCTCACGTGACAGACAGTTTCATGTCTTTCCCTGCTCAAAATATCAACTACAAAGAGTATTTTGAAACAAATGAGAAGGAAGGGGTGAGGTAAAATTGGCAGGCTGGTTAACTGGAGGTTACAGCAATGAGTTCATGTTTTATAGCCTCCAAGGCCACAGTATAAAAGTTAAGATCTTTAACTAGGGGTATAAAGCTGTCATTACTCAGCATATTATCCTTTGGATGTATCACTTTATAGTGTCTTTTCTGGTCCGCTAGTGAGGGTGAAAGGCAAATGCAGAAAATCCCAGATCTGTAGGAAAAAAACCAAAGTTATAGTGCTTTTCCTGATCATCTCTTTCACATACAGTAGTGCTGGAGGGAATCTTTTTTAATTAAAATTTTATTAATATCTTCCTGCTAATCATAGTGGGATTTTTTTAAATACTAAGTTTATTTCTCATTTATTTTATTGTTTGAAAAAGCCATTAAATTAGATGCTGAGAAACTGTATAGGAGTTTAGTCTTTATAACTTTTTAGATTTGCTCAGGAGCTAGAACGTGGGCTGCAGGAACAGCTGGCTTTTTGGCTATAGCTCTGTAGAAGCTGTTAAGAGTAACAGTAGCACATGAGTATAATTTTGATTAAACTTACTAACCAGGAGCACATGAGAAATCTTTTCTCTTCCAGGTTTTCCCACATCCCTCCTACTTACGGGATAGTTTGTAGTGCTGTGATACATTTATCTCCTCCCTCATTTTGCAGGTAACTTCATAACCTCTGTGTATTTATTTATGTGCATAAATAAGGTAGAGAGGGTTTAGGAGGTGCATATTTCATAGACTAACTATTTAAAACTTCAGTAGGTATTGGGACCTACTTGGGTCCCTGATTTGATTATTTTTTTTATATTAGGAAACTTCTTCACATGGAAAAAGGCCCTGTGTGGAGTTAAAAGGATTCTCGTAATAGCTGATGTTAAAAACCCAGGACCTGCAGAACAAAAAACTGTCATTCATTAGTTCTGTGAGCCCTTATGGTCCTTCAAATGGCAACAGGAATTCAGAGCCATGCATACATCTTACAGCTTGCCTCAGTTATTTCTTAATTTGTGTTATTCTTCTTGCATAGCAGACAACACATTTTAAATGATTTGCATTCCCATCATTTCCAAAAGAAAATCTAAACAAGGAAAAAAAACTTCCCAACTGACTCAATCTCAGTGTGCATTGCCATGTAGTTAGGTTTTCCAGGATGGCAAACTGCTGCATTTTTCTGTGCTAGTCCATGCCAGGGGTTCCATTGGCTTGTAAGGCCAGGTCATTCAATAAAAGGCACTGAAAGTCTGTGGAAATTTCTGTGGAAAACTTAGAATTAACTACAATGAAACACTTCTTTAAAAAAGAAAGTTTCTGGGTTCGGTGTCCACTTGTCAGCAGTGATCTGGCATGTCCTCAGAGGCCTCTGCTCAGAGCCGTCCTGCATGGGAGGGACGTGCACCATGTGGGAGGTGGTTCCTGTCCCAAAGAGCTTGTAAGACAACAGGACAAGGGTTATGGTTGAGGAGAAGTTCCTGTGTTCCTGTCCATATGGTTGTAATAGCTACTAGGAGGTTGTGAGGTGAAGATAATAATCTTGATGAGGTGTGTAAATAATTCATGGACAATGTCTCATTTTGATACTATTTTCTGTTTAACCCATCTTAACCATGTGGGGAAAATAATGTGAGTTCCCTGTGCTTTACATGTGAGAAATATGGCATTTCATGTTTTCTGTTGTACTCTGGAAAGGTAAAACTACTGAAATGTGCAGGCAGTTTTGCTGGGAGGCACGTGGATGGGCTCCTGCCATGGCCGAGGAGGTGACCAGCAGGGTTAGGCAGGGGGCCGGCGGAGG
>NW_009259790.1:144656-146687 GCF_000687185.1 Egretta garzetta | reverse complement strand
GGCTGCCAGTGCTTGCTGGCTAGATAAATCACTAAAGGCAGCAAGGAAACTTGGCGTGCAGGTTGCCTGAGCTAATGAAGGACTGCCTGTGAAGGAAATAGCAATTGAGAATGACAATTGGCAGCAATTACCAGGTTTCGCTCAGGTACGCAGAGAGCATGCAGGCTATGTCAGTGGCGGGACTGCCCGGTTGCAGTAAGACGTAAGTGTTACATGACATCGATAGGCACCCTCTCAACAGTTGCTAAGCCGAACAGGGAGTGTTTGTATCACATCTGTTGTCTGCATAACTTTTCTGCATGTAACAGTTGCAGCTTTCTGATCTCCAGCGCTCTTTGGGACCAAGCAATGTTGGCAGCTAGGTAATTAAACAATCTCAGATATAGTGTGACAATTGTCACTTGTTTGATACCAATTAGCTGTAAGTCACTTCAAACTCGTCTGAAGTTGTTTTCTTGAGGCCCTGACATACAGGAAAGCGTCGTCTCCCTGGTTTCCTTTTCTTTCCTCTTATGTTTCTACTTTCTGTTACTTCTTTATGTGCGTGTGTGGTTTTCCATTTCTTCACATCGCATTGAGCAACAGTACAGACCACAATAATTCAGTGAATGGCCATGAGCTATTGAAAAGCTGCTTGGTCCTGATTTGTATGTCATTGAGTAACCAGCGTGCTTCACTTGACAAATCATTCCTTGCTGCAGATGAACAATCAGGATAGCCGGGACTGCTAGCTTCTGCTCAGTAGTTTCTAAATTAATGGTGTCATCTGAGTACAACACTTGTATCTCTTATTATAGCAACATGCATTTGTTTTATTGGTGGCTAAAATCAGCTGTGGACCATATGGGTATCTTGTAAGCTCTTTTGGATTTGCTAAAGTGTTGCTTAATGATCATGTACTCAAGTATCTGGCAGCACAATGTCTATTATTTGACCTATAAAATCAGTGAAACACAAACTGTCAGCTGCCAGAACTCTGTCAGAAGGACTTCATGATTTTTCTAAATATAATGTTGGTGCACATTCTCATTTCTCTTTATGTGGACTTCACAAGTTGGTTGTGAAGCCTCCCTTGTGTAAAATGAGCTATAAGCCCAGATGAGATTTTGTTTAGATTTTCTAGAAAGGGAATGTTGGTTATAGGAGTCCTGTTTTGATATTTATATAGGATGTCTTAATTGGAAAGGCTTTTGCCCACAGCTTTCCAAACCCGTTCAGGAAGATATTTTGTTTATCTTTTGGTGGAAATCATTTATTGCTTGTGCTAATATTGAAATGTCCAATACTTCACTGGAGAGATGTGTGTTATGGAGTGTTTGGGATGAAAGATGCTGTATAAGCATTAGACACTTACTGCATTTTAGTCAAAGCTGGCCACAGACTGCAGCAAAAATTCAGAGATAAATCATCCTTGTTTTCTCCCTTTGAATTTGCTGAATCTGCAAATTGAATTTGCTGCCTCCTATTTTGCTTTAGATGAGCTGTAGTTTTCCTGTGGAAAATGCCTTCTGTTTCTCTTACAGGTCTGGACAACTCTTTCGCCTCTTATCACTGATTTTTGAATTCTCACAATACAGTAGGTCAGCCCTATTTAGTTAGGTACGTACTACTTCATGATTGTTCTACTTACATAGTGCTGTGCTACAGAATTCATATGCCTCAGGCCTCATTCTGGATTGACTTGTGTCTGTGTCCCTGCTGCCTGAAGGAAATGCCTTCTGGGTGGAAGTGAGCTGCTGAAAACCAGTGTGAACTGGTACCTTCCCAGAGCTGCTGCTGGTCTGTGCAGGCTGCACAGAGCTGGTTCTGTAACCAGCTCTCATCTAGCTCTAATGTATTTGTTTTATTTGCTGTTTTATGCACATATTAGTTTTAGTGGGATGAGTGTCAGCTACATGATAATTACAGCTATCCTCACTTCAAAATTAAAAAAATGACACCAAAAAGCCCTAGGCTTCCTTGGGAGCCTGGGCTTCGTCAGCAGCCATGAGTCACCATGAATTGCGTGAATGCATGAGATGAAGCAAACGT
>NW_009259790.1:109138-144572 GCF_000687185.1 Egretta garzetta | reverse complement strand
GTGAAAAGCTTCCAATCACAAACCTTGTCATTCTTGGACATTGTGTTCAAATACTGAGAAAGTGCCACAACAGCAGCTTAATCTGTTGTCAATGCAAAACAATGAAATTTTTTTTTTTTTACATTTTAACTACTTATTTTTGAATATCCAGCTTCCTTTAACTGAATCAGCAAAGAGGATGCCTGTCAAAAAAAGTTTCTTCCTTCCACTCACTCCTTTGCTTATTTTGTTGTAAACTGGACTCTTCATAAACAAGGTTGCAAATTTATGAGGTTGCAGTGAAGACAAACAGGCTTTTCCCAAGCTTTGTTTAAAAAGCTGTTTGGTACGTAAGTCTGTTGATATTTGAAAAAAAAAAAATCAGGAAATGTGTAATATGTAAATTGCATGTAAAATGTAAATATATAATAAGTACGCATAATAATAGCATCTGCTGTTTTTTATTTTGGTCTTCAGCATATGTAGCATATTTCAGTTTCACAGTTTTATAAATATTTCCATTTTGTGTGCATCTTCGTAAGGACTGTAGTGGTACTAGAAAAGTAGGAGGACGATCTCCGGTGTCAATATGAGCCGGTTTGAGGCAGTGATAATTCAGGAGAGACTGGGACTGTGTTGTTGGAGATGGTGAATTAAAGGAAAACAGAAAGTTGTGAAAACAGTGTGCTCTTCCACGTCCAGTCTCCTGGCTGAAGGTCATTACCAGCAGAACAGGCAGAGACTTGCAGGGAGTTAAAAATTTGGTTGTAGTGTCTGGGAAAGGAACAAGGAATCCGTTTTTATTTGTTTTCTGTGATAATGTGAACCAGTTTTTAGAGGGACAGAAAGTTTTTTATGGATTGGAGTAGCTTTATTGTGACTTTGAATTGCTTGCTTAACTCTACATTTTACACATATGAAAATGTCTGTTAAATGATGCATGCATTTTTGAATGTCTCTTTCTCCTCTTTCCAAGGCCACCATCATATATGTAGGAGGGAGATTTTATTAATACAACTTAATTAAAGACAATCTACATAAACATTGAGATAGTGTTACCATGCAAGGAGTATAACCTCAAAACATTTCCCCTGTAATAGGAAAAAATACATATTTCTCTGAGCATTGTAAACTGCCATATCCTTCTGCTGTGGGGGTAATAAATGCCTGCTAGATCTGGCAAATCCTTTGTTGCTGTAGTTAGCTGGCTTTGCAGCACCACAACTTACAAGACTTACTGATTATCTTTGGTTGAGGGCACTGTTAGACTTTCCAGTGACTTCCGTTTGATTTAGCCCCTGCTACCTTCATGCCAATGTCATGGGCACAATGGTTGCTGCTGCAATACCACTTAAATCTGCTGTTTGTGTCAACTGGGGGGACTCTGTCCTGCGGACCAACACAGCCTGCAAATTCATTTCATGTGGCCTGTAGCCTGGTGGATGGAGGCTGTATTTTTCCAGTGGGTGTCTCTGAGGTGCACTGCAGCATGTGGCCTGTGTATTTGGAAAACCCTAGGAGCCCTCAGCAAAGCCAGGACTCTCATCCTTGCTTCAGCTTTGCATGGTACAATCTTGAAGTTTGCTCTAGCACTTTGACAACAATGGAAGTACAACAATGTCCTGGGGGATTAACTGCTAGAAATGTCAAATCCATGTTTTCATTTATACTCAAATCATTTGCAGTTTGACTAATAAGCCTTTAGATCTAAACTACTAAACTCATTGTGAAAACATTATTTTATCTAGAACTTTGGAAAGAATAGTAAGAGAAGAAGAAAGAAGTGTTGGTGCCAATTTGTTGGGTCATTCTGAGAAAGAAGAGGTAGATTTTGAGCTCAGGGATTATTAGGGAGATTTCATCTGCTTTCACTGTCGAGACAGTAGATGAGGAAGCCTGACTCATCTTGACGGCACTTCACAGAATCCAACCACTGTCATAACTGTGAGTGGAACCTGACCCATGGCTATTTTTATGTTCCCTTATCTATTTAGAAAAGAGTCTTTTGTTCCTTGTCTGGCAGGTCTGCAGATCTGCAAAGGTTGGAACCTGAGCAAGGGCAGCAATCAGACAAAAGGTGAACTATTGAACACCAAAGCAGAAGCCAAGAGATGCAACAAGATTAAAAGACAAAAACAAAGGGCATTGTATCAGCTGTAGATGGCATCTGACAGGAAGGATGCCCAACAGCAAGGTTCACAATTGGGTCAGAAATTATAGTGTGAAGGAGACTGAGGGCTAAGTAAGTGTTAAATAGACTTAATCCGGAGTTTATTTAAACTGTCCATGTTTTTTAGAGAATAATCTTAATATTTATGGAACTCCTCATTCTTTCTCATTGTTTATACTATGTACGTTCTGATGAGATTATATAACTTTTATTACGTATACACTTACACATATTGTATTTTAGAAAGCTGTTTACTTTGTTTTCCTTCCTTCTTGCCTTATTTTGTAAAATGTTCAGGATCACAGAGGTCTGTGCACTTCATTAACATTTCTGAAAGCTAACTGTCTACCTTCACATCCATATGTGCTGGTGGCAGAGCCTGCACTTGCTTGACGTAAATTATTACTGAAGTGGTCTTTTTCCCCCTGTAACTCCCTTTTCTGAGTCATGGTCTACTCTTGCTTTTATACATTTTGCCGTTAAATCTGCTTGACCTTTTTTGTATTATCAAGAACTAAAATCTTTAGCCTCTGACAGTTGCACTGATCTTCAGTCAGTTTTTCTTAAATAAACAAATAAATAAAATCTGCCAGACACTTGAGATTGTCATCATCTGTGTGAGAGCTAGGTTGAATAGTCTATTGTTGGCTTACTTGCTGACCTGGAATTGAACTCTGAACGAAGGGATATTACACCTTGTTTTCAGAATTCCTTGGAAAATTTAGCCCTTGAAAAAAGTGCTTCTAGACAAAGTGTGGCACGGGATTTTCTAAATCTGGAAAATTGTTGTTTCAGCCTTGTTATTTCAGTGCTCCTTTTGCTTCATATGCTTTATAATGAAAAGTGACAGTTGTTTTACATATTGGAAAATCTTGCATGCTTGCTCTCAGCTCAATATCTGCAGGAGGAAATTAAGATTACGCTACCCACACATTAATGATGAAGTTCCCACGGCTTTATAATGATGTTTTACTTTAAATACAAAGACACTGTGTTGGTGAACAAGATCACTACAGTAAATCCTAATGATCATGATCAGATCATATTTGTATTAATATGATCTGTAATTTAAAAGCTACTGCTTTGTAATAACAATTAAAACATTCTGTGAGTAATTAAATGCTGCTTCTTAAAGACTTTTTTTTGCACTTAATGAATGTCAGACTGACAGTCAAGAGGACTCTGTTAAACAATTTCCTGAAGATACTTGTCAATTAATTTTTTCATGTCAGATAGCTGCCTTGCAGTTGGCACGCTTGGCTCTGCCCTTTCCCTGCTTGTTAAGCCGTGTATCTGTGGTTTTATTCCTATATGCGATGGGTATGCCATTTCCTTGCTCAGACTTCATGCATGGCTTTTGTCTTGTGTTGGGCATTCTTCATTTCACCATTCTCCCCTGCTTTGCCTCCCCAAATGCCTGGAAGAGCAGTGGAATTAAATATACTATTCTGCTTTTGTTATGACCGCTTCATTTCAACTGCTGCCCTGCTAATACAGCCTTGTTCCTGTGGTGATGGGCCCATGAGAGATCTCTGCTCTTGCAGTGGATCCCATGTTCTTGGGCAGTGCTCCAGCTTAGGCACCTCCTTCTTCAGTGAACTGAATCCTGTAAAACTTCATTAATGTAGTAAATGGAGGGGTAGTGGAGAGATGAATCACAGCATGGATACAGCTCCTACTGTTTTATTGGCTTCTTTGAATTCTACCATTTTGCCAAGTCCCCACTATGTACACTGTTCTCCATGTGGCTTGCACAAATGTAACTGTAGAGAAACTGGTGCACAGTTTATGGTAAAAGTATTTTTGTGTAATAAAAGCAGTGGTGTAAGGAGCAAGGGTAGGAGAAAGCTCACTCTGGCAAGTTTCTCATGCGATGTCATCTTGGTTTGTTAGCGGTTCCTTGTTAAGAGGTCTGTTGCTTTGGACATACTTGGAGCCAATTTCTATTTGGTAGATGCGTTTAGAGCTTCAGAAATTTCTTGCCAGCCATGAGAGACTGACTTTCTCCTTTCTATTGACTTGAGGGTGGGGATTTCCAGAATTTCACCTTGATCTGTAAAACCAGCATAGAAGTAATACACTTATACATGGGAACAGTCTTGTTGAGTGTACAGACAGAGGAATTTGTATTTATAGCTGTTTTATAATGTTGTAAATGGCATTCCCTCTCTCCATGGACAATTGATGGCAGATAAGGTGAATCAGGGGTTTTTCAACCACTACTTCCGCCTTCCTGCAATATTCTGTGTCAGCGGGGACTTTTGGCTAACTAGCACACATTTATTCACAAACAGGGAAGGAAAAAAGAATTCAAGTGACTCTACTTATTTTAATCACTTCTGTAAAATTATCACAAACCACTTGTTTACTGGAAGCAGCCCAGCTCATGCATTAGGTCAAAGAGTTAAGGATGATAATAATCTTGTTGCTTTTTCCAGTGCACTCATTATCTTCGGGATTTCAACACAAAGAGAAAATATTGCCCAATAGATTCCTATGTCTGCTCTTTTTCAATCTCCTCGAGCAACTCTAGGAGCCAATAATAGCCCATGCACATTTTAATAGTCATTCAAAGTCTTTACTTTCAGAGGAATGTAAAATATATTTGGGCATAAACTGAGAATCTGGGCCATAGACGGAGCCTAATGTTGTTTCTTCTTGATAAAGGTTTTTGCTATCATAAAGGACAACATGTGAGGTAAACTAAGTAGAGATGACAGCTTGTTCTATGCTTTCATCACGTGCAAAATACATCTTTTCAGATTAGTATTTACAGCAGGCTTCTGCTTGCATCAGATTTCTTCAAATCTGCTTGGCTAACATAATTTGATGCTAATAAAGAATAATAAAGGGCAACAATTTCAGATCTGCTGACAAATAATCAGTGGTCCTGCCTTTATAAGGGATAGGAACCCAGAAGTTGTTTTCCTAGAGAAACCTCCTGTATCACAAGTGCTGATCTCTGATACTGCCACACTCTGAATAGCAATGTGGTACCTGCTGGGGAAGCTCATCTCCGGCTATTTGTTTCTTTCGTGGCAGAGGGTTTTTTTTCCTCCTTCCTGTTTGCTGTTGAGCTCATTGCTGGGCTGCATTGGTATTCCAGCCAGCACAGTCTTGAGTAAACATTTCTGTGCCATCCTTGTGCAGCGGGGCTTGCCCGGCATGGGGGCAGCGGGGAGGGAAGTGGAGGAAGAAAGAACAGGGAAGCTGATAAAATACTGTGTTTCAGCATCTTTCCCTGCTTTTTCTCATTAAACGCCCTGAAGTTCAAAATGGGAATTACGTGCAACCTGTCATCACAAGGGGCTTTTCCAGGAAATTGTTGAGGTGTCTGTGGCTTTTACAGGCTGCTTCCATGGGCAGTGATCTGCTGCCTGGCAGATGTGCGCAAGGATCCGAAGTCTGGAAACCTGCTGAATTTGCTTCTCTCATGGCAGCATTATGTCACTGAGAGACAGTAGGTAATCAGACAAAGTAGGATTAAATAGTCTTTTTTTTTTCTTAGATATACAGAAAGCACCAACCAAAGGGCCAAAGCCTGCAAAATTGACAGTACCTTATCTGCACCCATCACAGAAAGTGCACAGTGTATGTATGTGTCTCGTTGGTATTGCTTCATGTAGAGCTGTTGATATATCCATCCTTACAAACCAAGGATTAGAAACTGTTTGCTTCAAATCTGTAATACTGATAGTTCCCTCAGGCTGATTTCTGGCAGTGCTCTCATCTTTCCAGTTTATGCATCCTAGATAAGATTTTAGAGAGAGATTTTCTTCATTTCAAACCCTTGAAAATATTACTCTGCTGAAGCATTATGTTGGTAAATATATAGCATTATAGTTGCCAGGTGTCACTTTGATATTTGGATGGGTTGGCATAGTAAAAATACCAATGGGAAATACATGTTTTGGAAGATACACATAGCATGATGTATGCTCTGTCATTGTACTGTCTCTGCAAATGAAACCAGCAATAAGAAAATACTCAAAGCAAAGTTTCTTTCTGAAAAGTGTATTACAGTAGTATGTACACCAAGGCTGCTGTAGTTTATTAAATGTGCTTGCAAAAGAAAACTCTCCCATGTATAAAAGACTAAATCCTGCCCTGCACACCAGGCCTGAGATATAAAAACAGAGGGGAAGCTGTGAATTAATTTCCCATTAGCCCCATGAGAGAAAGCACTGCTGAGCGTGTGGTCGCTAACAGCTTGTCATCACAGACAGAATACTGACTGAGAGGTGTCTTTGCCTTTCACTGTATCACAGTGCTGGTTGGGAGTTGATGACTGCTGCAAAATCAAGCAAAAAAATCCAGATGACCAAAGAGTGATTGGTTAGAAAACCAAAGGTGGTAACTTCATGCTGCAAGTTCTGCTACCCATTTAATTCCAGTTAAGTGGAAAGAATGCCACTGTTTGTGTATCGGTAGCGTTATATTCCCACCCAGCTTGTTTTGGACCAGTGTTAATGCTGTAGAAGACAACTTACAAAATCTCAGGCAAATTTGATAAAATTCACACAATACCTATTTGTAGACCCAAATTTAAAGTTTTCAGTATCAATTTACGTTATTTTGCTGCTTTAGAATAGGGAGACATGAGGAAGATACAAACAATTGCTTGACAGGTAAGACCCACTTTTCATTACTATTTCTTTGTGTGGCAGTAATTTATTTATTTTTTTTTTTTTTTAAACAAAGGAAACTCTGACTACTGTAGAAGAGGCTGGCCTGTTGAATTTTTAGGTATGCAAGTTAGAAGTTGCTCGGGTTCCTGCTGCTGAAGTTAATCGTGTGGTTTTTCACGTACTGCTTACAGTCTGAGAGAGCGCATTGTGTGGAGCTCCTAAAGACGGGGACGCACTCCTCTGCTGATGATTGAACAAGCAAATGACTTTGTAATACAGCCCAAAGCTACTACTTTGATCAAATATTTTGTTAGCACTTATCTATGGTTTCATCAGTGGCAGATAGATCACTGGGAGAATAAGAGGGGATATTCTAGGAGAAGAGCTGAGGGATGCAAGCTGTTCACAGCCTGTATTGCTTAGGGACATGGTTTAGTGGTGGGATGGCAGTGTTAGGTTCATAGTTGAACTTGATGATCTTAAAGGTCTTTTCCAACCTAAATGATTCTGTGATTCTGTGTATGGGGCAGGGTTTCATGGCAGACATCCAAACTGTAGCTTTAGTTCATTGAATATTTAGGAATGGTAAATGTCACAGGGGGGGAGTTAGATGGCAGAGATATGTAAGTACATGTTAATGTAATTGTGTGAGTGAACATGTGTAATAATACTAGAAATGGAAAAAAAAAACATTTAAGCCTTAGTCAAGAATACATCTCAATAGTAATACCATGGACTCTGGGATGTGGAAGGCAACTTTGACCCTGTAAGACAGATCAGGATCATAGGATGGAGGACTGAGTATAAACTCTAAAACTTGCACAAGAGTTAGGAAAGGCTGCAAAAGAGAGACTGGAGAGTGTTCAGAGCCAGGGCCTGAAGGAGGGTATTGCTTATGCTGGTGTGTTCTGCTATTGTACAGCATTGTACACCTGAGCCTGTCCTTGCAAAGACATTGGGCACTCTGTCAGCAAAGTGCGAATAGCCCTGTTGCAAAAAAGACGTTGCAAACTTGTGGCATGCAAGAAATTATTGAATTATGTGTTCACCAAGAATATAAAAGCATAGAAGGACTTGCATTTCCCTGTGCTTTCAAAAGCAGCTGGTATACTTCCTTAAGGTCTCTGGGGTAAAGTTTATTTTAGATCACATGAAAAACTGCTGATTGTAAATAAACCTTTGGCATAGTTGCAAGGCCAGTGATTGCCCTTAGAAAGAAGTATTTTTGTGATGCACTAACACAATGGAGTATATTATGATTTGAGTTTTCTGCATGGCATAGTCTATGAATATCATAGTCTATGAACTAGCTAAGTTAACACTATGCTGTGCTGTTGATCTAGTTCTGTCAGTTGAGGATGTGTATATGCTGGGATGTGATCATTGACTGTGTGTGGAGTGATTCCTTGTTTCTGACATAATTGTAAATGGGGAGTTATGGAAATATGACCATTGTTAAATGCAGTGTAATTACAAATCGCTGTTTTGACAGCACTGTGCTTACAGCACGAGTGCAAGACTGTTATGTGGCTAAAGAAAGAGTAGGGCAATAGACAGTCTGGTGTTTGGCTCAAATGTAGTCAGAGTGTTAGTGTGGTACAGTAAAAGATTTTGGTCTGCAGAATGAATATCCGTTGAAGTAAGGGTGGAAGGCAGCTTCCTGGAAAACTTTTTGATGGCTTCTACTAATGCATGTATTCTTCATGATCTTTGCTTCATGGACTGCTGACAGGGCAGGTAAGGAGGCAGGTGGCAGAGACCATAATAATATTCTCTGGCCTTTTCAATTTTTATTTTATTAATGTAACTTACTGATCTTGCAGAAGAACCTTCTGTGAAGATACAAACCAGTATCTAAAAGCCTCTTTTCCCAAGTTGCTTTGTCTTGAGTCTGGAAGTCTGCCCCATGACTAAGAGGACAGGACACCTTCTAGGATTAACATCCACACCTAAGCTTTCAATTTCTAGAGGAAAGGTAGTTTCTTAAATCATCTAGTGCTGGCCGGCATGCATCCATGAAACTATAGGGATCATGTCAGTTTATACGGGCAGAAAGTTTGGCTATTGGATGCAAACCATATGTGGTTTTGACAGGAGAGAGAATTTCCCTGTTGCCTAGTGCAGGGCTGCTGTGAGAAATGTGCCTGCCTGCACCTGGTCACTGCTTTACCAGCACAGCAGGGGCGGCTAAGACAGAGTTGCACAGAAAGCTGTGGAGCAGCACTGGAACAACTCGTGAGGACAGTGACCTTGAGGCAGTCCTTGGAGAAAGAAGAATAAAAGAGACAGTCTTTCTACCCTGCCAACTCTCTCTGTTCAAGGGAATGGGCAGGGAAGAGAAGAATTGGTTAGAAGTAACCTGGCCTCCATGGGTAAAAATGAAATGGTAGAAACAGCATTTGTCTTTCACCAGAAAGAAGTGATGCCAGCTTCACTGGGTCTGTGCTACAAGCCAAGCATTGCAAATGTCTACCCATCCCTTCCAGTCCTTGGGGTCCAGGAGCAGTGCTCTACACCTGCATGAAAGGGTCTGCTTCACTTGTTTCAATTAGATACAGGATAATATATTTGGGGCCCATGTTAGCAAACTTTGTGTTGCCACGTATCCGGCACTGGATAACCATTGCTCATCTGCAGTCACCCTGCAGTAAGCACGCATGTTGAAGTGTTCACATTTCAGTCTCACCTGAAACAAGAGGAAACATGGAGGCCTTCCGTTCCTACGTGCTTGGTTCAAAGACTTCTTGTGGTGCTGGGCAGGTGCAAAAAGATGTGAATGAATCTATTTCTTTTAGTGTTGCCTGTATTAATAGGCTTTGCTCCTCATGCTTGTTCTATTGTAATTCTGATTTAACAACATTTATCAGTAGAAGATCACTGCAGGGTCTTTAATGATTATAGTTGTTCAAGCTGATAGTCTGAGACTATTAAATAAGCTCCAATTACTTCCCATTTATTTGTGTTGTTTTTTCCCTCCAAGTAACAAAATGTAATCCTGAAGTTCATTATTACTCTTTGCGTTGTATTCATCTAAATAGATTTTCTACCTAATTAAGGCTCAATACGTTTGTGCTAAACTGACTGTATTTTACAAGGATGTTTTCATTTGTATGTGAGGGCGTCTTTGGTTTCTACCATCCATATTTTAATTACGTTTCATTTCTATAGCTGCCAGAGATCCTATTGTGTGTCTCAGCAATTCACCCTGGGCTGCTTGAGATTGTTTAGATTGGAGCTGGAATAGGCCTCCAGATGAATTTAGTTGGAATCTGGTTAATAACAAGTCACCGGGAAGCAACTTCAAGTGTTTGCTACTGCTTTGAAAGATACAAAGTGTATCGGCTGAATTTTGGATGAAAAAAATAGAGATGAAAGCAGAGGAATTCAGATCAGAATAGCTGTGTTATTTTTTTGTGGGGTGGGTCACTGAGAGGGGAAGGTAGAGCTTTACCTCTATACTTATTTTGTGTTATTTATTCATATACAATCTCTCTGGGGCACCTTTGTCAAATAATGAAGCAGTACAATTTGGTGATAATTAAAAACACAGAACATCACATTTTCATTTCAGTATGAGAGCAACTATCAGGAAAAACAGCTATGTAGATATACCACTCTTGAACTTACCTGCTGAATTCCTGTCCCACGCCCCAGAAGATGTCAGCCCCAGCCCCGTGCGGATGCAGGCTCTGTGCTGTGCCGTGCTGTGCCATACCCTGGGTGAAGCCTTCTCAGGAAGGAGTGAGAATAGCACTGTTAAAAACTTGTGGGCCATTAGTATCTGCTGCTACTCTACATAACTGCACATCTTTTCAAATGCTGTTTGAGGGTCCTGTTCAAGGACCACAAAGTAATAGACATTCATATAAAAAGTCACTTAAATTAACTTTCCCTTGAGAAAGTGCTGACTTCTTTGTAAGCTCCTTTGTGTCTGAACTCTTCGTTGGAAGGATTATAAGATCCACCTTTTCTTGGGAAGAAGCTGTTGGAAAATAAACCTCCAGGGTTTTTCTGAGCTTCCTCAGAAGCCGCATTTTGCACTGTCAGGCCAGTCCTCCTTCATCTCTTTCCTAGTTTTGTGGTGAATTCTGTTTAAACATGTGGTTAAGCTGAAATGAATCCAGGAGGCTTAATAATGCTGGTGAATGTTCCTGGACAATTGCTCAAAGTGAACAGTCTTTTGAGGGTTTGTTCGCCTGGGAATGGAGCGATGTGTCATGTCATGCAAGGGTGGGTTCCCTTGCCCGCACCGAGGCGGAGCTAACTGCACTGCAAAAGCAGAGGTGGAAACCATTAAAATGTGTGTGTGTATATGTATGTATATGCAGGCAAAAAAAGCCTGCCCGAACTCAGTTAGTGTTGATGTTACTGTTGGTGAATTTGACTGGGAGGGACCTTTGCCAAGAGAAGGGCTGTGTGCATTAGTCTGGAGTCTGCTAATGAGATCAAGCGTCATTTGAAAGGGAACAATATGTGTGAAGTGGGGGCGGTTACTGGTTATGAATCGAGTTCTGTTACAGAATAAATTTGACTGGTCTGTGGTGTCTTCTGGTCTTCCTGTGTAAGTACAAATTTTCCTGAGAAGTTTAAATTAGCAGAAAACAAAGTTGTCAATTTTTTAAATACTGTGGATGTGTGCTTTCACAGCTCCCTCTAGCAGTATTCCAAACTTTTTAATAACCAGAGGAACATTTGAAATTACTGTTAATACAGTATGGCTGTTCATACAGTTACTGTCCTAAGCTGAAGCAAATGTGAAAATCTGTTTGGACTCTTGAGGGGTGCAATATTGCTTTACTCTCTAATCTAAATCACTCTGAAAGTAAGTCACATATTAGCAAGAAACAGAAAAAACTCTGTGGGGGAAAGCAGACAAAGTTTTGAAGCTGTTTTCATTCTATTTCAAACCAGAACATCTTACCTTAATGTACAACTGCTATGTATGCAAAAAGGAAAAAAAAGGAACTTTTATTAATGATAGTTTTACGAAGTTTTTTCTGGTATTTTGGAACACACTGCTGAAGTTGACATTAAGAAAAAATAAAAACCAGTGGTAACGTTTTTTTAAAAGAAGGGAAAAATAATCCTCCAAACAACCACTTACCGATGCAGATGTTCCAATGTGGGGTCCCCTGTATCTCTGCACTTTGTGGTGGTCCATCTATTACTCTGCAGCCTTGAAATGTAACAATAGTTTGGGGCTAGCAGTGCTTGTATTTGTTAGCGCTGAATTCTGAAGGACCGATGCTTTTTCAAGTATCAGAATCCCCCTTCTATCCCAAATGATGGCTTTTTTCTCATGATGTTTTTATATAACAGAAAGGACTGTATCTGAAACAATTATATCTTTTGTCTTTACCAGCTTGCTTGCAAGCTTCACCTTTTGTATCTCTCTCATTAATGTCAGGCGTAAAGTAACTTAATATGTTTCTCACAAGTGTTTCAGCCACTGATAATTAAAGTACAATGTACTTATTACAGCAAAATGGAAAAACATATGGAAAAATCTAACTACATGAACATCTGCTCTCTTTTCTCCATCTGTTCTCTTTGGCCATGCTTTTGTCCAAACCTGCCAAAAGTACTAGTTTTCCAAGGGTCTCGTGGCATATCAACCGCGTCTTCCATTAAAGTTCATAATTTCTTGTTTGTTTTCATGGCGCTGCAGGATGTCTGTGTCCCTTTGGCTGCATGATGAGTTCAAGCAGAGCAATGATTGTTTTGTAGTTTGAAAGATGTGGAAGGGGTAGGACAGGCGACAATAGGGTGAGCGCTGTATCCGGAGTTGATTTTGTATCAGCAGGGTCCTACCCTAACCAGGAAAATGCCTTCCTTGACCCAGAGGCCTTATGAACCATTGAAATCAGTGTCTGAAGGATGTTGAAATCCATGCCATTGAGCACAGGAGATGTATCTGCCATGGTGCTCAGCCTCTGGACCATGGTGGGCTGCAGAACACAGGTGAGGAGCCCGAAGCTCCTGCAGAGCCAGTGGTGTGTTAGCCCTGCACGCTCGATCATCCAGGCGAACGGGCTTGCTTAGTCTGACAGTGGGAAGGGAGAGAGGATGTAGCCCATTCTCCTACCTGGCTCAGTAATTCTTTGCTGCGACTTTTTTTTTTTTTTTTTTAACTATTATTTTTGTATCATGGTGACCATCCCTCTGTATGCATCTAGCAGAAGCATGAGCGTTTGGACAATTCCAGGCAAATGCCCTATAGTTTTACTTTACAGTGATGGAGAAAGCTGTTTTTTCTTGGGCTCTTGCAGAAAAGGAGAATGGAGCAAAGCTGCTTGCTGTGATGGTCTCGGTAATCAGCTGTGGGGCTGAAGTCGCTGTGCTCCTTAGCTGGGCAGCCTGCAGCTGCTGGTGGAACGGGTGGTCTGGAGAAGGTTCTTTGGCTACGTGCCAAGGGAGATGGGTGCCCAGCTGTTTCAAAAAAAAGGGATGAAATCAGATTTTTGAGCCCACTGGAGCATGAGGAATACTTATAATTTCTGCTCTTGTTCTGAAGACCATGGTGTAATGTTTGGAGCTCTGCTGGAGGGAAAGGTTTTGATTTCAACTAAGAAACAGCCCTCAAATACGCGAAGGTTAGAGCAGGAAGAAAAAAAAGATTTAATCCAGGAGCAGCCCTTGCTTGTAGAGATGCCATCCTCTGACTCCTCTGGCAATTGGAAGGTATCATTATTGAATAATTAACAAGCACTACAAAATAACATGTCACAGAGCTGTAATTAATATTGAACAGAAACTTGTTTTAATTATCTTTTCATAGTGCTGTTTAAATTCTTGGTCACAGGACAGGTAAAATAGATGGTCCTGTAAGCACTGACCAGGTCTTTCTGAGGCTTTTACATATGATGCAAATTTTGAAGCTGCTCGTCACCTCCTTGATCTGTGAGCTGGTTTGGAGCCTGCAGCAGCAGAGCTCACCCCAGCGAAGTGGCACCTGTTTGCACCAGCTCTGGGCGCTCATTTTGCCTCAGACATGCATGATCCTGCATAAATGCCCAGTGATTGCATATTTTCACGTGGTCAATAATTGTTATGTATTTTATTATGTGTCAGGAGAAAAAAAGAAATCTAGTTTTTTTTATAGTACAGGGCTTTGATTTATACCTGGCCCTCAAGGCCAGCACATCCAGTACTTTGTATTTAGAGACAGGTCTGTGTGTTTTGTTGTTGCTCAGTGTGTGCATGTGCGTATGCATATTTCTGGTTTGTTTTACTGTGTCTTTAAGGTATCAAGCATTGCCAAGGGAAGAATGTGAGAATATGTTCTCAGTACAAAAAGTCGGCAAATCCTTCCATGTTGGGGAGAAAATCAGTTGTGTCAAATAAACTGAAACTGTGAACGTTTGCCATTCAAGGCTTGATTGCACATGGTCCATCCATCTGCATAGTATTTATAGGACTTCCTTGATACAGAAATCATACAACGAATAACTTTTCTTGAGGAGGGAACATTTTCTTATTGTCAGGAGGAAATGCTCTGCATGATGCAATGAACACCTTTCGCAGATAAATGCAAGCTCTTATTGTGTGCCTTTGTGGACTGATTAGGGTTTTCTTTAACTTCCCTTACAAAGCCTCTACAAAAGGAGCGATCTAGCAGCACTGTATCTCCATGGGTGTGTAGCAGGTGATGCTGGAGCAGTGCCTACCTGTACAGTATGGGCTCTTCCCCTTGGGTTTGGTGTCTCAAGTTGGATCCCTCAGCCACGCAAAGACTGCATGCCCTTGCTGTCTGCAGAGCTGGCGCGCATCAGGCCACTGACATTTGTGTCTCTGCTGATTTATATGCACATTAGGTTACCTCTCTGAAAGCAGATTTGAAATTGGTCTGGTGTTGGCTTTTTGCATAATACAAAAATTAACAGTCATACCGCCTAATCCTGGCTGTTGGCAGTGGCACCCCTTCCAGGGTCAGTCTGAAACTATGCAAGTTGGTTCCTAATGGCTTTGTAGCATGTTTTAGTCTTACAGCGGGATTACCCCACAGAAACATGCTGGTTGGCTGGAGTTTTCCCTTGGTCAATACTGCAGCCATAGTCTTTCACCTCCTGCCTTTAGCATGCAGGATACAGAGCCGTACCTGAAAGATTATGTGAGAATTTGTGATCTAGATTTCCTAAAATGGGCAAACCCAAATGCATATCTATGCTTGAACATACTTAACTTAGAGGCAAATATAAATGACAGATGCAAGTGAAAAATGTGTGGAGAGAGGCAGTCTGCAGGTATGTAAACTACCTGGGGTCTGGCTGAGCGTGTGTGTATTGTACTTGCAAAAGACTTTGAGAATGTTAACAGGCTGTCATTAAAATCTGTTCGTCATTACAGTCGGCTGAAAAAGTCTTCTGAATTCTCTGTATTTGTGCTAGGTACAGCAAGTGGCAGCTGTTGTTGGGTCTGTAGTAGGTGACAGCATCAATTTATTCTATGGTCATCTCAGTATATCATAAAGGCTCTGCCATCTCTGCAGAAACACAGGCTTTCTCTCCTGAGATAGACAGGACTTTGAATTCAATCAAGCTCATAGTACCTGAGCCCCAGACCCTCAATCACCGTAGATATAGTGGCTGATATGCCAAAAAGCATACATTTTGTGTGACAGATCTTAATAAAACACACTGAAAGTGGAGTTTGGGGAATTAAAACCCATGCGTTCAACAAGGGGCAGAATTTGGAGCAGAATTCAAACTCTCTCATTACATGCAATGGTTCTGAGCTTAAAATGTTATTTTTGCATTAATGTTAAGTTATTATTTTTAGCATGAACAGCAATCAGCATGCAATTGGCAATGATCTCATGCACACTCCTGGGTACAGACTGTTCTTCCTCAGTTTGGGAGTATTTGCTTGTTATTGCTGAATTGCAGTGTGAGCACATGCAGAAGAGGCCTCACAGTCATTAAAACTCTCCCTGCCAGGGCTCTTACCATTGAGTACTCAGCAGTTAACCTCTCTGTGTATCTTCTGAGAACCAGATAAAGTTAGGACAGAAATTTCTGTTTGTGGAAATCCTTCTTTTAGGCCTGTGTTCTGTGATAGACATACACAATGTCACACTTCATCTTTGAAATATGGTGCTACAAAGTGATGAAAACTCTCCAAAGGTTTCTTTATAAAGCCTGTAAACTGAGTTGGCTTTTAAAATGTGGGAAAAAATAACTTGACCTGATCCTGCTCTTCTCTGCAAGAGTGGAATGGCTTTCACTGGCATTGGGAGCAGGATTTGGGTCATTGCTGAGCTACAAACATGACCTTCCGCGGGAAGGGTGCACAATTTTTGCTATTAGTCCCCAAAGGGAGGCCGCGTCACTCTGGGGCTGCTGGAGAAGCATGTGTAGAATCTTCCCAGGACTGCAGTGGAAGCACAGTTGAAATATACGCTCTTGGGTGGCATGCATTGTGTTTGACACCTGTAATACTGAGTAATTTTAATAGGGTAGCCTCTCAAATGAGTTGGCTTTGGATAGAGCCTCTTCTGATCTATGTCTATGCTAGAGAGAATTACTCTATTGCAAAGACCAAAATGATGCTTCTGTAATAACTTTTTTGTGCGTTCTGTGGGTGAGATTAATTTTATACAACAACAACAAATAGCAGTGTTAGGTGTTGGTTTGAAAATGCTGCTTTTAATCTTTGACTGTGGATACATACAGGCTATATTAATAGGCTCTCTGCTTCTGATTTGGTCCCAGTATAACCTCCTGTTTTTTCCGTCTATTTAATGTGATTTGCAAGCACAAAGAGAGATAAGAAGTTGCTACTAATGAATTGCTAGACAAAAGCTGAGAAAGATGATGATTGAAACAGCAAACTCACTGATGTACGCCCCATGGTACTGTCTGAACCAAGAATGCCTGGTTTCAAGACTGTCTTTCTGCGGGATGACTTTGTCCTGACTTGAATGTCTTAGACATCCATGGCAAATAAAGTCTGCAATTAATCCAGCACTGTAAAAATCAAACATTGCAGAGCAAGGAAAATCCACCCTCCTGCAGCCATCTGAAAACCAGATGTTCTGCTTTTGTTTGTACCCCTGAACTTCACAAATGAACACAATTTATTGTCAGCAGCTGCTGCTGTTTTAAGCTCAGAGTGCTGAGCTTCATTTCCTCTGCACTGCAAACGTGTGTACGTTCAGCTGTCACGTATGGATCCTATCTTGAAATTACTACACTGTAAAAATCACACTTGGCTTTGGTGAAAGTTACTGTGAGAGAGAAATGCAGATTAAAGGCAAATGGAAATTTCTAGTTTTCTGGCATTTAACACTTGCATCAGCAGGTGTGGGATTGTGTGAGGCTGGATTTGAGTGTCCAACTGTGGTATTTGTTACACATCTTTTTTTTTTTCAATGTATATCTATAGCTCTTGGTTGGTACAGTTGTTCTACAGACTGTGCTTTATTTTTAGCCCTTGCTTCTCCCAAAGAGACATCTCTGCAGACACCGGGTGTCCTCTGTGGCAGGGAGGTTTTCTGGTGTTTGCTGTCCCTACGGGCAGGGAAGAGTTACAGCAGAGCTTAGTTTTGTGTCTGCCTTTGAAGCATTTAAAATTCATTTGTCTTTTTCGAATTCCAGCATGTAGACTTGGAAAAGCATTTCCCAGAGGGGGGCAAAGCACTTGAAGGAGGAAAACAGTTTAAAGAGGTGAACTGTACACCAGTAAATCTGCTGTTTACTTTGCTTTTTTCTCCTGAGGTTTCATCACAGCTTTCTACTGCTCTGTGCAAGTGTAGTGCACCAGCTGGGTGGGAACGCTCCGCTTCAACTCTTCAACACCCGGAGCTGCTGCCTCCACTGGTCCCGAGGGAGCTGCAGGGCTTGACCGACCACTCATGGGCGCAGGGGTGGTAATAGGGAGAGCAAAGGTCCCAACTGAAACATCACATAAGTATCCTGTCAGATGCTGTTTGAAACAGGAATGGGCCCGCACCTCATCCTTTGAAGCTTTGTCAAGCTACAGAGAGGCTTGGGTGGGGCAGGAGGGCAGAGCATGGGGCAGGGCTTGGGGCATGGGAGGGTGCGTGCCTGTTGCTCTGGTTCAGGCCAACGTCTCATTTGTGGGTAATAAGAATTACCATGAAAAACCAACAACATTGAACATCTCCTCTCACTTTCTTTCCCATTTATCAACATGCCATTTGCTGTACAGATTAGGATTTAGGTTTGTTTTTTTTTTTTTTTTAACTTAAAGACAAAAATTGTTTCGCAAGAGTCAGACTGTGAGAGGGAATGTTGCCGAGATACACAGAACTATCCTATTGCGGCACGCGTGCACACACACACTTCATTGCAGCTAGGTATTTTGGCCCTAAGTGCTTTAAACTGTATTAATGATGAAAACTAATGATAGGGATACTTTGCATTACTGTGGAGTGGGGTCCCTGTAGCTCTCTGTTCACTGCTGCTGTTGAAACCCAACAAATAAAGTTCACGTTTGCTTTTTCATAGTTTCCTTTGTATTTCACATACTTAACCTGTTGAAGTTTAAGGACTACCTATAAAGAATAGCTCAGGATGTGTTTGGGATATAACATTTTATTAGTAGAATTAATAGCATCTTGGATGCCTCTTGTATTTAAGTTTCATATAGCTGGGGGATAAAACAGTTGAAAGAGACAAGGGAAAGCCCTTGGTGAGTGCTTATGGGAATGGTACATATATGTGTACATATATGGTACAGCCATATATACACATACATGCATGCACATATATATATATATATATATGCATAAGAGTGCAGGGCATCTTGCATTTTATTATTTGATGAGGAAAAAAGGTGAATTCCGGCAGAAGCTTAGAGGAAATGGGACAGCACAACAATTAATGTTTCTGAGCTATTTCACTTATACAAATCCAAGATCGGAGTGCACTAAAATACACCAAGTCGAAATATACAAGTGGCATAACTAAGCTGAGGTTTTGGAGTTGGCTGAAGAACAAAGGGAATGTGACAACTATCAAACATCTGAAGTCTCAGAGCAGTGGCACCTCAGTGGAGATGTTTTGGGTATGATGTTAATAAGCATTACATTTGTCTTGCTCTATTTGCAGTTTGCTGGGTTTGGAGCAGTCTTTTTCTTTGAAGATGCATTGGAGATATAGGCTAAGTGAAGGGAGCTGGGCTCTGAAATAACTGGATTTTTTTTTAGTTTGGTTATTCATGGGAATGAGGGATTTCTTGAAACTATTTTTTGTGTGTTTTGTTTTCTCTTTGGTGTCCAAAGAAGTGCAACGAAGCTGATGAGGAGTCTGGAGCACAAGTCTTGTGAGGAGTGGCTGAGGGAACTGGGGTTGTTCAGCCTGGAGAAGAGAAGGCTGAGGGAAGACCTTATCGCGCTCTACAGCTACCTGAAAGGAGGGGGTAGAGAGGTGGGGGTTGGCTTCTTCTCCCAAGTAACAAGCGATAGGACAAGAGGAAATGGCCTCAAATTGTGCTAGGCGAGGTTTAGATTAAATGTTAGGAAAAATTTTTTCACTGGAAGGATTGTCAAGCACTGGAATGGGCTGCCCAAGGAAGTGGTTGAGTCCCCATGCCTGGAGGTGTTTAAAAGACACCTAGATGTGGTGCTTAGGGACATGGTTTAGAGGTGGACTTGGCTGTACTAGGTTTACAGTTGGACTCAACTTGATCTTAAGGGTCTTTTCAAACCTTAATGATTCTATGATTCTATAAAAAATGCTATTCTTTTTTCCTCTTAAAAAAATAAGACAGAAAAAAGAATTTGATGTCATGTATGCCTTTAAAAATTAGGAAGATAATTTTTTTTTTAAAACATACTTTCTCTCCAAACTAGAAATACTTCGTTTGAAAAACATTTGAGTTTTGGTTTGGGGGGTGGGGGATGTTTGTTGGGGTTTTTTTTAACTTCTATGCATTCCTCTGTGTCTGATAGCTAGAGCTATTTGTGAGCTGGAGATATTCATGGAGAGAGAATCACTTCAGTCACTCACAGAACCACATCTTCTAATGAATAAACTATTCAAACATTTCTCATTGCTGAGCTGCAAAGGTCAAAGTGACACTGACTCTCTACATGTCCTCCGATAAGTCATTATCTCCCTCTCCTTCCTCTGCAAAACCTGACTGTTAAATAGTTCCTCACAGAAGAAGTGTAAGAAACAATTAGCTAATGCTGGTAAAATGTTTTGAATACAAAATGTGGTCCATAGGTGCTAAGAGTGGCTCCCATCAGTCATCTGATTTTTGGTTAGGTCTTTCACAACTGGAAAGAAAACAGGACAGACTCAAAAAGTCTATCAATATTTATACTCCTGTCTTCAGATGTTTTAATAACACTTGCCCATTGACTTCATCTGCTACTGGTCACTTTAATAAATTGAGATATTTCCTGTTCCATGGGTCTAAAAATTGTGTCCCACACTAGCCTGAGGACTAGTTTCTGCAGCTGGAGCAAAGGTAGCTCAACCTTACCCACCCCTGGCCATCAGACAGGGTCCCATTTAGTAGTGGTATACACAAATTAATGTCTCTGTTTTGTTCTAGTCTCTAGCATCTTTTCTAGAGCACATTGCCATGTTCTCTGTTGCCCTAGGATCACTGGGATAATCCTCCTTTTTCTTTGGTGTTGTAAACTTGCTCTGCTGTGGATGGGTAAGATGAGTTCCTATGGTAATAGGTGGAGGCAGGGGTGAAATTGTGAAGTGTTATTCTGCATCAGGCAAATATTTTACACAGTCTATTCCTTTTCCTTTATATGATGTATTTTAAACGTTGCAACGTTATGGTCTGTGTATTTATCCAAGTGTGCACAGCATGGACAAGAGGAACATGATGGTTGAGAGCTGACATCTGAGCCTGGCTCTGACCCTCCCGGGGAGCCTGAGTGTCTCCAGCTGCTCACTCTCTTGCACAGGGCTCGTTGCTGCTGCAGCTTCCCACCTGCAGCAAGACTGCAGTGCATCCCATAGGAAACACTTCTTCTAAGTTTTATTATGTAGAAACTCAAAAAAAACAACATTAGGAAGGGTTTGGTTTGTAGCAAATTTACTTCACTGAAACAAAGTTCAGGCTATAAAGTCATGTGGTGCTTTCTGCAGAGAAATGGGGCAGTTCCTGGGATACCAAACTGCAGTCATTAACGCAAGGAGTGAAGGAGAGCATTGAAGGACCTGCTCTGACTCCACTGAAACCTGTGTCATTTTTGCCATTGATTTTTAATGGTGTCAGGGTGAAGTCTCTGGATAATAATTGCTCACAAACCCATTTAAAACTTCCCTGCTCCCGCTGAGATGGAGTTGGACTCTGGATGGGTGATGAAGGTGTGGGTGGTGGTCATCTGCACCGACTTGGGCAGCTCAGAGGCCTTGGTCAGCTCCATCTTTCTATTATGAACCCTAATATGGGAATTTTTTGCAGTGTGTTGGATTGTAATTGATTTATGTTTTCATGTTAGAAATGCTTGTAATGCATGGGATGTGACTATTTTAAGTAAGATGAGTATAATTTTTCTCCCCATTTATAGGATGGCTATTTTTCCCACCGACCGAAAGAGAAAATGCGAACAGACAGCAATAATGAAAATTCAGTCCCCAAGGACTTTGAAAATATTGATAACAGTAACTTTGCTCCCAGGACTCAGAGGCAAAAACACCAGTCTGAACTGGTGAAAAAACCCCTTAGCAAGCAAAAGGAGCATTTGAGAAAGAAACTGGAAGAGGAGAAAATGAAGGAGAACTTGCTGCTGGGGAAGAACTCCAATGAGGTGGTGCAATTCAGTGATCACCCGAGAAAAAACAGCAGCAGCAGCAACAACAGCGATCTGAAGGAGATTCACAGGTCTCCCAAACAGCATCATTTAAAAAAAAATGGAAACAGCTCCCCTGAACTGAGATACGACCAACCACCAAAGTGTGAGGTAACGGGCAAAGAGGCAATCTCAGCCATGTCCCGGTCTAAGTCTAAGCAGTGTCGGCAGGAGATCGCAGAGGTGTACTGTCAGCACAAGCATGGAAAGCTGATGCCGGAGAAGGTGACGCGTCTCTGTACGCTGGAGGGTAAGTTCGTAGATGGTGAAGGAGAAATAACACAGTATCTTGGGGAAAGGATTCTGTATAATTGAAATGGCCTTCTGATGATAAAAAATGGCTTTATTGTAGGAATGTATATTTACTTAGTTTGTGAAAACAAGGGAGAGTTTGAGGATGTTTTGAACAGGGACTTACATGGATGTCACAAGATCCTCAGTAGATTACTGTAGAATTTCTTTTCACTTTACTTCCACCAGATTTTTATTACACTATGTGGTCTAGGTATTCAGCTGCTACTCCTGTTTCTTTTAGTTCTTAACCTACAGACACAGAGAAGCGTAATTGAAGTCTTTTTATTCTGTAGTGGAGCTGGGTGCTTTTTGGGGATCAGGGAACAGCCATGGTGAATTGTGGTGCCTTATGCTAACTGATAAATGAGTGGCATTGCTATTATGGCCATATGGCCATTTTTCTGGCACAGTGGGGTCCTAGCTAATAACCAGGACTGCTAAGCATTTTGATAACCCAGATAATTACCAGAAGTATAATAAAAATATACTGAGGGCATGGGAAAAAAAATCCAATTTTGTGGTTCACTTCTATTTTTAATGTTCTTCAATCAGCAAAAGTAATTTTCAAAATCAGTGTTGTAGAGAGTCAGTTATCTTTGCTAGCCTAAGCCAAGCTTTGGTTTGTTGTTTTTGGTTTCTCTGTGCAGTCAGATCCATGAGGTATCCCTCAGCTTGCTGTTGGTTTGCATGTGTGAGCTGACCTTTTTCAAGAAAAGTGCTTCATGTGCCACCATTCACTTAGCTGTAAGCTCCCCATACAGTAAAGTGCTTTTTTTTTTTTTTTAATAAAGCATTAATCAGTTGATCAAAGTAGGTATTGATCAAGGAACAGTATTATCCGCAGCAGCACTTGTTTATACAGCAGTCCAAAGTCCCCATCCCATAATTGGCACTCTAGTCCATGCATGTAAGGATGTGCTGATGTCTTTGAGCTGAAAGTGCAGAGGGACTTTTACAAACCAGAGAATAGGTTTTGCTTTGAGATTGTACAGTAAATATGGTGAGCCATGGGGATTAGGGGATGTTTAGTTTCTTTCATTAGGAATATTTAGTTACATCCTCTAACCCCCATGGATTACCTGTTTGTTGCACCATCGCAAGGCAGTGGTTGCTATTGGGTGGTTTCAGTGTGGGAACAGGGAGGATCCATGTTGCTATTTCCTAAATTAGGAGGCTAAACTCCCTGTATAGACAGTGGAAAAAAGGAGGTGCCCCAGAGGATGTTTCCATACAAGAGTATCTCTCTGTAATAGGAATTTTAGGCTTTTAATTTAGATGATGTGTATTGCCAGGGTAAATGGCACCCCAAGGAATTTTAGGCTTTTAATTTAGATGATGTGTAAATGGCACCCCGTTTCCCACCCCAGTGCATCTGTGATTGTTTTGTCCTCTTTTGGTTTTTACCATGTCTCTCTTGGTGTTTTTTCTCCCTTTCTTATCATGGTAATACTCAAAGTCGTGAAGCTGGGTGGGCAAACACTGGAGATAAAGAATCAGTAGAGCAGGCAGAAGACTTGGTGTTCAGTGGGAAGCAGGGAGAGAGACAGCAAAGGCAGCACAAGTTGAAGGGAAGATAAGAGAACAGTAGAGAAGTAAGAATTGAGCAAAACCAGACATCAGTGACAGGCTGAGCATCAGTGAGTACCCCTCAGTGCCCCTGAGATCCCATCAGGGTGCCACGGGTGGAATCCACTGTGATAAGCATGTCCTTGGTATGCTACCCTCTTCTTCCCTAATGACAGGAGAGTGAGCTCTGAGAGAAAGCTGATGGAGGTCAGCACATTGCAGACACTGTCCTACTCTTTTTGGGATCGAGGACGTGTCTTAGTAATGTCATCAATGATACATACCTTGTGTAGGGTAAATGCATCACATATGCAAATATGGAAGTGGTATCCTGGAGAGAGCTGGAAGATGTGTTGTTATTAGTGTGGGCACACACTGCAGCTGTGCGCAATTTTGCATACACCTGTGATTCCATCCCCTGCCTGGTAATCTGTCTCCCAGGGATGCAGGATGACTTCCCAGAAGTTTTAAACAACTGCCATTCTTAAAAACAGGCTTCTCAAGAAATATTTATTGCTTCTTTTTTAAGTACAGAATTTGTCTCATATGCCTTGCAGTCAGGATAATAGCATGGTTGTAGAACCAAGAACAGTGTCACCTTTTATACTTGAAGCCTTTCAGCATATACGTACATTGCACACTGGTATAAAGGCTTCCTTTGTAATAAGACATAGTAAAATGTCTAGGAAAGCTGGGAGCTACAAACATGACTAGAGAAATGGAGAAGTTGTCCAAATATGGTTTTATTGTAAAATACATGTGATGTTAGTAACAACCCATGAAGTATGGATATATACCACATTAACAAATTAAGTGTAAAAAGGCTGTGGCTATAGTTTTTAGGTTTGCAATGCTAGAGTTTCTTTTAGATTTTTATTTTAGGCAGTGATGCTTGTTTAAAAAGAATAACTGAGGGATATCTTAACTTTGCCAGATGGATCCCTGTGGAAAATGTTGACTTTTCTTTGCCTCAAGGTTATTTCCTCCTGCCCATGCTGACAGCTGAAGTTAACCATTTCAACAGCCATATTTCCTTGGCAGAAAATCTGCACATCCTGTGTTACATGCAGGATTGCTGTAGAGCAGATTTGGGAGCTTTGCTGTGGGGAAGTGATAAAGCAGCAGCATACTGAATGGGACACAAGTTGCTTATGCAGCAGGCACCAAAGCACAATCAGACTGGGACATCAGACCTATGGAGGAGATCCAGACTTTTGAAGTCACTTCTCAAATGTCTGAATACAAGAGTATCAAGACAGACATGTAGGAACCCCAAAACTGAAGGTGCCCAGTGCCTACCGAAAGACCTTATATGTATATAACTTCATAGGTCCCTTAAATTTTACAGCCCTGTTAAAGATACGTTGCCTGAGTTTGTGTGTTGTGGTCTCAGATCTCTTCTCCCCACTGCAGAACATAAATACTGCTGCTGTTCACTCACAGACTGGCTCCATCCCTCATCAAAGGTGTATTCATCAACTCCAGAGGTCCTTTAAAGGAGTTGAACTTGGTTAGGAGAAGCTTGTGAAGCACTGGCCATCAGCTTTTGGGGATATAAGACGCCCCATCGTTACGATTGCTGGTAGGGGGATGTCTGGGTAGAGGTCTTGCCACTTTATGCATCAAAAAAGCTATATGCTATTTGTCAGTAGAAGTCAGACATCCAGGGACTGAGTCTATGCATTCAGCATGTAAGTGCTATTCCCTTCAGTTTGGTTTGACAAAAGGTTTCCTGTCTGTTTTCAGCAGAGCTGTGTAGTATAAATATTTATGCATTGGAGCAGCACATTCATCCATTATCCCAACATATAAACGTTTTCCCAGTGCTATGGCTTCCATTGAGATGTCATCCAGCATTTAATCCCCTTGGATCCTGTCTCAGCTGATCAAAACCATGAAGTTTCTAAGTATAGCTATCAATCATGGACATGACTCCATCCAGCTGGATTGTCATAAATGTTAAGTGATATGTTCACTTGAGTGGTTATCAATGGGAACAGGATCTTACAAGCTGCTGCTTTTTTCTTTTAAGTATTTTATTGTTCCCAAAGGCAACAGGTAAAGGAAGTTGAATGTAACTATCTTCAGTGTATAAAAGAAAGGAACATTACAACAAAGAGCATCATGTTTACTACCTGTTTGACATTCAGGCGTTATTTCATGAGAATAAGGGGACATGGGCTGCAGTCCCTCTAAGGATGTTGCAGAGAGACAACACTGCTGAAGCAGAAAAATGGGACATGGCAACTTCACCAGTTACGTGACTTGCAGAGCATGTGAGCTGGTGCTTCCCCAAAAGCCGGTCCTGAAAACAGGGCACAAACGCTACAGAACAGGGGATTGGTGTCAAAGGTGCTAGGTGCAGCCTTATCCAAAGTCATGGCTGAGATCAGGGCAACATGCAGCTTGCAAGTTACCCTTCACTCAGAAGGGAATGTTTGGAGTTTGTGGAAGTATGAGGGGAAATGCAGTCAGTGAGGGGAAGAGGGGAAAAGTAGGTTCAGCACAAGATTAAATGAGGAAAGGGTAAATCCAGTCCTGTGTAGTTTGGGGAGAGGGTACAGGGAGACATCCTTTTGGGGAGTTCATTTCTTCTCGGGAGACATGATGTGGAGATTAGTAACCTCTGGACGATGTGGCAGATTGTTTCCTTGCTGGGGCCACCTCCAGCCTGGTTGTATACAGGCCAGACTCAAGACACTGATTCCCCTGGTATGCCAGACTCACTTCCGCTCACCAGAGCTGTTGGTGGACCTGGACCAGCTGCCTCCCTTCCTCGTCCATTACCATACGTGGCCCTCCTCTTGTGCAGAGGTGCTGGGAAGAAGCTGAAGTTCCAATGTGAATTCTTGGCTCTAAAATAAGCTTCACTCTGTACCTAGATAAACTCCTCTTTGACAAAGCACAAGTGACCTGATCTGTGCCACATTTCCCTCAGCAGAATCCCTCATTACCATGGTCAGGAGTACAATTTAGAATGTCCACTGTGACCCTGACTGCTGCTTTTGCTGCCCAGATTATTGGGCAGCAATGCAATTACATTTATACAACTCCACATTTCAAGGTGCATGTTAAAGTTGTGACTTCTACTTGCGGTCTTCTTTGTGCAATGAAAAAAGCCCAGCTTCTGACCCACTAACTGGCTTCAGTCCCCAAAGTCTGTGTTTTTCACTCCCACGTGCATCGTGGTAGTCTGTAGCTCTGAATCCCTTGCCTTGCAAGTTTGCTGGGTATGCAGCACGGTTCCTCCTTAGTCATTGGCACCAGGTCTGTGAGTTATCATGGGCACGGTGCCAAGTGGTATCTGCATCAGTCCTCCTCTGGGCCAGCTTCTCTAGGCTGCCATATCCCTAGGGGAGATTCTGGCCTAGTCCTTATCATTAATTACCCAACTGGGTTTATGCTTGACCCAGATCTATGGCCCTAGATAGATTGGAAGTATGTAGGAGGGTTTTTTGAGGGGTATTTTCCAAGATGTAGTTCTGGCAAAAGAAAAGTCCCTAGGAAAGCAGAGAACCTCAAGTGAGCCTGATTTATTTCCCCTTGGCTCTTCTGTTGTCTTTTCTTAGTTTATAAATCAAACAGGTTTTCTGCTACCTTCATCCCTGTGGGGTAAACCCAACTCATAAATAAAGTAGAAAAGTAATCAAGCTACCCTCGTTCCACATCATTCATCAGCACTGAAAGAGTTTTTTGCAGATTGGACTTCTTTCTCCCTGGTCGCTTATTGATAATGCTGCTCTGGCACATTGAAGCAAGAGTTTTCGGTTTCTGACAGGCTGCTGAAAAGAAAAATTTCCATTTCATTTTAGAAAACTCAGTTACCTTTTGGTTTTCAAACTGAGGGAAAAGGGCTCTGGAGCTCTGTTTACTGTATAATAATAAGCACAGGTAATAGTAATCTGCATGTCTATAACGTTTTTATCTGACTATTTCAAAGCACTCAACAGAAAGAGGTTTGATTTGCAGGAAAGGAGAGGATAAGCCACTAAGATGCCAAATACTTACGGGGTGGAGCAGAGGGGTTCTTCAAGGCATGGAAATGAGAGCATCCTCTATAGAATTTTAAAAGAATGGGAGCTGTAACTAAGCAAATACAGAATTTCATCCGCTCAATATGCATGTATGCACACAGTGACATATAAACATATGGCTTTTAGCTTTCATGTTTTTGGCAATGCATTTTTGGACTCACTGGGTTTGATCTAAAGATTATTGAACCCCAAATTTGTCTTTTTCTCCTGGTTTCAAGGATTCTCAATGAGATTGGCTGCTGCTGCTTTTCTGTGTATTTAATCTCTTAGTGTGGGAATATTGCTATAGTGAGCTTGGTTTAAGGAGCATGTAAGAGCCACTGCACATGCAGCCCAGACAGCATTTTAATTTGCTGCACCACAGATGACTCTGGTTGCAATAAATTTACTGTGAGTAGACTAATTGCAAAATAACTCTGAGTAGTTATCAGTGAACAACATCCTGTAGAACAAAACTGCTTACAATTAATAGCATTTAAGCCATACGCTGGTATTCTGCAGAACGCCAAGATGTAATTACACCGTGTACAGAGATTGTGTTCTGTTCTGGAAACGATGTTTCCAGCACTTCTTTCATTACAAAGGGCTGTTTCAAAATTCAGTACTTGCATTTTAGGCGAAATGAGTTTATGAAATAAGTGGTATGTCTTTCCTCTCCCTTTATATGTATAAAGCAGAAATGACTAATAAAAATCAGTGAAGTTGTGGCACTGTAGGGAGAATGAGATCCGAGGAAGAATGTATGTTGCCGGTGATTCTCAGATTAACTTTTATTATGGCCACATGTGCAAGTTTGGATAGCTAAAATTAGGATGTAAGTAATGAAAAGATACTTCATTGTGTTAGCTGAAGATGGACCTTACCTCATTGTATGCATGAGTACTGGAGTGTATCATTTGTGTGATGAAAATGCATGTAAATGCTAGGGCCCAAAGTGCACATAAGCCCCTGTCATCAGACTGGATGTGCAGGCAGGCGTCCCACTGTAGGGCTGCCTGCATTGCTGTTGGGTGATCAGTGCACTCTGGTCATTTGAAGGCAGTGATGAGGCAGCCTTGATGTAAGAGCTGCCAGAACACTTTCCCCTGCTCACTGCTGAGTTGTGCCCTGGGCAGAGGGCCAAATGAATGAATTATCCTCAGCAACCAGATCTGGCCTGTGGGTCAGAAGCTGGACAAGTTTTTTTGAAGAAGGAAGACCTGCATACACTGTCTAAGGGAGCTGGAATTGCTAGAAATGTCCTTGTGGCATCCCAAAACCATGTGTCATTGTTTTGCCACCTCCCTGCATCTCTGGGAACAGCTGCAGTGCAGAGGACAGGAGCCTGGCGTTTCTCAGGGATGAGCAAGCTTGTGGCGTTGCAGAGCTGAAGGATTCTTCTCACAAAACTAAGCCCTTTATGAGCACAGACTGGCTCTGTCAGTGCTGTCTTGAGTAGTTTCAGCTTTGATTTTAGAAGAAATTCAGTGAGTGTTGGGTGCCTGTGCCAGTTAATCCTTTCATTTAAATACAGACAATTCCTGTCTAGATCATCTGCAAATTTAGAAGTGGGAGCATGATATCAGACTGATGTTCCTCTGTTTTTTCCACATGATGCTACTGTCTGGTCACGTTTTTCCACATTAGCCCTGTCTGGTCACCTGTAGATCTGGCGGCTGCAGAGTTGGTCCCTGACAGGCCAGGGCAGCAGACTTGCAGAAAAACATCTTGACAAATGGCATCTTAAGGAAATGCCGAGAGCAATGCATGACACAAGGAATGGAGGGCAGAAGGGCTGGAAAATTTATGGTCAGCAGCCCTAGTTCTCACCAAGCCTCTGTTTTGGAAAATGATATCGTTTATGGAGCATTCAAGGGGGAGCATGGGCAGGCGTGGGAGAGGATAATGGCTAAGTATGTCCTCACTGCAAACCTCCTGGGAAGGGAGCATGAGGGTAGCAGAAGCTCAATGAACCCCAAACAAAACCACCAAACCCAACTTCCCCCTGTGGTAGGAAAACTTGAGCCATACTTGGGGGTGGGGGGGGGGGGGGGGGGTTTTCATACAAAATAGGTGTTGGAGCTCTGGAGTAGACTCATTACAGTGATTTTAGTGGACAGACCTTTAAGAGGGAACATGGTATCTAATTCTCTTATTCAGTGCTAAGCAAGCAGCTGTGTGATGTAAGTGCACAACAGGACTGAACTGAGCTAGAGTTACAGTTGCACAAGCAGCCTCAATATTACATTCTTTCCCAATTTGACTTTGCAACCATAACAAAACTGTTAGTGTGTCATTGCTACGTACTAATTGTAAGCAGTGCAAAAGTAACTTTCAGATTTGCTTTTTCGTTTAGGCCTAAAATGTCACCAAGGACACAAGGAGATTGCTGGAGCTGACTTCCTAGAAATTCAGCTTTGCCTGTCTAACCATTGCACTTCTCCAAGTACCATTACTTAGTGAAGTAATACTGTGTTTTCACAGGAATCCACAGCTGATGAACTGTTATTTTGAGAATGGGGAAGTGCTATGTCCCAGAAATCCCACACTAGCTGTGGCTTGAGGCTGCCACAGTTTGGTTTGAATGAAGTCTTGACATTTAATTTTATCCTTCTGAGCTGGGACAGCTCTCCTCTTCGGTGGCTTATTGAAACAGATGCCTTAACTATTTACAGAGTTTGTTACAGGACTAAGTATATAGTTAAAGGGAGTGCACCCCTTTTCAGACAGGTTTTTGAAAGGGTACATTTGATGTATTTCAGGAGTTGCTGGGCTTTATGAGACCCATGACTGTATTGTAATGTCTTTCCTTGGAAATGAAGAAGAGTTGTTTAAGGGTTCTACTCTGAATTAAAATGCCAACTGTCTAGATATGAAGCCAATCTTACAGGACATTAATGCCATTTTAAGACTCCAGACCATAATTTAGTTGTCTCTGTTGCAAATATTTCTTAAGCAGAAGTTTTAAAACATCAGTCTCTTTTCTCCCTGGGTAATTGTGACTTCTATAGAAAAAGTGAATGACAAGAATCTGTAGCTGAGCAACCCTGGAAAAGATTTTGAAATTGCTCATTGTATATTTAGTCTTCCAATAAATGCTCGTCTTTGATAGTTTGAGAGTGTGTTAGAAGTGAATAGCCCTGATTCCCTGCTCTCACTATTTTAATATCCATGATATGCCACTGATTTATCATCTTGTTGTGTCAAAGAAGTTACTCCTGATTGGCACCTTTGTAAGGAAGAACAGAGCATCTCCTGCTGTCACCATCAAGCTTAGTTTAATGCACATTAAATTCTGAAGTATTCTATTTACAGTTTTATTATAAAATAAGTTATTTGTTTTAAAATCCTGGCCCTACTGAAAGGTCCATGGCAAAAGTCCATAATTTTCCTTCTCTAGTTTCCTCATTAGCCTCCAGGGAGGCCAAGGAATTTTTCAGTCTTTTCTCCTAGAGTTTGCTGAAGCTGAATCATCACTACCATCTCTTGTGTTTGGTACTTACCCATCTGTTTTCTTCCAGTGGATGTCACTGTAAGAATGGTGGGAGATTTAAGCCAAAAAACCAGAATTATACTGCAGGAAAATCATTATCTATTAACTCAAACTCAGCGGTTTATTGAAAATAATTTGAATAGCAATTGTATGTGCTTTCAGATTGTGAAATACGTAGGATTTGTTCTGCAGGACTGAATCACTTGTTGCCTTTTTAAATATAATTTTTCCATATTGCTGTTCTTGTGATAAAACAATCTTTGTCGGGCAGCACTGCCAGGAGAGCATTGGCTGTACTCCAGTGGCTGCCTTCCCCTGCTGCACCACCTTCTGTTATGCTGCTACAACTTTTCTGGGTGTTAAAAGTTTTGAAGAAAGGTTGTTCTGCCTCCTAACGATGTTCTGTGTCTAGACTGAGGAGAGTGGGTGCACTGAGGTTGTCAGTGGGTGGTACATATTAAGCTCGTTGGCAAGCATATAAAAAGGCTTGGTTCAGACTTGGGTTCAAGTTCCCTATTCATCATTACAGCATATACATGCTGGCTATGTTTCGGAGGGACCATGTTGTTCTCCACAGGCAGTGAAATTGAGAGAAAACTTCCAACTTCACACATTTTTATTAACAGCAGTATGGATACTGCCTTTGAGTTATGCCAGGAGTTCAGGAAAAAAAGCCTGTGTCCTCATGAATCAAAAGCTGTTATTTAGACACTGCTCTCCTTACCTTGCATTATTCCCTGAGGAATCAGTACCACGGCAAATGAAAGCTCCTAGTAGGAAGACACCCTTCTGACCTCTGTCATGCTGATGGTTTGGGGGCCAGCTTTGTGAGTTTGAAAATGAAATCTTTATGATACCATCAAGATATCACGTCATCTTTGTGTGAAGCAGCTTGAAGAAGTTCATCCACAGAGCTCATCTCCCACTTCCTTGATAATTCCTCTGGCTTGCATTTGCTTACTTTAATGACCAGTTTTCCTTGAAGCACGATAGTCTGCAACAGTTGAAGGTCTTGTCAGGGAGCACGAAAAAAAAAAAAAGCTGTGTGTCGAAAGGATCTTTTTCTACAAATCTTGTTGGAAATCTCACTATTCAGCTGAAGTTCAAGGCAGCCCTCCGTGTAAATAGAATGTAATTGCTTGTATCATTCTCTTTGTTGCAAGGTGATTGCTTCTCTTTTGTGGAGACTTTCTTGCCCAAACTATGGGTGAAGTGTTTTGTTGAAGTCTTGATTCATTGTATAGCACATTAAAAGTTGTAAGAGAAACTCATCACTGGTGAGAATGCACCTTTCTTTGTGACCAGCTGTAAAAAGCAGCTTAAGCAGCCTCGCTGCTTACTCACCTGTGTTTTTAATTGGAAATGAAGGTTTCCATCTAGCCAATGGATATTACCATGCAGTGGAGTATTTTAAACTGTGCTACTTTTATACTGAAAGCTTCAGTGTATGCGGTGTGTTACTGTGCTGCACAATATTGTTGCGCTTGACAATAGCATGACTAAACAGAACCATACATTTTCATGTTCTCTGTCTATTTGTGGGCTGTGATTCACTCTGGGTAATTTACCAAATAGTAGGGAGGAAAAGGGAATTTTAAAAGAAGAATTTACTGCAATATATGCTTTACCCATTTGTACTTTCTCTTTTGCATGGGTCCTAGGTGTAGGTGCTCTGAAAGAATTTCACTAGCATATCTGTAAGTCTCTGAACAGGTTTGAGGATCTATCCCAAAGTCATTCTCTCTGTATGAGAAAGAGTGACGTTCTTTGGTCACTTATTCAAAAGCATTGTAAGGAATGTAGTTCCTCTCACAAGGCAAAGCTGGACAGGAGAACCCAGCCTGGCTCCATTGCCCACCTTGCCAGAGTAAGCAAATGGCTAATGGGAGGTGTGGCTGAGATTAATTGTGAATAAGACACTCTGGCTTTGTCAAGCCATAGCAGAGGGAGGCTGCATGGAGCTGATGTGGTTTTGTAAATAATGCTGTTTTCTGCCAAGAGGAGAAGACAAACCCAAGCTTTCCATGAAGTATTAAAAGCAAAGTCGGCTAGAGGTTTAACTGATGTATATTGCTCTAGCTTTGATGACCTCACTTAAATGATGTCTTATTTTAGTAGTAACCTTACTTAGTAATGTTTATAAGTGCACATTGAAATGTCTCTCTGCACTTCTATCTCCATAATTTCAAGATCACTGAAATATAAGGAAAAATAAGACTGTTTTGTTCCTACAGGAGCAAGCAAAGGTCAAGAAGAAAAAAGGAGATATTCGGGACTGGGGCTTCTTGTCTTGCTAGTCAGTGGAAGTGTATGGTCCAAAGCAATACACGTCCATCCAGTATTTTGGGAATAAGAAAGGTTTTATGGCAGTTCTGATTCTGAAAATGTTCTACCAGGAGAACCCTGAAAAGCAAATGGGAAAATCACTTCTGTCAGGCTCCCGAGGAATACTATGAGGATGATTCAGACATGTCTGGCATTCTTCACCTAGTCAGCAGAGAGGAAAACTATTCAAAATGGCCACTTCTGGATCTTCTTAATAAGTTCATGTTCATT
This sequence comes from Egretta garzetta, assembly GCF_000687185.1. Classification (NCBI taxonomy): domain Eukaryota; kingdom Metazoa; phylum Chordata; class Aves; order Pelecaniformes; family Ardeidae; genus Egretta; species Egretta garzetta. The sequence goes on along the minus strand of NW_009259790.1, from coordinate 111,088 downwards.
GTTTACAATGAAAAGGCTTCAGTTAACACACAAGTTCACACGTGTTCATTTCTGTCAATCATTTATGGCCATTTGCAGGCATAGTTTGCCAAGTATGCAGACAGGATCATCTTTGTGTTTTTCATGATGTTTGCTTTCTATTGCTGTAGACTGCAAAAATTTAGGAAAGAAACAAGAGAGATATTAGTGCCAGTGCAAGCTTGAAATGGCTCAGAGAGTTATACCGGAATCCATCCAAGCAGAAGTCCCATTTAGAAGAAGGGAAAAAAAAAATATTTTCTTGTTGTCCCTATGATGAAAGAATATTTTTCAAAGTCTACTTATTATATTATCATCTGGAGATGTGGTTACTCGGAGAAGACATTAGAGAGCTCCCAACTAAAGAGTGATAGCACGAACACACTCCATTACACCATATCATAAACCAACCATATAAACACTAACTAGAAAGTAAGACCTAGACTAGCACTGTGGAAACTTGGGTTTCATTCCTGTATGTGTCACAGGCTTGTTGGAACACTTCAGACAAATCTTGCAATGTACAGACCAGGGTTAGCAGGTACTTAGTTCCATTGCAAAAATATGCAGAGGTAAAATGGTGTGTGCTGATATTGTGTTGTTAGTTTGGTATTTAAGTGGATTTATAATCCTGTTTATCAAGAGACTTGGAAATAATTTTGTTGCAAAATAAGAACTTTTTTTCTGAGTCCCCTGAGTTTGCTGAACAAAAGTATCTTTAAGGAGGAAAATGGTAACCGAGTTTCTCTGGAGTCACTTAAGTGCTACAATCAATAGTTCTGTCCCTGAAAAAAAACAGTGTTTTGCTGGGGGGATGAGGGCAGGCAAGAGAGCAGTCCAGCTGTAGGTCCAGTCTGACTTACTGTACCTTCAAAGAATTTATTAACACATCACTGGTGGCAGTTGTCCATCTTTGCGTCATGGTGATTCACAAATGTGAAATTGGAGGGAAAATCTTCTGTGATGTTTCCCCTCCATTTTGTATCTGTTAGGCTCAGCAGCTTCCACCTGGTACAGGGCCTTGTGTGTGATGGCTACTGGTCAGTGGCTACCATGAGAGATGTCAGTTGTGCAGTGTATCAGTTGCTTCTGCATTAGAGACGTGGGAAAAGCACAATAGTAACTTTCTATCTTGATCTGGTAGCTGTTAGCATGTCTGATATTTTTGCACCAAAATATATCCTTTCCCTTCGTTTCAGCATGGCTAGGAAGGGAACTGTAGTTTTAATTATCATCTATTTTGAAGACTGCCCAGTGCTGTTTTAGTTTCCACAGTAAATTTCCTAAGGTAAAGTGACAAAACAGTAATTTTTCATTATGAATCAGCTATTCATGAAAGATTGGATTTAGGTCAGAATTTATTACCCTACAGAATTGAAGCCAATATTTAACATAATGTCGGCTATCTTGATATTAGAGAATTTTAATGGCTATGCAATTTTAGTCAATGATGAAGTTATTTCAGTTGTGTAGTATATGTCTAGGCAATTTGACGTACAGAACCTTGAGATGAAAATTGGATAAACTTGGAAAATGGTGACTGATTGGTAGAAGGTTGCAATAATGTCTGCCTTGATACAACTTTTATTGTTAAATTATTTATCTAATGCAATCTCCTACACTTTTAGGAGTCTTTAAGTTGGCATTAAATCGATGTTTAAATCTTCACAGTCAGAAAGGCCTCATAACTCAAACTGATAAATATCTTCTAATATATCAGGAGGAATAATGATCCATCTTAATGTCTGAAAGTAGGAAAGATATTATTCTTTCTATTTGCTATGAACCCCTGTAGAAGGACTGAGCCATAAACCAGAAGAATTAAGATTAGGAGACAGAAAGAAATATTAGAAAGAAAAAGTATAGTAGTTTCTCTAGGGGATCAAGAGCAAATTTTGTTTGCTTTGAAAGATGAGTGAAAATTTTCAGCAG
>NW_009259790.1:95680-109125 GCF_000687185.1 Egretta garzetta | reverse complement strand
AGCAGGACTGAGCAGAATAGGGTGAGTTGACGTTCAGATGCTGGCTGTCCTCAGAGGGCACACACAAATCCTTCCAGAGGTCTGTGGGGTGGCTTGTTCCTGGAGGCAAAGAGGAGAGCCAAAATTACTTTGTCTGCCAAGATGTATCGAGCATCTACTCCAGATGACTAAGCCTACCTTTGACTGATTTGTGCTCGGGATATAGAAGGTACTTGGTAGATCAGTGGAATGGAAACACGTGGCCTTGGAAGAGCTGGAAACAAAACCACAGGATGGCATTTGGATTTGTGCCTGAGAGCTAGCGGGTAAGACTGATCCTGTGCAAATGCCCATCAAAACAGCCCATGTACCATGAAGCCTTGGTGCGCACTTGTGCTCTGCCCTGCATGTCCTCTCACATATGTTCTGTTGCCTAGAGTTTGCCTAAATACAGTTTAATAATTTTGTATTGCATTGTCTGGGAAACAGTATAGGTAACTTGCTTTTTTTCTCATCTACCAAGTGTTTCATGGGCAAGGGCCCATAAGCACAGCTGAAGCTGCCCTTTTGCTGTCTGCGTATCAGTTTAAACACTAGAAAGAAATAATAAGCATTGTCAATAGGCAAAAAAATAAAATCTTCATTCAGATGGTAACTAAACCTAGTAAAGAGTGAATGGAAAGTGCAAGTTCCTTTCTGCCTTAAAGGCGGCAGTATTGTTGAACACTAATGCTGGAATTTTCTTAGAATAGTAGGAGGCTTTTTATTTTTTGAGGTGGAGATGGAAAATATTATCCTATGGATAAATAGGATCTCAAAATGAGTTTTCATCTTCAAGCATTACAAATTTATTTCAGCCTGTTTCTAAAACTATCCCGCTTCAATCACACAAAGCTGCCCTAAATAAACCTTGAAAATTTTAAGAGTTTGTCCAGAATTCAAGCAGAATGTGAAAACCTTGCATCATCCCTGAATGATACATTTCAAAGCTGATGGAACATATTTAATCATTTGCATAAATCTTGAGCAGAAATAATTGTGACTTGACAATTTTCATTATCTTAGTTGAGAACTGAAAATGATAATTGTTAGCTGGCCTAAATTGGCATAGCTTCGTTTGGATAAAGCAGTGAACCTAACCAACCCTGCAGCTTTTCTAAAATTCCATCATCTTCCTTTCAAACAGCATTTGCCTATGCTGAGGCAAAACGCAGGAAATCCTACATTTTGTTGGATTAATTGGATTAAGCTTGACTGGAAATTGCATAATACTACAGAGTAGGCATTTAGCATCCCTAAAACTTCAAGCTTCAAAGAGCAGTTTCCCCAGCAGTTCAGGCTCCCTACCTGGGCTTGTTTATTGCTTTGAACATGCAGACATACTTTTATGGTTCATAATCATCCATAAAGAAATTCAACTGTTATTTAAATGCTCTGTTGGGAAGGCTCAGTAGTTATTAATTAATAATGCATCAGTAAAGCAACAAAAAGGCAGGTAAAGATGCAGTTAGAAGTATTGGCTTCTTCTGCCTTCAAAATTGTGTTTATGGCTCGTTTCCTCAGGGTTAGCTCATCAGTGTGCGTTGACTCTGGGTTCTCCTCTTCATACTCCAGGCACTTACTTTACAAAATACTGACTGATGCATGAGTATGTCCATGATTAAATCAAAAGGTGTGTGAGCATGCTGGTGTGGGTTAAGAAGTATAAACTGACTCTTAACATGATTTCAGTGCCAGAAACTGGTCAGGGACTCATGAGAAGAGAACATAAAACCCCTCAGTATTATCTTTGAAATGCAGAAAATTTAAGACTAATTATAAAAAGGAAAAAGGTAAAAAAAAAAAAAATCCTCTTTGAACTGCTGTTATATATTGCTAAAGAGAATTAGCAATTGAAGTGTGTACTTTAACTAACTAATGAGGTTTATAGGCGGCAGTGTCACCGCTTTATTACAGTGCCGGTGAGGAACAACGCAGTGAAAGTCGGTGCAAGCCCTGGTGTATGTGGGGTTAGAGTTAGACCAGCTAAATGCTGCTGCTTTTGAAGAGAAAGGATGAACTATTTGGATATTTCTTATACCCACTGCTGGCTCAGAGTTCAGCTCTATTTAGCAATATTTTGTTTGCATTTTACTTTCATGCTGATTACCACATTTGCAATGCGTCCTGGTTTTGTGTAGTAATTGGTAATCTGGAAAACTTACTTGGTGTGCAAGATTTAATATTAGTTCCTGCTGTCATGCTGACAATGGATTAGCTTTTTGGACTCTATCATATGTTCTCAGCAGGCACATATGTAATTAAAATGAGCACACGTTGGGTTTCGTATTAACACTCAAATCACCTTTGGCAAAAGGTCTCTGTTCTTTTGGGATTATACACTAGGGCAATGTAATTGTAGTGTCAGGTGTAAACGTTATTTTTAAATACTTCTTAATTTAACATAATATTAACCCTTTCCATACTAGCTGACTTTTGGATTTGGAGGATGATTTTGTTCTATTAAAAGGGTTCCCAGCAAACAGGCATTCTATTTCAGATGTTGTCTTCAGCTCTATGAAAGTTGCTGTGTTGAACGGTAGGCATTTGGTGTCATAAGACATTGAATTAGTTTACATAAATAGTCATTCCAGAAATTGAAAGTGTTTTTACATTAGGGAAAAGATGGTACTTACTGTGACAGGAAGGTCAGGGTGGTAAGCAAACTGCTTTTTCTTTTTACTTTACCTATTCTAAAATAATATTCTGCAGTATTCTAAAAGGTTTCCTTATGAGGAAATTTCTTGAAGTACTGCCTTAGAGCTACATTTTCTCTGGGTTTTTTCATTTAACATTGAACTTCGGTAGTAACGTTAAAACCTTCTTTCTGTTGATGATAAGCAGTATCATAAAATTGAATGTAAACATAAAAAGGGAAAGAATTGTTTAACATGAATAACCTAGAATAGTTAAATAGTAACCTGGCTTTGCTAGGAAATGTAATGCTTTCCTCTTAACCTTAAGAATTACATGCAGTGTTTTCAATAAACAGTTATTTTGTGCAGTCCTTGAGTAGGCAGCACAATCTGCACACTGTGGTTTGTTTTATAGACAAGGAGGCTGGCACTGGATGCTTTGAAGTAAATGCATGTTGGCATCTGGACAATGCTCCTAGTCATATGGCTTAGTTTTAGGTAGTCCTGTAAGGAGCAGAGGGTTGGACTCAATGATCCTTATGGGTCCCTTCCAACTCAAGATATTCTATGATTTTGGGAATCTGTAATGTGAAAAAAAGACTTTTTTTTTTCTGACTCTAGAAATGAATACTCAAACTGATTAGATATGAAGATAATTCAACTGCTTGTTTTAAAGCAAGGTTACAGCAAAACCAGCTGAGTTGTAAAAGGAGACATGGGCAGAATCTGCTAAGGAATCATGATTTCGCCTGGAGAAAAAAATTAGCTATATACCACTGAAAACTCTTCTAAGCATCCTCAACTGGCTACTTTGGCCTGTTTTTTTCATGGTATTAATCAGATCTACAGTCTTCCAGCACTGCAGGTGAGTGTGGCAGGATCCAGGTGCTCAAGATTGGTAGAGAGCATTTTTGCAGAGAAAAGTGACACTGAGGCACAAGGAGAAGGATCTTCAAAAATGACTCTGTTTTAGTGGGGGCCAGGTGATGGGTTCTGCCCTGTCAGTCTCCTGGAAGAAAGGGAGAGAGTGTGTGGTGTATGTATGTGTGGATAAACAGTTTACCTTCTAGCAATACTGTCTTGGGAACTAATGAAGAAATTTTTCATCATTCTCTCAATGTCAAAATAAAGATATTGGAAAAGAAATTATATTTGAAGGAAATTGCAGCTCAGTTGTATTTGATTCTTTTAGCTAGAATGGGGGATTGTTAAGGAAGCTCAAAGTTAATCTGCATTTATATAGATCAAGAATCGTTCAGAGCTGGAACATGAGCAAACTGAGCAGAATTTGGTTCAGACATGCTAATTCTCTTTTGATACTAATTTTACACTGTTGATTCTCCATTAATTTCAGATGGGTGACTCCTGCTGCATAGCAGGAGAGGGACCGAAATGGATTCAGCATATGAATTGAAAAGAGTTATGTTGCTACTACTCATTAACTAACTCCTTGCCTTAAAAAGAAATATCCTTAGCTACAATTAAAAATAATCTTTGGAGGTTTTTGGCTTTTAAGCTATGAGAAAGATGAGTTCCTGATAGTCCACAGCCACGCATAAGTGTCTTCTGCAGCAGCTGCAATGGTAATTTGAGACCTTGCTATAAGTGGAGACCTCTATAATTCCTGATTCTCTGGTGCTGTGATTTTGTACATTTTTGTACGTGAGGTGCTAGCATTAGGATCCTTACTGATGCTACCCTTGCAGATAGTTAAGTATATAATCATTTTTGCAATAAACCTGTTGAGGCGCTTTCCCTGTTTCTCTTCCGCCCTCCACCTCCTCATCCTCCTCTTCCTGAGGAGGATGTATTAACGTATCAATGTATTAATTATGGGAAGGACTGGCTCAACCTACCCTATGTGCTGATTTAGTTGCTGTCACTCAGGCACTTGGTGTCTTGAGGGCTGTGAGTCCGTGAGTCTGCAGTTAATGGCAAGCTTTAACCAACTGACAGCCAGGGAGTCTTTCAGTTGTTGCTGCCATGCTCTGCCAATATTCCTTATTTTCCCTGGTCTCTTTTTTAAATAAACATGTAATTTTACAATCTGTGAGATGTTTTACACTTTTTCATCTCCTAAATTAGTTTTGCTTAGCAGTTTTGCTGCCAGTTGATGATTTTTATGTCCTACTGTACCGTAAAAGCCAAGTTGTGAATGAATTTGTTTAGTTTGGTCTTTGGGGCTCCATCTTTTTAGAGGAGGAAGAACTGAATTACGTCTGAACACAAGGGGCTTTGGGGTTGGTGGGGTTTTTTTGCATCCCCTTGTGATAGGGGTGGCCAAATAGCTTATGTATGAGTGAGCAGGTGGCAGGAAAAAAAAAACCCAATTATATTGGAAGCAAATGGTGCTGAACTACATCTAGAGCTTCAAAACATTTTTTAGCACTCACTTTACCTAATTAAAATACATAACTACTTGGACACCTGCCCTGTCTCATAGTATGCTGCACTGTTAAGTTATTCCTAGAGATCCACACTAATACATCGTGCTCACTTCTGCCAAACACCCCAAATTCAGTGGTGTGGGATAAGCTGCTCACAAGCAGAGCCTCCCTGAGGCCAAGGTCCTGCTAAAACCTTGCCAGTAGGCAGACGGCAGCATTGGAAGGGCAGGATCAGTCCCAACCGCAGTAAATGGCAAGCGCCTGGTGCCAGATTTAGTGCCTCTGACTGCTGATGTGGAGAGTTGCAGAATGGGAAGACAGACTCTGAGGAGCAGAGCTAAAATAATTTTAGAAATAATATCCATTATTATTTTTGTCTGTAAAAGGTCAGCATTAAATTTTTTATTTTAAGTGTTGCGCAGATACTCGTCTTTTGCCCTATAGAGCAGACTCTTCTACAAGTTACTGTTTAAGCAGCTTCTTGACATCCAAGGGCATCATAGCCTTGATAAAATCTGAGAGAAATTTATAACTCTGGTTTATAAATTATGGTATTATTGCAAGAATATATTTCACATACAAATTCTCCTCATATGCTTTTAACAGCAGCCAGTAACTTATTTAGTCAATAAAATGACATCTTCTGCACATTGGGTTTTTTTAACTGCAAAACTGAAATGTCTAATGAAATACAGAAAAATCACTTTATTTTGCTTTTGTTGAACATTTTCCATTGCCAGCAATTTGATTTTCCTTTGTTTTCCTCTAGTGGCACATTAATGGGATCTTTTTATACCATGATGGAGTAACAGAGTGAAAGTCCTTTGCTAACAACAAGACTATGCTGTTTCTTTCTATTCTTTGCCCATAAATACAAGTGTGAATATACATCCTTGTGAAAACCAATCCAAATAATTTTCATGAGAACATTTTAAAAATCAAGCTCAGTTAATGAGTAGTAATTTGTTCCTTCCTTGCTAAAACATTGTATTAGGAGTTGTTCAAAGGGATGAATGTTACAAGGCCAGCATCCGTACTCACCTGCTAAGGCTGTAGTCCACTTACTCTTATTAGTGATGTTTCTAAGTAACTGATATTCAGGTGTGAAATGGGGAGTTAAAATTATGTCTTCAGCTTCTCATGCATATTTAATTATATATGTTTATAAATGAAAGAGATTTTAGATATTAAAATCTCTCTTCTGTGTGGCGAGCTTGCCTTTGAAATTGCTGAGAATGCTCACCCTGACTAATGTGTTAGGGCACACGTGTTTGCTGCTAATGCAGCTTGCAGGACTGGCGTCAACCTGTTCGAGGACAGGGTTTGGGTTTAGTTGCAGCGGAGGGTGGAGAGCGGGCTGGAAAGCAGAGAAGGCATTTAGCAGCTGTCTTGTAAATGGATGCTTCACTCGCACAGAACCGATCACAATGAAGCATGGAATTCAAGATATGATTTTCAAGGCGCCCTAATTGGATTAGAGGGATTGTATTAAAGATATGTTGGCTATGAAATGTTTAGAGGATTAATGCTCGATGATTTTTTCTTCTTAAACCATCTTTACTAATCCCTCTTCATCAGAAGCAGCTTCTGGAAAGCATTCCAGCCAGGGAGGAGAGCCCAGCCCTACCTTTCCTGTCTCCAGGAAGAGAGACATGCATTGTAATACGCAGTGCTCAGACAAAAATTCTCCATTTTAATTAGATCCAGAGTACTTATTGTCACTAGTGCTTGTTTTTTCTAAAAATATGCATAGTTACCTCCTGAACATTTTCCACGTTAATGAACAATTTTGCAGTATAAGGATGGCCTGTATGAGCATTAACATTCATCTGTTTCTCCTGTGTTTTGACCTGTCCATATATGTTAAAATCTAGCTAAAGTAGTGCAGTGTTGTTTATTATTCAAATGTTATTGCAACTTTGCGTACCATATGAGTAATCTTTTGAAATCTGCCAAAGGAACCAGTGTTAATTGCTTATAGTAGAATCTAATTGCTGTTGGAATTGTTGCAATATAATTACGTGGCATTCCTCCGTCTGACAAGTAATATACTAAGAGAAGATTGGTCCTTTTTTTCTTCAGTGTTGGGTAAAATTATTCACGCTCATCCTTTAAGTAGTACACATGGTAGCAAGCTTTCTTGAAGTACAAGAACTGACCAATGATAAAATAATTCATGTGCTACTGTTCAAATAGACAAATGTACTTTATATAGGGAGTGTGAGGTAGACAAAGTAAGGTTATGTACTTCTTTAGAAATTTAAATTACACAAAATTTAGCTCATTTAATGCACATAATAAAGAGAAAAGTAAAATGATCATGTAGATTAATGCCAATATTAAGGGAAGGCACAGATCACAGGAATTAGAGAACTAAATACTTTTCAGTCTAATGGTTCCCACTTCTGCGCATCAAAAGGACTTTGTCACTTGAGGAGCCTTTGAGCGGTGGGTGACAACCTGGGGAGCTTTAAGCAGGAAGGCTGGAAATGTCCTGGTCTTGCTGGGAGTACCAGCTGATCTGAGCCTTGTCATCTGCAGAGCTGGAAGTGAATCTGCTAACACTGGAGCTAATGTCCCTGTATCGTGCCGGTTTTGCTGAACAGAGATAACAAGAAACCACAGGTGCTATAGGGGAAAGCCTGCAGAAATGGAATGGCCATGCTTCTGCAGCTCTCTTTCTTGGGAGGAGATTTGCTTTGGGTCATTCAGGAAAACCATTGCTTGCCAATATCCTTTGATATAAAAAATATTTTACAATAGTTATGTGTCAGCAGACATGCTGAAAAACATACTCTGAATGCAGAAACTGCATTTCTTTCTGTGGGAAGCTAGTTTTTTAGGTGTGGTGGTTTAGCTTAAGTATTTTGATTCCAATTATTTCTTAACTAACCTACCAGTGTATACAGTGTGTGTATACACACACAAGGCATATATGTATTTATGGTACATACACATACATGAATCTGATGTCTCACGCATCTTCTATTGCCACAGTGTGAGATTCTTTAAAGTGCTCAGCTATGTTCCAGCCCTGCAACTTTTGAAATCCATAAAGCTTAACTCAGAGGGATGCGGAGGAAGCAAAGCCTAACAACTTTGGAGTGAATCTGCCCAGACATATGCTATTTATCTTTTCTCTCTCTTTTGACTCTATTGTGAAATTCCTATTAATTTCACTTGCAGTGCAGCTAGTGTCAGCTAAAACATAATGCTAAACTTTTACATTTTGCAACACATGGACACAAGGCATGGCTATGCAGGTTTATTTTCACTTTTGCTAGTGTCCGTCTTTATTCTCGGTACGTAACTAGACCTTTTCAAACTAACTGTGTAAAATATCTGTGAAAGTCTTGACTTTTTTGGTCTGTTTCCAACATTATGTTCATAATTAACTTGGGCACAGAATAAAGGCAGACTCTGTCCTTTCAATTCTGCATTCAAAAAATAGGAGACAGATGTAATGGGAATCTCAAAGGAAGGATTAATTTTGAGTTAGCACACCAGATCCTCATATGTTATAAATTAACTTGGTCCTGGCCTTACACCAGCTGATTATAATGGTTAACTGTTCATTTCTTAAGAATACCTGGGGAAAAGATACTTTACATAGGACTTGAAAGATGACAGCACAGTAAAACAGAATGGGAGGACATTGATCAGGCAGGTAACAAACATGCTTTTATCTACCTATTCATTTCTTAGTAGTCTCAGCAGTACATAAATACCTCCTGGGAGGTTATATGAAGTAGAGACTTATTTTAACTATGTAATTGCTTATATTTTCACTCCTTATTGATTATTCGTGCTGTGAGCATGACAGGAAGAAATGGAGTAAAGGTTACAGACGTGCCAGTCTCCAAACACACTGCAAAACACAGAAACAGGCACTGGATTCAGCAAAGGCTGTTTCAAACATTAATTTGAGGCATGAGCCTTGATAGACCTCTACTCCTATTATACTTGGGATTTGTTATGTTGATATTGTTACTTTCTTGTTTAATGTATGCCTTGGTCGTTCTGTAGTAACTGTTGGTTTTCACATTTCTGTTCCTTGAAGGATTAAACTTGCTGATGATTTGAGGCAGAACTGAAATAATGACATTTTCTGTGTTTCCTTCTTGTCCTGCACAAGAAATCTAAAGGCTTCTCCAGGAAGAAAGGGAACAAAGTGCTTCAGCTTAGAGAAGAGCTGACTCCAAAGCCCATTGTTGGGTTTGGCATGAATGGCAGTGAGCCGGTCATTGGTGTCCAAGCTGGGATGTAATCCATCTGCAGCGAGAGAGCTGGCATCCTCTGGTGTGTGATTCAGGCTGCCTAAATCAGTAGTGGATTGTCTAATTTAGGTGCCCTCAGGAGAAACTGCAGCACCCCTGGGCTGCCATCACCCATGTCCCCAGGTAACAGCTGTACTGTACCAGGAGGAGACTGATGTACATATGGCCCACCACTATTGCTTGAGAGAAACCCGAGTCTATCAATAGAAAGGAGCCTTGTAAAGGAGCCTTGTTGCCATTCTGGCTAATTCTGCCTCTGTTGCCATCGCTCAAACAGCCTCTGAAGAGTCCTTCTGTCTCCAGGGACTGTTTGGAGGAGCTGATGTGTTAAATTAGGTACCTAATTATGTTGCTGCACTCAGGTGCTATGAGTCTCACCACTGTCACTGATCAGAGGGGCACAGGACTGCAGGCAGCTCGATTGCCAGCAGCCCTGGTGGGGGCTCACAAGGAAGGATGTGCTGGGTGCCGGTGGCTCATAGCATGCACCAGCTAAACAAGCTGCCCAGAGGAACTGGGTACCTCCCAACACTGCGGTGCTGTTTTTGTAGAAGCCAGAGTGCTTGTTGGTGTGGCTGTAGCTGTGTCCAGAAAATGTAAATAGTGGATGAGGTTTTATAAATGCTTCAGTCTGGGTTTGTGTCATCAGTTTTCTTGGGAGTGGTGGGATGACTTATCTCATCTGACAAATTCCTGTTCTCATCAGTTTTGGACTGTTGAAAGGAGCATCCTTAGCAACAATCAGTGGTCGGTAAGATATCTAAACACATGCCTCATCTCAACCCTTTCAATACTTTTTTCTTTCTGTAACCTCTTCCCTCCTAATGAGCACAAGGTTTCCATGACAGTAGACACTCTGCTGGGTGGGAGTCAGCTCTTAGGCCACAAGACCTGAATGAAGGCTCTCGCCCTGCAGTGACCGTGCTGGGAGAGGAGGGTGGCAGCACACATTAAGAAAGCCTTCACACCTTATGTGTTAACCAGAAAAGACAGGACTGCTTTTTTCTTTTGTCTTGAGTGTATGGTCATAGAACTGGTGCATTCAGCAATTACTCCTGCTTTTGGTGATTAGCTGGTTGGTATCCACAAGTTTTGAATCTGAGCTGGGGGTCCCACTCTGAATGGGCTGCTGCTTAGTCCCGAGAGCCAAGCTGGAAAAATCTCTCTTTTACTAGAGCATTTTCTTTGCGCCATAACGGTACAGGTACCTGTAAATAGTGATCTTTCACTTTTTTGTGGTTTCCAGGAGTATTAACAAATGTTGTCAAACTGGGGTATAAGGTGCAAGAGGAGAGAGTAGTTTTAGCAAGGAATATTTATGTCTGTTGTTGGATCTGCTTTATATTACCTCTCTAAAGTCCAGTAATGCCACTGAATATAGCAAGAATAACCTAATGCTCACTCTAGAAGGCATTTTGTATTCATCCTAATAACACTGATCATGATGCGCTAATTGGCTGTTAAGTGATATGATAAATATTATTATTAGGAAATTCATTCTAATTCAACACAATTAATTTACTCTTGCTTTTGAGTGTTATTTATTTATTCATGAGAGTCAGTGGGAAAAGGGAGAAAATGCTTGGCTAACACACTCCAGCAAAACTACAAATAATTGAGATTTGTCTCCCAGGAATGCTACCATTTTCATAATTAGAGTAGTCAGAAAAGCAAGCTTGTTACTGAGATTATTGGCCTGCTTAGGTAAGTATCGTAGTAAATTAAGTTCAGTCTGTGTTGCAAGTGCAGTACAGCGGTATCTGATAATTAGTCGGTCATTTGCAAATCATAAAAATGGTTTCAGTAACTACTCGAGACTGACTGCAAGACAGAACAAAGTTTTTGTTTGAAATATAGCAGGCTGCTTCAAACCAAATGCTCCTTGGTTTTGTTTGAAATTTAGTGGATATAAGTGTGTTGTTGCAGTGCACACGTGCATGCATACACATAATCTGAAGTTCTGTACTGAGATTGATTTTGAACAGTCCTGTGTTATCCCAACTGCTGTCACGGATTTAGTGATACAGAAGGTTTCTGTGTTTCTTCTCAAGGTTCTTATATTTCTTCATTTACAGTGAATCCTTCAAATCATGTGAAAAATGTCCTCAAAGTTTTCTGGTGCAGGGTGTCTTTCTGGATTTGCTTAATGGATGATACCTACCCCAGTGGGTTCTTGTGTGAGTCTTGGAAGTGGTGCATGCAGCACAAATGTTAAATAGCCATTACAGAAGGATGACAGAACTGGGATGGAAATGTTTTCTTTTGAATTCCAAAACACAATTCCACCCCAGCCCCCCCCTTGAGAAAAGATAGAAGGAGTTCATCTTCCTGTGATCCAGCTGTGAATATGAGACAGTTGTACATGTGTCCTCTATCTTCCTAGCTTCCTTCTTTCATGCACTTTATTTTTCTGTTCACAGACAAGGTGGAAATCTCTCCACCACAGGGGCTGCAGCAGAACTCAACCTTAAATCTGTAATGACAGTGAGTTTCCCTTTTTATATGAAATTCTGCAGGGATGCAGAGCTGCTTATCAGTTCCCAAACTCACTATAGAGAAATTTACAGTGATCTCCTGAAGGGAATTGTCCAGCTACAAGGCAGTGGTTCTTCTCCTCTGACTGCCCTAAGTTTATACTGTCACCCGCTAAAATGATTAAAGCAGACTCAAAATGCCCACATCAGCAGCCCCTTTGTTCCAAGCCAGGGCTTTTGCTCAGCATGGAAAGAACATTACTGAAATCTGTCTCTTTAATGTTAAATGGACTAGTCATTGAGTGCTTGTAAATTATGTCTTGCTGCTTCCCGCCTACCTTGCATTGATTTTTGCTTATGGGTTACTTGATCATATGAACTTACAGAGGATCATAAATTACTTCTGTAATTCATGGTAGACTCTGAGAATTAAAAATGCTAGAGCGGGGTTGTTGAGATAAAACATTACTGCAAAAAAAAATTGAATATCCACTTTTCAATAGCAGCATGATTTCTGAAATTTTATCCAAAGTGCTCAACACTAACTCACAGATAAAAAGTATGGGTAACAGCAATTGTAAGGAAACCTACAGAACGTAACTAGCAACATTTCATTCTGTAAACCATAAGCATCCCTCTCAAATCCCTGTGCCCTGGGGACAGTTGCACAGAAGATCTTCTCAGCTGATTTCACCTATCCTACTTTGCTGAGCAAGTTAAAACCCACTAAAAGAAGCCACATGGATGACCAGTCTTGTTAATTATCTTCATCAGGAGCTTGGTTTGTTTTGCCAGAGGTGAAACCCAGCCCCTCTTTGACCTGGGCGGTGGATATGCTCAGTTCAGCTGGCATACAAAGGTGCTGATTCCCTGAGATGCTGAACACAATCAGCTCGTACCACTTCTTGGAGCCACAGGAAAGCAGGTGATGGCCTCACAGCAAGCAGGATGTGTCTGTGATACACAGAGCCGTGTGGCCACTTGGTTGTCAGTATTCAATTCAACAAAATTGCACATGCTGCTCAGGCCACTTTTTGGTGAATACTCTTATTTGCTGGAGGGGTCTTCAACACTGTGAATAGACCAGTGGGCATTTCATATATAAATAGTAATAATAATTGAAAAAAAAAAAAAAAAGTCAGTGCTCACCTAAAATCTTTTCTTTCACTAAAGATGTCTGCAAGGGCCACCATGGAAACAAATGAATCTTTTCCTAGACCGCACGTGAAAACTGGCATCTCCAACTTGGGATTAATGTTGCTAAAGATAGTTTTCTAGGTTCTAGCATAGGAAAAATTGTTTTTCCACCTAAGTATGATTAACACATGTTGTGCTTCAGGAGTTACTTTCCCTGTGCAAGGTATCTTTGCTGGAGGGTACTGCAGGAAGATACAATGTCCCCTCTCAAGCCTGATGGCAAATGAGGCACCTGCTGTAATGGATCACTGGACCTTAATTCCAGCAAGAGTTCTGGATAAGTCCAGTTAAATGTTGCTGTTATCAAGTCCTCAAAGACTTCTCATCAAGTCCTGATGGCTCGCTGGTAAATTGGTCAGTGAAGTTTTTTGTTGTTTATAAAACCAACTCCAACTACTTCTATTACTAGATCTGTTATAAACATTGGGTTTTCTAAATGAAGGAACTTTTTTTTTT
>NW_009259790.1:85763-95539 GCF_000687185.1 Egretta garzetta | reverse complement strand
TTTTTTTTTTTTTTTTTTTTTTTAAGTCTTGTTGCCATTTGAACAAGGCAAAACTGGTTTTGCTCTAACCAAAATGGAAAACATTTTCAGATGAAAGCCAAGCCTGGAAATTTTCAACCTGCTGTGTTGTTATGAGTTGTGAGCAATTGAAAAGAGGAGTTTATAGCAGAAATCTGAGTTCAGCAACTACCACTCAGCTGGCTGTTGCAGAAATGGTCCCACTGAAGGGAATGGGGCTGCTCCTGTGAGTTTAAGTAGGGACTGCAGAGCTCTGCCTCTTCGGAGTGATTATGGCTAGTACTCCCGCTATGATGACAGGGCTTCTGATTGCATTTATGGATGTAATAGCAGTAAATAGTGTGCTGAATTACACAGCAATAACTCTTCTGATGCCCTCTATCCATTGATTCATGCTATCAAGGCAGAGTATGCACACAGAGCTGTGTTCAGATGAAGTCAGCAGCATCCAGATATCTCTGTGCAGGGGTATTCTGTTGAGAATAGAAGTTGATGGATTGATTTACAAAATTCATTAAAAGATTGCTTCATGCTGCTAGAGAAGTCTGATGATCTCATTAATTAGCAATAGAAGTAAAAGATTAGCAGGCTGGCTCTGAGTTATATTGGCGGATGATTGAGCATAATGTGGCACCACAACAAATAGGAAAATGATTGCACTATGTTTATTGTTCTGGCATTTAGTAATACTGCAATAGTTGAAGATTAAACTCTTAATTATGAGTATTGATTTCTCTGGGCTTTAGAACGTGCAAGCTGAAATTGCACTAGACCTGAGATTCTCCTGTTACCAGCAAAAATAGGTATGGGTTTTCCTCCTAACACATGCTGATGTCAGTCCTGTCATGCTTTGATCAGGAAGCCAGAAGGGCAACTTTTGCTTTTCTCAGTAAGTTTGTGAAAGGCATTTGTTCACAGAGCAAAATGCCGTGTTTTGTTTTCAGTGTAGGATAGCAAAATGCTTTGATAGAAGGGCTAGAAAATGTTTGCTGTGAGCTGGCTGAGCACTGCCACTTCTGTTGAGGTTCCATGTGACAGTTTTTCTGAAGCAAGGCAGCATGAGAAGTCACTCTTCTATCCAGTTGCCATTGCGTAATGAAACAGCAAACTTCAAGAAAGTTTAAGACAAGTCCTGCTGCTTCCAGGCCAGAGCTACTGTTTCACCTGTGCCAGATGGCCATAAAGAGGACACTCCATTCACTCTCCCCACTCACTCATATGTGCAAAGCTATTTCCGAGCCTAGAGCTGTGCTTCCAGGGTGTAACTACAACATAATATTCTTCACGGGTTTTGTTTTACCTTATATTAACATTATGGGCTTTTTACTACATTTTATAAACCACCGATCTGCGTAAGTTATCCTAGAAAAAATCCTATCCCTAGACACATAGGGAAGTTCACTCGACAGGCAATGCCTGCACTCAGAGGAGCTTTGCAGGTGAGATGGGGTGCAGCTCCAGTCCCACTGAGACTGCCCCAAGCAAGCAGTGGAGAAAGAGAAGATGGGAATTCTCTTGTGTTGGCTTGACTCATTTTTCTTGGAAAGGCAGACGATGGCATGTGAAGAGGTGACAAGCGTTAGTGAAGGCTGTGTGGGGAGTGCTGCTGAGGAAGGAAGCTGCCTGTGACTCCTCTGTGCCTGGTGCATGAGAAGGAGAAAAGTGAACAGAGGTGAAAATATTGTCAAGGGCTGTTCAGGACCAGGGAGAGAAATGTGATCTTGGTAACTGCTTTTTGTTGGACTGAAGGTGGAGGCCACTTGAATTAGCACCCTGAGTGAGCTTTAATGCATGTGGCAAATGGCAATGTAGTAGTGGCGCTGCAGTAGATATCAAATGCAAGTACTACCTTAAGATCTTTTTAGATTTTTATCACTGCTGAATGGTATGATGTTAAGTGAAATAATCTGATGCATGATAATAGTATGCAGGTGAAAAATGGAGCTATATTAACCTAAGCCTGAAAGAGAAGGAAGGAAGGAAGGAGCATGAGGAAAAAGAGGTTAGAGTAGGAAAACAGCAGAGAGGAAAATAAGTCACTACAGGAATTTATTAGAGAAACCCAATGAAGTGAGGTGGCATTTCAGGTGAAAATTTGGGAGGATTTTGTTCTCAGTAATTGCTAGATAAATGATAGTGTGGGTATTGAAAGCAAGTTAGTTTAAAATAAAAGACCCACAATATGGCTATTTTAAATTCCCCTCACCTTCTACATATCATTGCAGAAAGCCACTAATTTCAGAAGAGAGGTATCCAAAAATGTAATGAAAACCACTAGAAATATTTGAGTCTATTGATGAGACATCATCAGCTTGAAATCAAAGTAGTTTATAAGAAAAATGGGTTGTTTTAGCAATTGCCCTTCATTCCCCTGTTGTTCTCCTTGCAAGCACATTTTCTTTTTTTCACAGTCCCTTTCTGTCCCTGTCGCTGTGCAAAAGTCCTAAGCACATGCATTGGGAAGCTTATCAGCTATGCAGGGGAAACACTAGAACTGAGCATAAGCAAATAGCTTTAATAAACAAATGGAAAATGATAGAAGAAATTAAATTTAAGCTTTTTTTTCTAATCTTTTAATGCTGTTCATCCGAATCTTAATGAATCAGTGGTGGAGGTTTGAGGGTTTTTTTAAGAAATACCATTTAATATATTGGTGTCCCATTTAAAGTTGAGTGATGCATGAGGCTAGAAATTTCCTGATGGGTAGTCTGAATACAACAGCGGGCAATAAAGTTGCATTAATTTATGAGCAATACTACTGCAGAGAGATGTTCCTTGAGGGGCTGCAGAGAGGTAAGGGTCTTTTATATGGGGCAGTGAGCCTCTGGGACTTTGTAGGCTCTTTAGTGTTTGGTATCTGTATTTTCCTGGACAGGCACACAGCTGCCTTTTAGTCCCTTATATAGTCCAGCAAAGGGCCTTATTCCAGAGACTGGGTACATCTCTGACAAGTACAACTTTTGTGGACCTCCAGGATGGGAAGAACAGGTTCTGACTTAAATAAGCAAGAGTGCGAGGGAAGCACTGCTGAGGAGGAGAAACTTGAAGGGAGGGTTATGGGAGATGTTGAAACCACCCCTTTCTGGGTTGTGCTGCTCCCATTGCAGCAGGATCTCTCTCTTGTGGTTGTCTAAAAAGAGCATTTCAATTAGTAAAGGGCATTTCAGTACAACTAAGGGGATCAAATTGTTTAGGTAAGCTGAAACAGCACTCTGCAAACTTTCAATAGGTTTGGTTTTTTCTGTTCATGCTACTCCCTTTAATAAGGGGAAGATGCAACAAGAAGGATTAGGTAAAGACCTTTTTTCTATGTCCAACTTTTGTTTTGTAATTAATGCATTTGAAAAAAAAAAAGCTTTTGGTATTGTTAACTTTTATCAACATATGTTTCCAGTTTCCAAAACTTGTAAAAATGTGTCTTTCCCTCTCTCTTACTCTCTCTTCACACTTGGCAAATATCTTCTTGTTCCTTGTATCAAATCAAACAGATATGAGCATGCTTTTTTAACAACCATAGATGTTTTGGAAGGGGCAGTGGGCTTCATGGCTGTACTCACACTGCCTGATAACTGTGCCCAGATGCAGCCTCAAGTTCGTCCTGCAACCTAGTGCAAGCCTATTGTGTCCCCGCTCTCTGCAAAAGGAGTCTTGAGATGGTGGGTACGTGGAGGTGGGAGGAGAATGGAGGCACCCCAAAAGGCACTAGTGCAGAAACTGGGAACGACTTATCCAGATACAGTCCTTGGTGGTTTTGGGAAGAAACCACAAGTTGGAAAGAGGATCATTAAGCCCAGGAGCTCCTCAGGGTTTCATGCTGCTTTTCAAACCTGAGTGGTTTGTTATTATTAGAAGATCCACCTCTTATACTCCCAAGTTTGCTGAGGGTCTTTTCCTGAGTCCCCTTCAAATTGGAGTCAGTTAGGAAATTCTAACCTCTAATAGTATGAATATCTGCCCTGGACACCTGGAATCTGCTAAATGGCATCAATTTATCCCTAACTCACTTGGACACTTAATTGGCTCACCAGGCTTTTTTGGGAAGATAGGAAAAACCCAGCTTTTCTGACTGTGAGGAGAAAAATAAAGATGATTAGCAGTTCATGTAAAAGAGTGTAAAACCCAATTCTGTTGTTTTTCTGGGAGAGCAGGGGAGACACAACTTTGAAACAAAGCAGGTTAAAGTCCTGTCCCACCTGTGGTTGCTAGCCTGGCTGAGGAGTTTTATTGAGCTGGTTATTTATTGAGAACATAGGTGTGCACCGAGTTTGAAGTATCTTATTTGGCCAAAGCATTGCATATGGTTGAAGGCAGGTGTGTTACTGTTCTTGCGCATGATTGCAGCTGCTGCATTTAGCTGGTTCAGCTCTTGCATGGCCATTTCCAAAGCTTTACTTGTAGCGGGAAATCAATGTTTGAGTCCTGCCCATGTTCACATGCATTTGCAATAATTAAATACATATTTTCAGTATAATTAGAAGTTCAGAATTTTTGAGATTATCAAATGGGTTTACCTTTTAGAGGAAATAAACCAAAATAACAACTTGGATCTTAAGATTTTAAAAAATTCTACCTTGGGACAGGGGAGGGATGACATGGGATGGACTAAGTAACTTTTGAGACAATGATATTGCCTTTCATTAAAAAAAATAAAAAAGTTAAAATATGCAAGAGAAAAATAGGGGCAGGAGGGGGTTTTTTGAGCTTTGAGACACTTTCCTTCTTTGTTCTGCTTATATTCAAAATTTCAGGTTCTTCCTAAATAATTTTTGTTGGGAAAGGTCCTTACAAGTTCGGAGCACTCAAGAGGTTGTTCAACTGAAGAATAAATGTCAGGTTTTGGACAAAATTATGTTTTCCTTACATTGTGTTCAGGTTTATAAGTTGAAGCTCTGTTACACAAAACAAAGCACTTCAAATTCCTGAGTAAAAATGTCCCTTCAGCTCTTCAGTTAATCAGTACCTCCTGTCTTAACCTTACGCAGTGGTGTTTGCTTTAGAAAATGGAGACCAGAAATTCCTCCATTAAAATAAAAATGAACATAAATTTTACACAGGATTGTAAGAGCCCTTCTCCTTCATATAGGAGCGGGGCAGGTTGCCATTTAAATGTTCCAGGATACATCTGCTGTTACAAATAAATGCTATCAGTCAAGATAATCCTCAGCAGCTGCTAAGTAGCAGAGTTTCACCAGCTTCTCAGAAGAGCTGTGCTGATCATGGGAACAAGCATCTTTTGATAAATGGAGGGTTTAGTTTCTGGGGCAGCGGGGGGAAGTTGTCTTTGGCACTTTCTGCATGCTTTGAACAGCGCTTTAGAAACTTTGAGGTGATTCCTTTGAAGATGCAAATGTGCGTACCCAGGTGGAGCTTGGTCTGACTCATAAACATTTGGGTATTTATCTGTGTTCATGCAGCCTTGTCCAGGTAGAGGCATGCAAGCAGGGCTGCGTGGGGAAGGCTGGCATAGCGGCTGCCCATGGGGTGATGAGCCTGTATGGTGACAGAGGAGAGGGGAACGATCTTGATGGCATGCAGGCTGGCACCCGTCATGAGTTCTCGCTTCTCCTTAGAAACTGCTTTTGAAGAAAGAGCCGAGGTGAAATGTGTACTGCGCTCTGAACCCTGCCCTGTGGATACACTCAGAGATGTCCTGTGTTTTGTTTTCAAACAGGAAAAGCCAACAACAATGTACAGTGGGATGAGGACTCCGTAGAATACATGCCAGCCAACCCAGTCAGGATCGCATTTGTCTTGGTTGTTCATGGCAGAGCTTCTCGGCAGCTTCAACGCATGTTTAAGGCTATTTACCATAAAGACCATTTTTATTACATTCATGTTGACAAGGTAATATATCACTGGTTATAAATTGCCTGTCCCTCCATCTCTCAGTCTACCCATCTTTGTCATCGTCTTCATCTTCTCTTTACCTCTGCTGCATAGAGTGCATGTCACTTTTTGTCTCCATCTGTTAGGTTTGGAGCCTTTTTTTTTTTTTTCTTTCTTGTTATCTTCTCTGTGTAACAGCCTTCATTTCTCCTTATATGTCTATGAGTATCTATCCATATGTCTGTTGTGTATTTAGTTAACAGTAATTCATAAGTAGATGCAGACTGACAGTGGTGGCCCACTGGATGGAGAGCTGACCCGAGTTACCTTGGGCAAATTACTTTACTTCACACTGTAAAAGGGAGGTAGTAACAGTCACCTCCTTTACGAAAGTCCTTCGGGATCTACTGATGACAAATGATAAATAAGAGGTAGTTACACTGATTAGTAATTACTGTAGTTGTAATAAAATAACTAAACAGCGGCCTCTACATTTCCAAATTAGCATTTAACAAAAGAAGGTTGTGCGCCATAGTAAGTGAGGGCAAAGCAATAGCAATACTCAGTGAGTCAAGAAGTAGAGTTGATGATTAGTGAATACAGGGAGGGACAATTTTGGACAGAGTAACTTGAATGTATTACTTTTTTCTCCTGTAAAGCGATCCAATTACTTGCACCGGCAAGTGCTCCAGTTTGCCAACCAGTACCCAAATGTGAGAGTCACTTCTTGGAGAATGGCAACTATCTGGGGAGGAGCAAGTCTTCTGTCCACCTACCTGCAGGCCATGAGGGACTTAATGGAGATGAATGACTGGCCATGGGATTTCTTCATTAACCTCAGTGCGGCCGACTACCCAATCAGGTACAATGAGTATTTTAAGAACGTACATGTTTTGTTCCTAAAGGAAATATGTATTGTAGGATATAAGGGATAACATGTCCATGCTGTGCTGCAAGAAGCGAAGGTTGGAGGGGCAGTTTCTTCTGTCTTGCAGTAGAAGACTCCTTTTGGTGAGGCTGGTGTCTGACAGCCACACTTGAGCCAAGGAGACAATCACTTTATGGTACCCCATGTGTCTGCCACTTACCTAGGAGGGACTGTGGCTGTGAGCAGGCTAGCAACACTGGTTTTTCACTTTTACTGAGGAAGCAGGGGCTGCTCTATTTAGTTGTTACTTCCAGCAAGGGGCATCTGCAAGAGAGGATGAGTAAAGCAGCAGGAAGCACTGGAGCTCAGCAAACAAACCCCAGGCATGGAGAGATTCGTCCCTCCCAGGGCTCTGATCAACAGTTTGAACTGATGTCTCAGAAAGTGATGAAGGTATGAATATAGATTCAGTGAAGGTAATGTTATCCTCTTCCTTTTTTTCAGTACTTTTTCTGTGGAGGATAATGACAGTAGAAGTGACAAATAAGTTGCTAGGAGTCAATTATATCTTCAGCACCAGCCGTTGCCTGAATAGCTTTATTCAGATGGCATCAGGCAAAGAACTTCACACACCACCACATGACAAGGCTCATGATTTTAAGTTAAATTATATTCTTTCTGGATTTACATAACCCACAGGCCCCACAGTTGCGTTCCATAAGGTTTACTACATTGTGCAAAAGTAGACAGTCTGTTTAAAAAAAAAAAATAAAATAAAATAAAAAAAAACAAGTGCCCTTAAACTGTTGGGTTTAGGCTATAAGAATTATCAAGAAGCAGGAAAGAGGAACTTCTTGTGACTTCTGTTTCACTGTATGTTGAAATGAATTGATGAAAGGGGAAGTAACTTTCCTGGGCTATTTTCTGGTGAGTGATGACATAACATGTTTTTAATACTCATAGAAAATAAATATATTAGATGCTTTCACTGATCAGGTTTCTGCAAGATTCTCTCAAAGTATGGATCCCTTCCTGAAGCTGCTACTCAAACAGAAATCCCTACTGAAGTGAAAAATGAAAAAAACACATGAGCATATGCTTTAGGAAGGATTTTGTGAGAGGCTTTATTGCTGGTGCCCGTTTCTAAGCAGTGTCACTGAAATGCAACACATTTTGGGGACAAAAATAGGGAAGAGCACCAGAGTCACATAGATGGCATCGATATTGGAACATGTGGATTTGAATTAAGAAATCATGATGTTTCACATTGCATCCGATTTAAATACTTTTGGTGTCCAACAGGAAGAGACCTAATAATTTTGACATATTATCCTTGCTTGTAAGGGGGAGTATGCAGTTCTCTGTATATCTCTTGAGTTTTGGGAAAAGCTAGGATGTTATTCCCTATGTTTCACTTTCCTGGTTAGGAACGCTGCACTGATGATAAAAAGTAGACTAATGCAAGAACATAAAGGAAGAGGTAGTTGATGGCACTTCAAATCAAATAAGATAAATTGTAGGAGGATAATTCTGAAGGTCTATTAGAATTATAGACTAGTTCCAACAGGTGTATCCTTCTGTGATGATGAGTCCACCCTAAACATTGTATAATGCTGAGGCCATGACCTGCGGCAGTCTCAACTGCTCTTAGTTCCCTTGTGGAACAAGTTAAACCTCAAGGCCAAATGGGATCAGTCACTTATAAACATGGCCATAAACAATCGCAGGTTTCATGGAGTAGAGTGTAGTCAGTTTAGTGTTAACGGGTTCTTTGTAATAATGCTGTGGTATCTTGCAGTCATTCAAATTCTAAACAAGTGCCATTCAGCTGGAAAAATTCCAGGTGCTCGTTTCTTCATGGGGGAAATTCTTGAAGGTCATTCGTCTCCATTGCAGCCATGCTCAGAGCTGCATGGTGGGCTCTCTGTAGCCGGGCAGGCGTCTGAAGTGCTCACTTCCCTTTCTGTCAAAGTATTCTGTTACCAGAACTGATAGAAATGTGCTTCCTCTCCACACCATGCACTTCAACAAAAAGTAAAAAGTCTTTTTTCAGTGCTACAACTTTAATGACAGTAACTTATAGGTACTGTTAAATTTTTTTGAATATGGAATATTACAGCTATAAACCCTGGAAAATGTTATCTCATCAAATATATATATGAGTCCATTTCATTTTCATAGTGGAGATGCTATAAATTAATATTTTTTATAATCTTTAGGAAGGCATTACCTCTCTGCATACCCCATAGGGAGCTGATTGTTTTTCCAGGAAATAGTCAATAGGGTGTTTGAGGGGGGTTTTCCTTCTTTCAGACCTTGTGCCATGATTTGTCAGATAATGGACTAGGGGCAGTTTACACTTCTCTCACTGGCTAGTCATATTGCAGTGTTTTTTTTTCTAGGTTTCCCTGTATAAGAACATATGAATTTTGTGGATTAATAGTTTTTATCCAGAGCTGCTTCACATTAAGCTTTCACTTCCCATCTGCCATTCCATCTGTAGCATTGAAACCTTTACTACTTCTCTTCTGATAATAAAAGCTAATCCAGCCTTATAAGTCAGAAAAACACATTCAGTATTTGGGGTTAATACTATATGATGAAGCCTAAATCTGTCCGGGGAGCAGACTGGTATGTTCACAGGCTACATTACAATTGCTAGAAGCCCTCCATCCTTCAGAGAGACATCCAGAAGCAGATGTCAAGGATCATACTATATAAAGGCAGGGGAAAAAAATATTAGAACCATTCAGTTTGGGAGGGAAACAATTAAAAATGTGTAAAATAAAACATATGCAAGCCAGGAAAATTCAGATACCCCTATTATTCTTCCTCATGCCTTAATGTTTAGTTTGTGGAGCCTGTAGGTCCAGCAGTTAGCACAAAGGAGGTCCTAATCCATGTGCTTCTAGTTGTTACTGCAGTAGAAATCCCTGGCAAACAGTCTGACACGAAGGCGCCTCCAATAAAAATACTGTGTTTTCCTTTACTCATGAGGCAATATGCTATTTATTGGCCTAAGTGAAATGATGTGACTCCATTCAGCTACGTTGTACATTCTCAG
>NW_009259790.1:79720-85586 GCF_000687185.1 Egretta garzetta | reverse complement strand
TAGCTGAAAACAAACCTCTGCAAGCAACTCTGAGGTGGGAGGTTGTGTGGTTGTGTGACTGCCCCTCCTCTTGCTCTGGGGTTGTGAATAAAAAAAGGGCACATGCTTTCAGGGTTCTCAAGAAATCATCTCTAATTTATTGCATTCATAGTGAAAGAAACCAGCACCTTCCTTCCTTTTCCTTATTTTTTTTTTTAATTTTAGTGGCATTTTTTCATGATTTAAAGTCTTTTATTTTGAGAGACTTTCAAAACTCTGTGGGAAAGCTATTGATGTCTTTAACCTCTTGCTTTACGTGGGTATCTATTTGCATTATTTATTGTCTCTGACAAACAGCATCAGGTAGTGAACCTTATGTTCAGGGACTGAAATTTCACTCCCAACAAGGTGAACTACGGTAGAGCATCTATTGATGCTGAATGTTTAATGTGCATTGCAGGAGTCCTTGGATAATGTGGCAGGTGAAGTGTTGCACCACTTAAATTAAGAAGTTTAATGAGATCATTTAACAGTGAATGTCATGTCAGTGCTTACCTGGCCACAAAGCTTGTATAAAGAATAAACATAATGAAACATTTGAACTATTTATAATTCACAGTAAATCACTGAGCCTCAATCACCAAAGGGATCACCAAATCTAATTGCCATCTAATGCTTGGTCTTTAATAAAGGTCAAGCAAAATTATGAGCAGAAGCTTGGGGAGTGCTTCAGAATGGTAAGAAAATAGAGTGGCTTACTGATGGAGCCAGGAATGCAGATACGACTACATTTTCAATTATGAGCAATCAGGTATGACAAAGGAACTTAAAAGAAACCCAGCAAAACTACTTGTGTTCTGCTGTTTGGCACTATTTTACGATAAAGGTTGCATAGCCGTATTTTGCATAAAAGCCTGTGTTGTGAAGACTCAGTCAAATGAGATGCATTCAGTAGAGGTTTTGGTCTGGAACTTGAATGAAATGTGTATCGTAATACAAATAGCACCTGGGGAAGGGGTGGCTACAGACTCCAGGGAGTAAATAGGATGATCTGACTGGGCTGGTCCTTTAAACAAGTGCTAATTTGGTGTAATTTATGGAGATCATCTTTGTCAGTCAGAATCACACCCAGAAATGAAGAAAAATGAGCTGGCAAAGAACTGTTGACTGACCTGCTGCTCTCTTTCATTGTGTTGTCCTCTGATGGTCAAGGTAACATTGTTAATGCTGAATAACAATATTCATCTAAAGGTTTAAATGCCCAAAAAAAGTTTAGAAACTTCAGGGATGCCCTTTGAAGTGGTAAACTTTTTCTCAGGTTGATGTTTCCAGCCCAATGAGCCAGCAGCAGGCAGGCAGTCTGACTCTCAGGCCTGCATTTCCTTCAGCAGACCCACACTCCTGAATCAACAGTTTTATTTGAACTGCTGCCAAATCTGAACGTGGTAGGCAGGCTAATAGTGACAAAGCTGTCCTTTCACGCACCTGTCATCTTCACAGCTTTCATCTCCAGTAACCTACATGGCCAGGTCCTGCACTGGGTCTATTCTGGGGCTGCTGCCTTTGGATATCAAGAAAGGAAACTGAAGACAAAATGGCTCTGAGGAAAATTAATTACTTAAAATTCTTCTCCTCTGTGAGCAGCCAGATGAAGTATTGGTTAATACGAAACCAAAGTGATGACTTCTGAACCAGGTCCCTGGGCAGCAAAGTGTTTGCCAAGAGTTGAAAAGGTGGGAGTGGAGGGAATAGGTCTTCAGGTTTTCAGTCTGGTGGCAGGTGGAAATAATTATAACCAACAGGTTTTAGTTAGATGTACAACCTATGGGAAAAATGCTTCTGCACTTTTTCCAGTTATTTTTCAGGTGCCAGAACAACCTGGGAGAACAGCAATTTCCTTGTTTCAGCCACTGGCCTCTCAGATTCATCCCCTGCAAAACATGGGTGACTACCACTCTATATAAGCTACATCAGGGATGATCTTTACTCTGTCAAATTTACCATGACCTGCCCAGATTTCACCTGGGCAGTTGACCAAATGGCAGAATCTTTGAAGCAGGTGACTGGGAGAAAAAAGTGAGAGACTATAGTTTGCATGGAGTGATTAAACCAGACTTGAGCTGTCCCATCTGCTTTGGCAAAACTTCTGAAGTTTTGCAATGTGCAGGCTCGAAATGCAACACTGGAAATGCAGGGGAATCTCTTCTTGGAACTGAAACAAAGAACTTAACTTTCACATACAGCACACTAGCTTTGTGAGAAATGTCTGAGACCCAGTTGTGCCCTCTTGATGGTTATGAACTTAGAAATTCCAAAGCCACCAGGGCTGATGGATGCTGTGTAATGGGAAATAGGATCGCCAAAACCATTGGCTCAAAAAGCAGTTCCACTCCCTCTCTCTCTCTCTCTGACTGTCTTCTCATCAGTTTGACTTGACTTAATTTAACAATTCTATGTCTCACTCAGATTCAGACTTCAGTGCTCTTACAAGTATTTCTTTCCTGGCAATGTGTAATCTGGTGCTGGACATGAAAGCCTGTATAAAAGATACCGACTTTCCAGGGCTGAATTTGACCTTACACCCCATACGAAGCCACCTATTGCAATGCTGCTCTGAAATGCAGGCGTTGATACTAGAATAATATACTGGGCCCTAGGCAAATAATACAGCATTCTTTGAAGTGCCCTTTTGAGTGTTATCCTGAACTGAAGCACTGGTAAATCATATCTAAACATCTAGGTGGGAGTACAGCGCAGGTAGCTTTTGCAGTACAACATCTGTTAAGATGCCATCACCTGAGGTTTTTATCTCAGTATTGTCACTGACATTGTATGCGGTTTTGTTTGCTCAGAATGCCTTATCTGGAGAGCCAGATGTCAATCCACTCTTAATGCTTCGCAGGGAATCTTTTTTCCTGTCCAAAAAGGAACTTTATCAGTGTTTTTCTTGAATCTGCATTCTCTGAGAATTAAAGATGTGCTTCTTTCTTAAATCCCTCAAATAACCTTTTCTCTTCCCCTTTCCTCACTTTGCCAACACATTTGCTTGAGATTTATATGTATTTTGAAGGTTAACTTTTTTTGTTTGCTATCCCACTTCTCTGTTTTACTGTTATATTACCAGTGGCTGGCAAAGCAGTGGTTTTGCACATGGTCACAAATGGGCGGGGTAAAATTTTGAAATTATTGTGGCTTAAAAATTGTATTTAAAATTGGTGTTAACATAGGATTTTCTTCAACCTGGCAAATGTTACTGATGAGACCCATCCTTTCTCTGTACAGCCACAGCAGCTGAGGTTTCTCTTTCTTCACCTCCCCTCCTGGGTTTAAGGCTACAAAGCAGCTTTTGGTTTTGGAGAATTGTGACACCTGCAGCTCTTAGTAACTTTTTTGGATATTTAGTACTTCTGAATTGTTCTCTGTAGCAGCAGCCTCAGTCTGGCAACAGAAATAAATGCATCCCAAATTGGAGACTGGTTTGGCTATCCAGGCATCTCTACAGTGCATGCAGATTAAAGATGCATCAATAAAAGCACATTTTTAGAATAGCGGTATTACTCAAAGTACCCTTGTACTTGGCAGCACGTTATCTTGTTGATTACAGTGCTAAACATTCAGCCCTTCATCTCTTCCTATGTGAACTGAAGCATCTGAGCCAGCGTCTGAGACCACTCAGAGGACCGCCTGGCAGATGAAAGCCCCAGATGCCAAGCTTTACAGTTTGATGGGCATTGCAGCATCTGAGCACTTGCTGGGCTGCCTGGCTGGTATCCTTTTCTCTTCTGTCTTGGCTCTGGGGCTGCTCACAGGGAGGTTCTCCAGCGAAGAGGCAAAGGGTTTTCATCTGTTTGCCATTTGCTTTCTGGATGCAGTTTATTTTTTACTTATTTATGGCTGAGAAAAAGGTCTGTCTCCTACAAGAGAGTTAAATGTGCGTCTTCACTGGATACCATTCAGGCTGATCTATAAACAATAGCAATACAAATGTGATAATGTGCACCATTAGTTCCTAGGCAGCACAGTTACAACTTCTGCCTTCAGGATGCTAGAATAATATCTAGAATGGTATTTTTGTAAGGGTAGCTGATGTGTTTGGGCTGAGGAAGGCATTGAGCAGTATGAGGGATCTTGCCAGCTCAGCTATTTTCCTTCACAGCTCCAGGGCTATTTATTAAACCTGTTTATCACTTACAACTTGTCTTTGTGGACAGATAGTCTGGGGTAACCAAGTCAAAAAAAGGGTCCTTCATGCAGAATGGCTCTTGTTCTTTAAATCCATGGTTAGCAAAATTCTCCACTAGCTGTCTCATACTGGCAAGCCCTTCCTGTGGTACTCAGCTGCTCATTGCATTCCTGGGCAAGAAAATCCAGCGGGGTTTAAGTGTGTAGTGGGATGTTGGTTGTTAGAGAAATCCCAGGTGTGACTTTCCCTCCTGTGCCCTCACCTGCAGCTTTGCTTCAAGTGGCTTTTACCCTATGGATTAAATTTTGAGGTGGGTAACAGAAGCTGCAGAGAAGCATGTCTTTGTGGTGCTCACCTGGGGTTTATGAGCAAAAACTCTTTAATCTCTCTTCAGCTGGATTTTGGCGTTGGTTGTGTTTGGTTTTTTTTTTTTAAGAAAGTTCAGTAAAATAATTATCAAATTCCAAATGCTGAAACTGCTTGAAAGAGGGAAACATTCGTATTATAGCATTGCATTTTAAAGATGTTCTCCCTTCGTGGCCTCACTGAATTCTCTCAGGAAATTAAAAATCTGTTGAAATTGCCATTAAGACACTTTTTTGTTTAGATTTCAGGATGACACTTTACAGTAAAACAGCTGCAAAATAATATCTGGTGGCAGTTCAAAGTGAAGATGAAACAACAACATGTGCTATTATACCTTTCCCAAGTCACTATTAAATAGTTGCGAACCAAAAGGCCATTAAAGGGTGAGCAAAAATGTTATTCTGATTCAGTGTTTTAGTGGTGATATTGAAATAGAATGGAGAGGAATAGATGAATAGATGAACTCTTTTCCTCCAAAATAGGGCTAAAAATATAAGAGTTGAGTGGTATTTGATGTTAAAGATTTTTCAACCAATTTATACGTAAATTCTGGTCTTGTCTTGATATTAAATTGTGCACTTTTATGGTTTTATATTCAGGATCACTACATGTGAATGAGCTGAAGGGCTGATTTGAATGAAATACTTCGCAACAGAATTAAAGCTGCTTTGGAACAGCAGTTATTTTTAAAAATGTGCTTCTGTATAAATAAATTGCAGTAGTAATCCACTGTGGTTACAGAGCAGGGGTGGCATGAGTGTACAGTCCCAACTGCCTCTTCCCTTTACTCTGATCCAGTGAAAACTGCTTTTTCCCCAGAAATGCAGTGTAAGGTAAGAGGCAGCTGGCCATCAGCTGCCTCACTTCTGGGATTTATGGGGAGCACTGGTGGGAAATACTGTATTAACTTGTACAGAGGCATCCAGCATTGCTCTGTCTGCCTCAGTGAAGTCCCTAAGACCATGCCACATGCTGATGCTCCAGTCCACAGGCTCCGGGAGCTGTGGGATGGAGGAGGGTGGTTGCAGGATAGAGGTGGGAAGCACAAGGCTGAGATCTTCCAGTGCGCTCACTTACATGGGAGTTGCTTAAGAGGCTCCTTTGCCTTTGTTCTCTTCTGCAGGGAACAAACCCCACTTCATCAGTGTATAAATGCTGCAGAGGAGGCCCGGCTCAGCTCTCGTGTCTCTAGACCAAAAGCAATGCCTGCATGCATGTTCAGTGCTGCAGAACTTGGGTGGATCAGAAGAGAGTAGGGCATCTCTGTGTTTGCCTGATCCTTTGGGATGTGCTGCAGAATGTGGCTCTTTGTCCCAAGCTTTTTCCCCCTCCCCCCCC
>NW_009259790.1:73941-79530 GCF_000687185.1 Egretta garzetta | reverse complement strand
CTCTGTTTCCCCCCCCCTCCCCCCCCCCCCCCCTCTTTGGATAGTTCTGACTAGTGCCAAACAGTCAAAACTTTAGATCTTGAGATGTTGTGGAAGCTTTGACCTGGTGGTACATAAATTCAAGACCTACATTTTGCTCTTCAATCCCGGGTAGAATTAGTGGCTAGTTGGCTTTTACAGTTGCACCTTATTACGGTTGAATACTTCATTTCTGCTCATCCTACACAGCGCTATTAGTTGCACTGCATTTATATGATACTTCTGAACCTCCTTCTATTATATAGTCATGCTGAATACCTTTGACTATGTTTGTGACTGTGCTTCTGTAGTTCGAGGCTGATCGAAGGGGATGAGGCCCTACATGGTTCATTGTAGCACACATTCCACTCCGCCACACACCATTTCATTATATCCATCATTCAGCATTACTTGATGAACCAGCTGTAGGCACAAGCATCCCTAACCTTTCATCAGGATAATTGCACTCTTTGCCACATTAGGAACTGATTTGGGGCCAAGTCTGTTCCAAATACAGAGTCAATCTCTATTTAAAAGTTTGCTGCCCCAAAGTAATTTCTAGCAAGTAATCTTGCAACAATGCATTCTTGGGGCAGCTGAAGACTTAAGAGGTCTGTAAATCCAAATTGGTTATTTGTGTCACATTATGGCTTTAAATAATTGGTGAAGTCTTGGAGGATTCAAGAGAAGCATGGCCAGCAGGTCGAGGGAGTTGATTCTGCCCTTCTACTCTGCTCTGGTGAGACCTCACCTGGAGTACTGCGTCCAGCTCTGGAGCCCTCAGCACAAGAAGGACATGGAACTGTTGGAGCGGGTCCAGAGGAGGGCTACAAAAATGATCCGAGGGCTGGAGCACCTCTCCTATGAGGACAGGCTGAGAGAGTTGGGCTTGTTCAGCCTGGAGAAGAGAAGGCTGCAGGGAGACCTGATTGCGGCCTTTCAGTACCTAAAGGGGGCCTATAGGAAAGATGGGGGAAATCTTTTTAGTAGGGCCAGCTGTGACAGGACAAGGGGTAATGGTTTTAAACTGAAGCAGGGTAGGTTTAGACTGGATCTAAGGAAGAAATTCTTTACAATGAGGGTGGTAAAACACTGGAACAGGTTGTGCAGAGAGGTAGTGGAGGCCCCATCCTTGGAAACATTCAAGACCAGGTTGGACAGGGCTCTGAGCAGCCTGATCTAGTTAGCGATGTCCCTGCTCACTGCAGGGGGGTTGGACTAGATGACCTCTAGGGGTCCCTTCCAACCCAAAGCATTCTATGATTCTATGTTTTAGCACTGACTTAGATCATTGCATTCTGAAGATGGGATGTGCCATGCCAGTCAGGTGCAAGGTAGCTTCCAGATGGTTTCTGTGGCAAAGGCTTGCAGGAGCCATGGCTACAGATGCTCTATGAGGGTCGATGTTGTTGCTAAACCCACATATAGGTGGTGTTGTGTAGGCACTGAAACCATTCCTGCAGGGCTGAAGTTGTTGCTGGTGGCAGCTACCAAACTATAGCTGAAGGCTGAAACTCTCTGATCTTTTCTTCTGTATGTGAAACTGGTACATGTGGTGTGTCAAGAGCCTGTGTGTCAAGAGATACCAGGGCTGGGTATCATCACAAAGTGCTGGAGGACCTCCAGTTTTGTGAACCATTGCAACCCAGGAGGGGAGAGGACATCGCTCCAGGTCAACTCCTGTCCGCTAGGCAGTAGGGCTTGGCAGAATCAGGAGAACAGCTGGTGACAGACTGCCTAACTTAAATTCACATGCCTTTTTTATAGTCTTTTCTTGAGTTGAAGTGAACAACTGGTTCTCTTCTGATCTCGTGATTAAATAAGATTGTATTGGTTGCAGCTCTGTTGAGCACAGCAGTGAGTGAGAACACCAGTCTCCCACCCTCCCAGTTGTCTTCTTGTCAGCCCCAGTTGTATCAGTTAATGGATCTATATATTCCCTTTGTAGTTTTCTTGCTCAGACTTCCTCTCTGCCACATGTTGATACCCCTCATCCCAGCGCTGCATTCTTCACTGACTTACTCCAAAACAGTCCCAATGAAGAGTAGGGCAGGTCATCAGCTGGCACAAATTGTCAAAATAAGATTATTGCTCAACCCAAATAAAGGTAACAAAATGTGACCTTCTGTTGTTAAAACCAATTAAGTTTCCTTCCATCAACTCTCAGTTCATTATCCCTTTCACCCCTCAGGCCCTGTTCTTCCATCTTTTCAGGCTTGGTGCAGAATTAATGTTAAATCCCATTAGCCTGACCCTGTTTTCCCCATTTTGCCTTCTGGTCCTTTGAATTGATGTGCTCCGACAGGTTGATTCAGCAGCTCAGGGATCAAAGGGAGTGGCAGGCGCACAAGGAGCTTCAGGAAGGACCTGGTTTACTCGAATTCACTTTACTTTTGAATGAGGTTTGTGAAAGGGCCTCAGCAGCAGGGTCTTGCCAGGAGGAGGAAGGGCGCTCAGCTGCATCACTGGTGCAGAGAGCACCACATGGCCCCTCTGCTAGTGAGGTCCCACCACTCATTTCTTAGGGTAGCTCTAGTTAGGAGATTGAAGCTCATCATTGGATGAGTGTATGTTCCCTCTTGCCTTTTCCTTGGAAAGTGTGGGATGGGAAAAAAAAAGTTTCTTTACCCAGATATATCTTCCCCGCTGCATCAGAAGGACCATCCGCTCTCAGAGCAATTTGAGACTGTTGGACACTTTTTGTCTAGGTTTATGCTGCAAATTGAACAGGGAGATGGCAAGACCCAATACCAATATTGAGTGACTAAGCTATATGTCGTGGCCCCTCAGAGAGGGCTTTCCTGCTCCCTTTTCCAGCAGTGGGATAATGGTCTCGGATTTTCTGCTGTTTGCAAGCTTAGCATGAGCACTTTCAATTTCTTTATTGACATGAAGTGTTGGGTAGCCGCTGTGTTGCGTGGCAGCAGGGAATGTGCCTGCTGAGCTTTGCAGAAGGCGCGGGACCTTTGCATTGGGGAACATGCCTGCTGTGCTTTCCCCTGCGTGGAGCCGGGAGGTGGCCCTGCAAAGAGGGGCTGTGGCAGGGTGGCTTCAGCGGTGAGCTGAGTGTGCAGAGAGGAGCATTTTCACTCGAGTCCTGCAGCAGACCGCTCTTTGGTGTTTTACCAGGCATGTGCTGATTTTGAAGGTCATGTGGGGAAGATGTGATTGAATTGCTGTCATTTCCTGATGTGACAAATGGGTGAGAGTGGGGTGACAAGGTGAATCACGGCCCATGGGGAACACACAGTCAGAACAAGAGCAAGTTACATTTCAGAAATTGAGAAATGACCAAATTTAACATCTAAGCTGGAAAAGTGGTGCCTTAACAACTGTATCCAGAAAAGCAAAGGTATCTCCTGAGTCTTAAGCTGCAAGACTGTTGCAGGTGATGGAGGAACGCAAAGCCCACAATGATGGACTTTAAATCTGAGGTGGATCTGCTGATTAGATCCATCCCTGGCACACAGCCTGGCCTAGCCTGATACCTGTACACGTGTCACCCTCACATTACCCTGCATGTGATGATAAGGATCCTAACCCCGAGGTGAGATGTCTCAGGATGAGCATGCTGTGCACACAGCTGCAGTTCTTCAGATGCCAGAGGGTCTCTGCTCCAGCAGGGTGGCAGGATCGCACCCCCAGACTGACAGACTCTGTGACCTGCAGGCAAAACTCTTCAATGATGAGCAGGGTGGAGAAGGCAGCGGTGTTAATACTGCTCATGACTGAGTTTACGTCACATAAAACGTTCTCCAGGTCTCTTTTGTCCCACTTGGAAGAAAGTGAGCATTTTTTATTATCATTATTCAACCTAATGGGCAAATCATTTTTCTTATTGACTTGTACAAATAAAATTTCAGATGGATGTGGGAATGGATGAATTAGATTAAGTGAACGGTTGCTTTAAATCTGTGCTCATATTTAATTTTAATTTCTTCTCTTTTACACAAAACTCTTGGGAATTTAATTTTAGAGAAGGTGAAAAAATTGTGAATATAAAATATGCCATGTAAAATATAAATGGTATAAACAAACAAAAAGATCATATTCAGCCCAATATCTAGATCTTTTTTCTTTTAACCGAAGTCTCACTAATTTGAATAATGGACTTGATCATTTCTGCAGCTCACTCTACTTGCTTATTTAATCAGTAATTATTGTTTTCATCAAAATGGGATGTATCGTGTAGGCAGATGAGGTTCTACATGAATATGCAATGGCAGACAAACACTGAAAAAAACGCAAAGCAGGGAGCATCGCTCTCTGCTAAATAAAATCCCAGTGCTTTGATAAACCTAAAAATCTATCATGTTTAGTTTTAATAATTAAATATCCTTGGGTATTAGCAGCTGGTTAGGCGAGTATTTCACTACAGTTTTTTTTTTTAGATACTTTTCAGCAAATGTATTAAGTGGGCTCAGTTCTTTTTGTGAGGTAGGATAGTCATGTCTGTCTTAACTCTTTGTAGTCCTGCATCCTTACAAATGATATCCCAGTATCAACAGGAGGATGGCTTGTGTTTTGGACCATCAAGAGTTCATATTTTAGCTTGTTAAATATGGTAGTTTTCTATATTGATCTCTGCATTGGTACAGTCAATTAGTAATGGAATGGCTTGTTATTGTAATAACAGGTAAAGGCAATTTTGGAAAAGTAAGATATCTTGGCAAATACATTTCAGCAGCTGTTAGAAGTCACGTAGTAACTGGCAGCAGTTTTCATTTGCTGCCACTCTGACACATTAATGAATGGGCTTTAAGGAAAAAAAGTGGTTTCTCAGGGCCTTTTCCTATCAGGAATTACCTACTATGAAACATATAAGCAAGGAAAAACAGAGCAGTTCTTAGAGTGATAGGAAGGCAGTGCTAATTTCTGTCTATTAATGTGCTATCCACACATGCTAGCAGCATACTTTCACAGCCTGGTCAGTCTAGCCTCTAAACTGGGAAACACCATGGAACTTCCGTTATGATTTCCTATAGTCCATTCCAAGAACACAGAGGCAGGTCTATGGTCTGGCTTATGCTAGCGTAAACTGAGTGCACTGCACTGATTTTTGGAGCATTGCAGACATGAAAACAGAATGAAATGCAGTCTTTTGCATAGGGTTTTATTGGCTGGAAAGAGGATAGAAAAAAAGTATTTTTTTCTTGATTAAAGGAATTGTAAGAGGGAACATGTCTCACTATTGAGGGTACTAAGAATATTAGTATTTTAAGAAACAAAATGGTTAATGGTTAATTTGTGTACTGCTTTCTTCCAACATGCATCTAGTAGAAGGATAGGCAGAAAGCACATTTACCAATGTTTCTGTCATTCCACAAGTTATTTTTTCTAGTGGGAGAAAACTCTTATTGTCATAAAAGTTGTTAACTAGGAATATGCTGAAAAGAGAGAAAACAACACCCAAGATGTTGCGGTTTTTTCCTTGTGGGGTTAAAATTAAGTAAATAGCATCATTAAATGTAGACATTCTGGGCATGAATCCTCTTTAAACATGCATCTCAATGTAAATAGCAACGTCGCTTAAAGTTCTGTAGCTAACCTATTCGAGTACACTACTCTTCC
>NW_009259790.1:62734-73871 GCF_000687185.1 Egretta garzetta | reverse complement strand
ACTGTCTATCAAAATCATCATTTACATCAACACTCAACTTCCTTGTAGATGGAAATGTAAAATATGATAGACCTTTGACAGTATAATATTAAAATAGCCCTTCTGCACTGAATTTTCAGCAGATAGCATGTGTTCATTAGCCTTGCACTCTGCATTCCATCACTTCATACAGTCTTAATAGAAAAAGGTTAAAAATGTTCAGGCTTGGAGTCACTGATGTCATCTGCCTAAACGGTACAGTTTTGTCATGAAAATCACAATTCTTTCCATTTATCCTAACCACAGCTACCTTGGAAAGTTGCTGACTAAAGTGTTAATAGCAGCTATTAGTGGGAGGTCAGCTAAAGTAGCTAGGAACAGTGGCCTGGTTGTACTTTGTCTGAACCCATCTGGCTGTGTGTGACAATTTCCCATGAAGTTCTTTGCAGTATGTGCAAGCTCACCTGTCTGTGCTTGCAATGATGCTTCTCCTTCCTTCGTATCATTAATTTGGGAAGAGTTCATTCTGAAACAGAGCAGTGACTGTTGCTGGCTTGTCTTCTGAAAGTCTGCCATGTGGCATGGAGAATAAATATGGACAAGAACAAGTAATTGATTATGCTGTTCAGGGGAGAGTGGAGTTGAGCTGAGCTGTAGTGTTAGTGCCGAGGGTCCTGACCTGGCTCCAGAGTGACAGCTCTGCCCCCTCCATGGGCCCCCCCCCTTGCACCAGAGTCCGCCAACACCTTCCACTCTGCTGCTGGAGGATGTTGCTTCCTGTCTGCAAAGGCAAGAGAGACCCAAACCACCTATGTGGCTTATCCCTTACATGCCTGTTAACCACAGCAGGGAGGATAATATTTAACCATTGACTCTACCAGAGAACAAAAATGAAAACAGAACCATTGTCTGTTAGGCTATTGTTTTCAATTTGTAGATTTGTGGTGGTGGCATCGAAAGCCAAAAAAGGCTGGAAACAAACTAGAAATGTGCCAGAGCTAATAATAATAAACAGACTAAAATATGGCTAGACAAATTATTTGTACTCCAGGCAGACAAAGACTGAAGTGGGGAGCAGGCAGATGTGGTAGCGTTCTCTCTCCTCTCTCAATAGCTTTCACAACTTTTTTTTTTTTTTTTGCCCATGAACAGAAACTTCTGCTTGTGAACATGAAATGTGTCCATGCAAATGGAAATCTGCTTACTCAAGATTGGCACCTTAGTTTAGGAGAGCCAACTCATGTTTGGAGCTGAGATAATGCTGACTAAGCATCAAAACTTTGGGTTACTTCTCCAAAAATGCTAAGTGTTTTGGATCAGGCTATAATTTGAAGTGTCTAAACCCCACACTGTTGTATTTTCTTTTCACCCCTGCTGACTGTCTATCAAAATGATCATTTACATCAACACTCAACTTCCTTGTAGATGGAAATGTAAAATATGATAGACCTTTGACAGTATAATATTAAAATAGCCCTTCTGCACTGAATTTTCAGCAGATAGCATGTGTTCATTAGCCTTGCACTCTGCATTCCATCACTTCATACAGTCTTAATAGAAAAAGGTTAAAAATGTTCAGGCTTGGAGTCACTGATGTCATCTGCCTAAACGGTACAGTTTTGTCATGAAAATCACAATTCTTTCCATTTATCCTAACCACAGCTACCTTGGAAAGTTGCTGACTAAAGTGTTAATAGCAGCTATTAGTGGGAGGTCAGCTAAAGTAGCTAGGAACAGTGGCCTGGTTGTACTTTGTCTGAACCCATCTGGCTGTGTGTGACAATTTCCCATGAAGTTCTTTGCAGTATGTGCAAGCTCACCTGTCTGTGCTTGCAATGATGCTTCTCCTTCCTTCGTATCATTAATTTGGGAAGAGTTCATTCTGAAACAGAGCAGTGACTGTTGCTGGCTTGTCTTCTGAAAGTCTGCCATGTGGCATGGAGAATAAATATGGACAAGAACAAGTAATTGATTATGCTGTTCAGGGGAGAGTGGAGTTGAGCTGAGCTGTAGTGTTAGTGCCGAGGGTCCTGACCTGGCTCCAGAGTGACAGCTCTGCCCCCTCCACGGGCCCCCCCCCTGCACCAGAGTCCACCATCACCTTCCACTCTGCTGCTGGAGGATGTTGCTTCCTGTCTGCAAAGGCAAGAGAGACCCAAACCACCTATGTGGCTTATCCCTTACATGCCTGTTAACCACAGCAGGGAGGATAATATTTAACCATTGACTCTACCAGAGAACAAAAATGAAAACAGAACCATTGTCTGTTAGGCTATTGTTTTCAATTTGTAGATTTGTGGTGGTGGCATCGAAAGCCAAAAAAGGCTGGAAACAAACTAGAAATGTGCCAGAGCTAATAATAATAAACAGACTAAAATATGGCTAGACAAATTATTTGTACTCCAGGCAGACAAAGACTGAAGTGGGGAGCAGGCAGATGTGGTAGCGTTCTCTCTCCTCTCTCAATAGCTTTCACAACTTTTTTTTTTTTTTATGCCCATGAACAGAAACTTCTGCTTGTGAACATGAAATGTGTCCATGCAAATGGAAATCTGCTTACTCAAGATTGGCACCTTAGTTTAGGAGAGCCAACTCATGTTTGGAGCTGAGATAATGCTGACTAAGCATCAAAACTTTGGGTTACTTCTCCAAAAATGCTAAGTGTTTTGGATCAGGCTATAATTTGAAGTGTCTAAACCCCACACTGTTGTATTTTCTTTTCACCAATCTGCATTATTTTAATTTCCAAATACAAATAATGGGAATTCCAGCAAGGCTTGATAAACAGTTTTTGCGAGCATGGGTAAAAATGAGCTTTCTTCCATACATGCAGTTCAACTAAAGTGATATCTCTTGTGAATGTAATGGGAAAGGAATTTTGCTTTACTACAATATATACCTGTTTAACAAGTTTTCTAGCCCTTATCTAAGTTAGACACATGTCTCTGCCTTTACTTAAAAATTTTGTTGAAAATATGCAATTATAGGCCTTTTTAGCAAAGGCTATCTGTCAGACACTCAAGCTCTGGGCTAGCAAGATGAAAAAAAAAAGATACTAGTGGTGATGTGCTGATCATTCGTAAACTTAAATAGAGAAATAAACAGAAAATTGTTTAACAAATCAGGGTGAAACTTTTCCTTCCTTTCTAGCAAAATGCCTCTGAGTTGAATGCATCAACACCAGGTTATTTAGGGAATAATTCATCCTGCATGTAGCTGATTTTCTTTGATTATTTTGTTATTCAAGTGGTTTTTTTCAGTGCATTCATTGTTGATAAGCATACTTATAATCTAGGCTTAGCGATTGCATAAAATTAGATTTATGAAAGGAAAACTACTTTAAATAACACACTTCATAATTTTACCGTAAAATACATAGGTTGCTTTAAAATCAGGGGGGAAGAGCTGCGTATGACACAGTATTACAGGATAGTGTTTTTCTTATTTCTTTACTTTTTATCACACCAGTAGGGATGCTCAGAAAATGTCAAAGTCACAGACAAATGAGTTCCTAAGATCAGTTCAGAGGTACTCCTGGGACTGAGGGGATTTTTTTAAAATGTTTTGTAAACATCAGTGAGTTAAACCTCAAACCATCGGTGAGCTGTGTGATAGATCTGTGACAGAGATGGACAAACTGAGGCACAACTGGATTCACCTCCCTGGAAAAGTCTCCTTAATAAGTGTACTTGTGCACCTAAGAGATCTAAGGTGAGTTAAAGGACAGCTTTCAGCTCTTAATCTTGTGTGTAATCATTGCACATGCTGCTTCCTAACTCATGGACATGTAGAACCTTACCCATAAAGTAATTTATGAGAATATAGTGTGAAAGCCACATCGTGGCAGAAGAGCTACAAGTGTGCTACAGTTAAGCACATGCTTTTAAGTGCTTTACCAGGTCAGACATGCAGTCGATTGTGCTATGGTGTGGTGTGTTTGATAAGATCCTGGATAATTGAAATGCTTGTGTTGAAATTGCACTATAAAATAATTGGAAATTGGGTAGGTTACTTTATGTCTAGTAAATAGCTAAAGAAAGTCAAAAGCAACAAGTTAAAAAGTTTTAATGAGTGCATGTAGTGAGTATTTATTATTATCATAAAAGCTTTAGGGTTTATTAGCTGATACAGGGCTGGAGTTTTTCATTAGCCAAAGGCGTTTCAGGGTTTCATGGGATATAGCTGGAAAACATTCCAAACAAATGAATATTCTATTTTAAAGGAATAATGAGACGTTGAGGGTTTTTATAAACTCCAAAGTTTGCTAAGCCAATATATCTAATTAGATGAAGAAACTCTCTATAGAGGCTTTGCATCCACGGCTATGCACATAGCAAATGTTTTAAGCATTTACATATCAAATACTGCTGGCAGCGTTTTGGCTGCAGTCCAGAGCTGTAGATAGTTTTAATCACATTTGTTCATTAATCCTTGGTGGAATTCTCTTATATGGTCTCTTTAGGATTTTCATTTAAGCATGTGCTGCTGCTTGTCAGTAGTGGGCTTATTTATTTATTTTATGAATGCCATCTGAAGCCTTGAATTAATAGAAAATAGGTTGTGGAGTGGCTCAGGAAGGAGTCGATGGAGTATATTCTTTTTCTCTCAGTAGATCTCCTTTGTACCCAAGCATTTATGTACTCTCACTAGGAAGAGGTTTATTCAGCAGTGTGACATTTAAAAAAGACATTCACTCTTTTGTGACAATGTTAGTTCTTTCCTTTTCCATAGGAAATAGACAATGGTTGAATGGGAAGCAGTAATTGAAAGTACAGCAAAGATTATTGTATTGCTAATAAAATGTCTTGAGAGTCATACAACACTGGCAGAGCTGCACTGAGAGTAGCTGCATCCCATATGATGACTGATCAGTGCCTGGAGCATCAAAATGCAGAAAGCTAATGCTTTGAAATACACGGGTACGACTTCCCAGCCCAGATGGCAGCACTGTTGCTGGAGCAGAGCTCTAATCTCTCAAGTACTCGAGCGAGCTGAGCTGCTAAGGCAATAGTTTTCTTCCAATATCTTGTTCCTCTGCTAAACCTGACTTGAAAGACAAAACAAACCATTTAAGACAAAACTATTGTAAAAGCAGAGGTGTTAACAGTCACCTAGAACCTTCCATATGCAGTTGGCATCTGAAATTGTATCTGTCGTTCTCATTTTTATGGTACGTTTTACGAATGACTGCTGTTATGGGAATC
Source organism: Egretta garzetta (assembly GCF_000687185.1). Lineage (NCBI taxonomy): Eukaryota > Metazoa > Chordata > Aves > Pelecaniformes > Ardeidae > Egretta > Egretta garzetta. The sequence goes on along the minus strand of NW_009259790.1, from coordinate 68,688 downwards.
AGCTTCTCTGAGATATGCCTGCCATGCTAATATTTGTTCTGTGATAGATAGCAACAGCTAAATATAGCCTTCCCCTTTCTTTGCATTTTTAGATGGCAGTCTTTTTTTTTCTTGCTGCAGCCAGGGTCAGGCTCCTCTGAGCCTCCCCTTGCACTAAGTTGCCTTTGGGGAGAGAGGAGGAGTTGGGAGCATCTGTAAGAGGGTCAGGCTGCGTATCCAGGGTCCCAAAGCTGAAGCCTGCAATGAGAGGTTTTCTCCTATATTGTTGTGCTGCATTTGTGTGGTTGACCATCTTGCTGTAAATGTTTCCTTCAAGAAAGAGGTGCTGTAGGTTTTTGCTTTTTCCTGCTCAATCATTCTGCTATTGTATCCTTTTGTTAGGCTACCCATGCACACTGTGCACACATACCCACAGGCGTGCTAGCTGGCATGGTGGAAGGGCCAGTACACCTTAGGGTCCCTTACTGGAGTAGGAAGATCCCACCCAGCTTCACTGCCAAGTGCTGCCATGTCCCCAGCAGACACGGGAGCAAAGCTTTGAGAGTGCACTGGATGCTACAGTGGTGTAGGTGGGAATTTACAATAATTCTTCCCTTCTCCTGGATTGCTGTCCTTCCTCCCCACCTCCTGTGCGCCTCGTGGGGCTGCTGGCAGCTGCAGAAGCTGGCGAGAGCTGGTCTGAACATGTGGGAGAGGGAGAGGGCAGTGGGGTAGGATAGCCCCAGGCTAGGAGTAGTCAGAGAAGGAACTCTCCTTCTGCCGCAGGGGTCTTGGCAGTGATGACATGTCCTAATACTTTACAAAAATGTGTTAAGCAAGATTAAATTAATAATTTATTGAAATCAATGAGCTTAATCATAACTATTAGAATTTATTGAAAAGAAGGTAGCAAAATCGAAGGCACTCAGCTCTTCCACTTCCAGGCTTTTGTGCGCCCATCTGCGTTTTTAACCATGGAGTAATACCATGCTTAACTCTGAGGAGATGAGTTTGCCTCATAATTCCAGTTTTCTTGTTGGAAGTTTTTCTCTTCTCTAGGGACCTTCTAGAAATAGTTTCTTGGCAACGAGCTGCTGGGGTTGTTGTACAATTGGGCTTTGTAGGGCTGTGCCTTCACACAGCCACAGCAATCCTACACTGGGACAGGCAGACCAACACGTGTCTGAAATACCCATCTGGAGAAGTGCACTGGGCCTTTGCCATGCAGGGGGCAGCCCTGCAATACCAAAATGGCAGAGTCCAGACCCAGAATCCAACAGAGCAGTTGCTCTTTCCTTCATCTGATTCCTACACAGAATCAAACTATCTTGTTGCCGTACCTATGTGCTGCCAAAAGTTTCTGAACTTTTGATCCAACTTAGCCAAACTGTTAAGCAATTGAATAAGTTTTGACATATGAATAGTCCTGTTGAAGTGACTGTTACTCCTTATCCTTCAAGTTGCCCATGCATTAAAGTACCTTGCTGAATCAAGGACATTTATATTGGCCTTCACTATCTTCCAAAAGTAACAAGCTTGTTTTCCTTTTCTCAAATTCTCCAAAGACTTTCTTAATCTATTTTCACAGCTGTAAACTAAGGGGATCTCTGCTCTTTGCTTGGATTAGTCACCAGGACTTGGAGGATTTGCTTAAAACCAGAAAGCCCAGCACTGCCTTTTGTTCTCCACAGTATTTGGCTGTGGTTGTGTGCAGGGATGCACCCGTACCGCTTCCTGGGCAGACCTGCCAGCACGTTCAGACAATGCAAACACAAAGTCATTGTTTCTCTTTCCAGTTTTCCATTTCAGTCCCCAATGTATACACCGTACTCTGAAATTATTGCAATGCTCAGCATGTATAAGTGCTTACTGAGTGCCTGGTTAGCCTGCTCATGCCCTAGGACACCTCAGTCCCAGGCCAGGGGCTGCTCATGAGAAAATACTAGTAGCAGACTTTGCTTTGCTTTGGCAGTATCTTCTGAGTTCCATTCTTGCTACAGGACTCAACTTTCTCTTCCATAGACCTCTAACTCTAGTCTTGACCCTAACCCCAGGCTGAGCCCCAGCCCAGGGGGTCAGACGCGTTCCCAGGTTGAGCAGTGCTGAGGGTTGAGTCACCAGCAGCCCTGGAGTTGCTTTTGCAGCACCCAGAGCTCCGCCACCTGCCCAGCCAAGGGACTCCCATCCTCTGAGCCCAACCCCATGGGAGGCTTGGCTGAGTTTTGTTGTGTGGCATCTCTGCAGGCAAGCACAGTGTTCTGCCCCTGCTACATCCTTGCACTCTTGCTGCAGGAGGGGAGCAGCACTACCTTAATTGAGGTGACCTCAGTAAAGTTCTGGTGGAGATGGACCCCTCTGTCCCAGCTGGCAGATCTGCCCTTGCTTAACACCAAATCTACATCAGTGAAGTTGAAAACACTTTATTTCCTCATCAGTCGTCTTCACTTGTCATCTTCTTATGGAAGTCCTCCCACAGACATGGTGTTTCGCCACACTTCAAGTTCACTGGAGGATTAGTTTCCCGTTTCTCCCTGCATGCTGCGCACCTGAAAGCCTACACATTTTCTCTGGGCCTCGCTACTCTTGCATCGTCCTCCCTCCTGGCTAATGGCACAGGGAACCAGCTGACTAATCGTTCTCCTCGGTGCCTTGCACTCCGAGTGAGTTTAGTAACAAAAGGAAATAAAAGTGGGAGCTGTGTGGATGCATCCATCAGCTCCAGCCTCACACACCAACTGTGGAAAGGCTTTTTCCTCAATCAGTATTCATGCTATGTTACACACTAGGGAAACCAATAGGGATGCAATATATATATTGGTGTGGTTTAATGCCTATCCCCACAATTTTTTTATTTCCTTCTTAGGAAGAAAATACTGGAAGTACGTTTCACTTGTTGCTTTCTATTACACCATTATGATTAGTAAAAGATTTTGTGCCAGATCCATGCTCAGTGAAGTATTCCTGAAATTTGTGGAGCTATAGCAGAATTTAATTTGTCAGTGTGGAGCTGATGTTGCTCCCAGTGTTGTCTTCAGCTGAAAATCTCAGCTTTCCATTGCCTTACTTAGAGGAAAAAATAGGCCCATGTCTTCAGTATTTCTCAGAAGGAGTGCCAGAGACACTGCAATGGTGTAGACTCTGCTGCCGCCGTATGTGAAGAAGTGTGGTAGTATTCTGTGCCAGAGGCATTTAGGAAATATACCCCTGACGGCAAAGTTTTCTGAGAGGTGAGGAGGATGTTAGCAGCTGCATTAGCATATATGGCATGTTCAATACCTTTGATTTTCTTTTAAATGTCATGTGGTGGAATAATTTGGAGGTGGTGCACAGCATCCTCGTGATATTGGGGCCAAAAGAAGCAGTTTGAATGAAAGCTTAATAGAAATTCAGTGTGCTCCCATGCTGAGCCCAGAATTGGTTGACCGCATAAATCTAAATGTCAAATAACTAGAAAGTTCTACCAAATGGAAATCTGATGTTTTATTTCCATGTTGTCAACACATGAAAAGAAGCATACTTAATTGACAAAGGGTAAAACTCTGTGCAAGTTCTTTTTTCTTTTTTTTTCTTAAATACTGAAAGTAGGACAAAGATGCCACCAGTGTTTTCAAGAAGTGGGAAAATGTCAATTATTAATTATTTTGAGAACTAAAAATCATGTGGGTATTTATAAGCATTATCTAAAAAGTGAGAAGCATTGAAAAGTTTGTATGGCAGCCCCAAGTCCAAGTACACTTGGTAGAGCACTGCTGAATAGCAAAATACAGGTTGGTGAGCAATCTAAAAATGATGATGTTGTATTGAGTGGCGTGGGTTGTTACTTCGGTTAATTTGATTTTTATCCTGTACGGAAATAAAAGCTCAAGCACTTCCAAACTTGGTTATATTTCTAAAGATCATCTTTGTGTGCCAGCTTTTGCCTAGAAACTCACCCGAAGATGTCAGCCATTGAAACCATTTCATGTGGAAGCATTGCTAAGTAAATTCACTAAATGCCTATTCATCCCAGTAAGATGGAGAATCACTGGAGCAGCAAATGTGAAAATCTGCACAGCTTACTATACAGAAAGCAGTTTTCTGAGGTTGCCAAATTGAGATGCAGAGGCTGACCCTGGGAGGTATTACAACTCACATGAGCAAGCATAGAAGGAGGGTCTCAGGCTCCTACAGCCTGGTCGTTCAGGCTGGTTGATAGGCAGATACTTCATTTGGTCCAGATAAAATCAATGGTTAACTTATTCTTTATTTATCAGTTCAATAATGAAATGCTACCTGTGATGACAGAATAATTTGATTTTATGAGATACGAAGATAGTTTACTAGGCTGATAACATTTCCAAGTTGTTGCAGCCTGACCCCAGAAGTTAAATGCATTTTGTACAGGACCCTGGTTTAACTTGGCTTTCAGTGGCTTATAATAGTGAAATGTTTTCAAGATACAGTACTGTTGACAGCTGGTTTATCTTTAGTTTTTCTGCCATCAGCTCCATTACAGACCATTGCTTAAATGGTGTTGTGTCTATAATGTTGTGGGTTTGAATACAACTCAGGTGATGAAGATCTTTTTAATATGATTTATTCAGTTTTCCTAAATATGCTGACCTAGATAAATAGAGAACGTTTTTGCTCCATTGTTAAAGAAATAACAGACCACAAAAGCTGTCAAGCGTAAATACATTCTTGGACATGTCAGCTGAAATTTTGAAAATACTGTTGTCAAATTGCCAGTCATTCTAATTGGAACTAAGCTTCTAAATTTCTTTGTTTCTATTAATTATATTGGGATTTTGACATCCAAATTTTCTTGCTTTATGCATTCTGACCTTGGCCTCTTCTGTATTACAAGGATGAAAACAAGTAAAACGCCAATAGATACTTAACCAAATTCCCTAGGAAAGACCTAGCAGAGCATGGGACTATCAATGCAGTCATCTCACAGCTGGATTTTCATACTTAAAAAGTGCTGACCAATATTACTTAATACATAGTTTGTTACAATGCTTAAAACATCTGCCAAGAGTTGATAAGAAATTCGTGAAGATGTAATAAAACTGTGCTTCTTTCTAAGTATACTTGCCTGAGTAGAGGGAGGGTGTGAAGTTCAGCAGCAGGATGGAAGTTTTTTCAGGAACTGCCTCCTTCAAAAAGTCTGCGGATGGTCCCCAAATGAGAAAAAATATATAAATTACTCTAAACATAGTAGGTTTTGCAGTATAATTTGTGTATCTTTTGTTCTTTCTGTTGCAGGACAAATGACCAGCTAGTAGCATTCCTGTCCAGATACCGTGATATGAACTTCTTGAAATCACACGGGAGGGACAACGCAAGGTAAGCTGGTCCTTTCCTCAGCTTATTTTCACACAGAATCGCAAGGGTTGGAAGGGACCTCCAGAGATCACCTAGTCCAACCCCTCTGCTAAAGCAGATTCACCTAGAGCATGTTACACAGGACTTCGTCCAGGCGGGCTTTAAATATTTCCAGAGAAGGAGACTCCACAACCCCCCTGGGCAGCCTGTTCCAGTGCTCTGTCACACTCAAAGTAAAGAAGTTTTTCCTCATATTCAGCTGAAACCTCTAATGTTTCAGATTGTGCCCATTGCCCCTGTCCTGTCACTGGACACCACTGCAAAGAGTTTGGCTCCGTCCTTGTGACATCCATCCTTAAGATATTTGTATGTATTGATGAGGTCCCCTCTCAGCCTTCTCCTCTTCAGGCTGAACAAGCTCAATTCGCTCAGCCTTTCCTCCTAGGGCAGATGCTCCAGTCCCCTTATCATCCTTGTTGCTCTCCTCTGAACTCTCTCTAGGAGTTCCTCATCTTTCTTGAACTGGGGAGCCCAGAACTGGACACCGTACTCCAGGTGGGGTCTCACCAGGGCAGAGTAGAGGGGGAGGATAACCTCCCTCGACCTGCTGGCCACACTCCTCTTAATGCACCCCAGGATACCATTGGCCTTCTTGGCAACAAGGGCAC
>NW_009259790.1:48961-62131 GCF_000687185.1 Egretta garzetta | reverse complement strand
TTGGCTATCTTCCAGTCGTCAGGCACCTCTCCTGTTCTCCACGACCTTTCATAGATGATGGAGAGTGGCTCGGCAATGACGTCTGCCAGTTCCTTCAGCACTCACGGGTGCATTCCATCAGGACCCATGGATTTGTGGGTGTCCAGCTTCCTTAAAAGATCCCTAACCTGATCTACCTCAACCGAGGGAAGGTCATCCTTTCTCCAAGCTTGCTTGCTTACCTCCAAGGACTGGGGAACCTGAGGGCCAGCCTTGGCAGTGAGGACTGAAGCAAAGAAGGCATTCAGTAGCTCTGCCTTCTCTGTATTTTCTGTCACCAGGGCACCCATTTCATTAGCAGCGGTCCCAGATTTCCCCTAGTCTTCCGTTTGCTGCTGATATACTTGAAGAAGCCCTTCTTGTTATCCTTGATATCCTTTGCCAACCTTAGTTCCAGATGAACCTTGGCCTTTCTAGTTGCTTCCCTGCATACTCTGGCAGCATTCCTGTATGCGTCCCGAAACCATGGCACTGAGAATTTTTGCATAGTGACAGTTTTCCAGTGTTATCTGAGTGAAGAAATCCCCGGTCCGTGAAGAGAAGTGAATGAGGAGGAAACCCTCTTCTGAGGACATTTGTTTATTGGTCCAGAATGGCTCCTCCCCAGAAGCAGTTTGCAAAGGTGCTTTTGTGGGGAGGAGGACATTAAGCAGTCTGATGCTTGCTCCCCCCTTTGGGACCTGGCACAGATCAATGTTTTGGAAGCAAATGGTAATTGCCACACACAACAGCACTTCCCTGCCTCAGTCGGTCCCAGCCACACTGGTGACCAAACCTGCACTAACTGGGGTCTGCAGCAAAGCCTTGTGCAAGCAGAGCATCTCTGCAAGGTGTGGGAGCCTGTACCAGCCTGCACATGCTAGTGAGGGTGAGGATGGTGGCTGGAGGGTTCTCATGATCTGCTACAGTTTTGAAGTCCTTGGATCAGTGTCCCTCTTCATCCACCCTGTGCAGGTCTTGGGGAGAAGAGGACGTGCTGTTTTTCTCACAACACCTCAGTAGTACTTACAGCTTTGTGGTTTGAGGGAGCAGTAGTGACCAAACACCATATTTCCAAAGCTTTAAGCAACCTCTGTGGGTGGAATATCTTTCCTCTCTGATTGCTGTGGTCCTCTCTTCCTTTTTATTGATAGTTTTTCTTTTCCTCTTTATTGCTAGTTTTGTACCGTAACAGCAGTCTTGCAACAACTCAAGCAACTCCATATGCTGAGTCCCAGTGGCTTTGCACCTAAAAATATTGTTTTATTCTGCCTGAGTCACCAGGTCATCTCTTTATTCTGTAAAATGTCAAGTGTACTGTAAGGCTGGGTTCAGATAGTGTGTGTAGAGAACATGACACATCAAGTCGCATCTTCAGTGCAGCGGTTGGGTAGAGTAACGCACAGGTCTCTCTCACTTCTTGGCTGCTCTTGCTCTTGTCACTAGATTTATCAATTCTGTCATGTTCCCGTTTAAATGAAGTCCTCACGAGCATTCATCTTTTGCATGCAGAAATTCTATAGCAGGTAGTAAAAAATAATACTGTGAGGAATATTTAGGTCTGAGTCAACAGTTCCCAGAGGAGAGTCTCTAGTTTGGGAAATGCAGGGTGTCAGAGTGATTGGCAGGCTCACCTCTAGCTGGCAATAATGATCAACAGCAGAGTTCAAGTCAGAAAGGGAAGAGAAATGGCCAGGGAAAAGCAGTGGGTATCTTACGCCTTTTTGCTCCTCTGGTGCACCTGATTCTTCTCAAATTCCCTGAGCCGGCTAAGGAAAATAAGTAATGAATTGTGACATGCCTGCATCAAGCTGGTTCGAACATGCCAACCTCAGCTGGGTTAGAAGAATTTAGATCAATTAAACACACTAATCTGGTATTAATTTATTAATAAAATGAGCTAATGTGCCACTTGTCCTCCCCTCGCAGGAATAACAACCCATTTATTAGTTCAGTGGTTCCCTTTGACTGTATAAACAATTAAATACCTTTTAGTCTATTACAGCATGTTGCTGTGTTTTATTTTTTTCTCCTGGATTTCTACCATAAATTCTCTGTGCATGAGAATACATAATGTGGGACATGAGTGCAGATTTGCTGCTTCTGTCCACCGTGGTTGTGTAGTCCCTGAGTCCGTAAGTGCTCCCATTGCTGACCACTGGATGAATGGATCCTTTCACATCGCCCCTTGGCAGCTCCCCAGAATTTCTATCAGAGAGATACAGTGGCTCCCCTCCTCCTGCATAGCCCAGATAACTGTAGAGACAGGACTCAGGCCAGCAGCTGTGGAAGCCTCTGAGTAATATTGGCATTCGGTAAAAATTCATTCCATTGGTGTCAAAAGCTGATCAAAAAGCAGTTAACCCTCTGCTTGTTTTGTGAGTGAACTTACATCTCTACATCCACCTGTTGAGAAAGAAATTGTATCTAATGTGAAGATCTATAGCCTGATCTTTCAGTTTTAGTGTTTCAGTAGCTCAGTCTTGTCTGAACAGGTAATTGTACCATCTGCTCTGTCTATTTGACACACAGTGTCCAACTGACTTTCATTTTATGCCCAAAGTGTGTGAGCTGTGGTCATGCTGGTGAGGTTTATCCCCTGTAGTTAAATCCTCTGGACTGAAATACCTTGTGTAAGCATGGGCAGGTGAGATGAGACCAAAGGCTCATGTCTAGGCTGTCACCCCGTGTCCTGCTTCCTACAGCCGATGTCCCCAGAGGAGCAGAAGAAGAGGCGGGTAGTGGTGCTTCCTTACAATATTCTCCCAGCCTCCTGTGACCCTTTGCTTGGGGAATTTCCACAGCCAGACTTGGTGACTTGCTCATTTAAGAGTAAGGGATGATTATTTTTTTCTATTAATTTTTCCAGTTACTTGTTATATTTTGCCATTTGCTTTGCCTTGTCACAGCCCCGTGGAAAAGAAATATCCCATGGGGAACCGTATGGCCAAGAGCTTAGTAAGGTCTAGAAGAAAAGCAACAGACTCAAGGTTTGGCAACAAAAATTAAAAAAAAAAAAAAAAAAAAAGACAGCTTTTGGAAAGGATTTAGGACACAGGCCAGTCTCCAAATTATTGGGCAATAGGAGAAAACTCCTTTGGGACATCCTATCTCAAAACGAACTGGAACAGGATTTTTTGTTTAAAATGGCTAGTTGAAGCCATGATAAGGGAGAAGATGCTGGACTAGACTGACTGCCGCCCCATGTACAATAATAATTTTGCTGTTCCAAGGTGTTTTCCTCAAAACAAGTGAACAAACAGTACAGGAGCTCAGCATTTAAATATCGCTGAAAGCAATGTATAACCCTTGCTGCTACTTATCATTTTAATTTGTGGATGAATAATGGCTCCTAAGCAATAAGCTTTTCAACTGTCTAAGTCTGCTTTGTAAACAACTGGAAACTCTGAATTTTAAGTCATCCTAGTCTCTGGATCATACAACAGAGAGAGAAAGATTATAAGTGCCATCTTAAAACTGAAATGCTTATACAGCTCAATTACAATGTACTTTGTATTCAAGCCATGTTCACAATCAGTACATGTTTTACTGCCAAATAAGGAGAGAAACCAGGCTTCCTTTTATAGAGTGAAGTTTTCTTTTAGTTATGCCAAAGTCATTAAAAAGTGCATCACTCTGATTTTCCTTTAGTGGCTTCAAAAAAGGGAATGGACGTGAAAATCGCTCCTTAACTCAGCTGGAGAAGTATTATTTCCTCAGAGAGCTGGATGTATGAAATGAAATTGCATACAGTGGCTGGAGTCGTTACATAGTACTTAGTGGGCAACACTTACATTTTCTTCTCTTTCTCTTCTTTTCAGTGTCTTAGACTATTAAAAGCAAAAGAATAACCCAGTAGTTGTATAAGCTATTACAATTTGGAACACCCGGAAGATTTGTTTTTTTGACAGGAGCAGCACCTGGCTGAGGTATTATAAAGACAGTCAAATGTGACATCTTCAACGACAGGCAGGAAAAAGGGTTGTGTTTTTTTTCTAGAAACCTTGCCACAGTAATCATTTGGGAAACAGTGTAAACACGCTGTGAAGGTTAGATGCTTTTACAGCTTAGAGGAATCTGGAGCTCAAAGGCAGAATACAAACAACTAAAGATAAGGCCATTAAAAGTTTGTTACGTATCTGAGTTCTGATCTTGTGCTGTGTTTTTCTCCTCGTTAATGCTATTCTGTGCAGTTGTGCTGTCCCCTTTCTGGATCCTGTGTTCCAGTTACTTTTAGAGGTGTTGCTGAACTGTATGGCTTTTAGTAAGGAGCATCACAAGCCCATTCCAATTCTAAGAGGCTATAGAGACCTTAACTCCCAAAGGGCCAGAACATGTTCCCAAAATCTCTGCCTCTTTCAGCCCAGTTCCGCTGATGCTTATCTGTTTCATCACCCTTTCAGACATTCCTTTTGCACTGTGGCACATGCTGTTCATTGGCATTCTGTACGCTGAGTTGATGGTGGTTTGGCGGCTGGTTAGAAAATGGATCACACAGTAAATGCTATTGTGTATTGCGTTGATGAATCGCCCAGTAAGTACCTGGAAAGTATTAGGAAAAAAAATTGATATATTATCCCTGCTGCCAGAATAGTTTAACTACTTAGCTCCCAGCAGTGCTAACCTTGCTGCTCATGTGACATATTTGGTGGTTCATTCGGCTCAAATTTCCCTCAGCTATACTTTTTTCTGTTAATATTTTTAAATGCTTCAGTATTCTGAAGCACGCAGGCTAGGAAGATCTATTTTTTGCTTATAAGTAGTTCAGCCCAACAGTTCCATGTGAACTGTAGTGACTGAAATAACAACATGCATCTTCTGTGCAAAGAGACCACACTTAAAATTTTTAAACATTACAGCTAGCTTTCGTGTTCCTTATTGCTTTACGCTAAGCATTAGGGGAACCATAAAGCCTTTACTGCTTTAGCTTGACAATTTGCCTCCTTGCAGGGCTTTTGTTTCTGCTTGGTTTTGAAAAACAATACTAAGTTGTCAATGCAAAGGCAAATAAAAATAGGTTGACGATGATAGGAAGATGCACTAAAAACAGCCATATGTGTTGACATGGGACAAAGCAGGATGGTTTTTGGTCTTGGTAGAATATGCAAGCAAGATCATCCACTAGTTCAGGGAAGGCCCAATGAGAAGGTTTGAAGTAGCCATAATTTATGGGGTGGGGCGGGAATTAGGAAGGAGGCGAAAAACTGAGGTACCAGTAAAGTCATCAGAAATCTGATTGCTGTCTAAGAACATTGAGCTGCACACTTCATTTCCAGTGGTATATATAGTAACATTTGTGTCCCTTCATCCGAGATCCTGCAACATTTTATAAATAATTACGGCAGGGAACATCCTTTTCTGTTGGACGGATATTGTTGCCCTGTTTTACCCACAGGTTAATAGCCTGATTTGGTGGCTTGAAAAACTGTATAGAAGTGACTTACACTTGCCCTCAGTCACTTGGAAAATTTGAATCTCCATTTCCTTTTCTTTCTTCAGTGATCTAGTGTGCAGATCCCAAGATGTTAAGCACAGTAGAAACACCCAATGAGATGCTATTTTGGTGGACACCCAGGTGTGCTCTGCACGGAGTGGCCCTGTGCATTGCCTGCGGGCACTGCAGCAGCTCTGATCTGCTAGCCATGGCAGGAGTGGTAGCTGCTCCAGCAACAGCATCACCAGCATCATCATGTAGATGAGATGGCTTCAAGCTCAGCTGCTCAGGCCTAGGAGTGTTCCCAGGTCAGAGACTGCTTGGTTGTGTGGGTGTTGGGAAGAAGAGGAGGTGAGGGGACAAGAAATCTTCTGGAGATGACATTTATTGGAGACAAACAGATGGCAAAATGTCAGGTTTCATATCATTGAGTCTGTGGTGAATTCATGCTACATCTCTGCACCCTATAATTTGCAGTTTTCTCCCTGTTTTGCTTCTTTTATATAAAAAGGAACAAAACAACTTGAGCTGTGGCCTCCCTGATCATGAGAGGAAGCCATTACTTTTTTGTCCTTGTAGAAGCTGTTCCAGTGTTTCTCAAAAAGTAGTGTGAGTGAAGAGTGGTGGAAGAAAACCCCCAGAAAAGTCTTTGAAAGTCCCTCTTGAGCCTTGTACTCATGAGGGACTGCATAGAACTGTTGTCAAAACAGGACAATTCCTAGTAGAGTCATTACTGCAAAAAATAGACTATGCAAGTTTCCTACAACTAAAAAAAAATTAGAGTTTTTTTTTTATTTTTGGGACATTTGACGAGTTTGCATCCTGACCTTCAACATTAAACTATTGAGAAGCATTAAGGCTTTTTAAGACTTCCTCTGAAAGAGAGATTTCCAGAAGATGAAAGTAAGATTTTTCAAAACCAGTGGAAGTTAACACTTAGGAAAAGGTAGACGAGAAGAAAGAATTATGAGGAATTTCTTCTAAACATAATGCAAAGATGTGAGTAAAGCATTAAATGGATATACTGAGAAAATTATATGTGAAAGTAGCAGAAACAAATTATGTAGAGTATGAGGCACCTGTTGTAAAGTTTGAAAAATCTAATTATGTCCAAACAGAGGTAGAATAATGACCAGATAAAATGTGTGTATTCATTGGCTTTCAACAGCCTCTCATGTGGAATGGATGTTTCGTTTCCATAAAGATGCCATTGATTGAGAAGGGCCACGTTTAACAAAATATTTCAAGGTAGACTTGTAACTTGAAAGAGCCAGTCAAAATATTGTACCATTTTTGCTATGCTGTAAATGATCTAAACCTTGCGTTGTCCAACATCTGCAGCAGCAGACCAGTTGTCTGCCCCAGATTTACTTGCACACTGAGCATAAAACTGTGTAAACATACACTGGAAACAACTGTGGTGATGTGGACCGTCAGAAAATCCTTCCAGGAGAGCTGCTTGGTCTCATGATGACTTGCAGCCCAGCTCCTAGATACCCACAGAAATTGCAGGAACAAATGTTGCTAACTGCATCTCTCAGTACTGGCTTATTTTTCGTGGCCGTGTCACCTGTGTTTTCTGCTCTGAATTCAATCCCTGCCCTCCTGAGGTTGCAGCCTGTGCTGTCCTCAGCAAGGGGCAGCTGGTGATCCCATGGTGTGGGGTTGGCCACCCCTCTGTTTGCATGCCCACCATGTTCTGCTGCTCCTCAAGGACTGGTGCCCTCCTCTGTTGTAGGGCATATAGAGATATGAATGACAAACACTAATCATATTTTAAAAGTAAGATTTCCCAGTGTTCCTTGTTAGTGTCTGAGCATTTAGCACAGTGGGCAGAGCTACTAAAAGCATTTCAATTTGTGTGCTTACTTATGGGTTTGGCTTTTGCATGTGAAATAAGCCCAATCTGGCTATAGAAAATCCAGTCAAGAGAGAAATTCTTTATGATATTGTTGATGTTTGTGCATTGGCATTAAAGCTTAGGGGATTGTTAAGATAGTCTTGTGTTTGTAATATTTTCTTCAGAGTAAGGGAATTAAAGAAAGATAAGAAGAATTCTGCTTTTGACCTCATAACGTTTGTATTCAAGATGCTGCAGTTCAAACACATTGGAAAGCAGGTTACAATTTTCATTTCTCCCTCTCTTTTCTTCCATCATTTTTATCGATACTGAGAGTTTTTTCAGAGCCTTTTGAAACAGCAGGAATTTTTTTTCTGCACCTCTGCATGCTGCCTGTCATCCAGGGTGGAAATCTTCCTCATCTTGACAGACTAAGTAGGTGCTGTTTCTTTTTGACATTGTTCCCCTTTTCAAGCTTCAACTCCATTTCGGGAGCGGGGGGGGTCAGCCCTGGAGGCTTTCAGCATGACAGAAAGAGGTCTTGGGAAACATACTGCAAGATCGTATCTTTAGAAAAACAGATGTTTAGCTGGTACAGTATAGACATTGTGCTTAAATAGCCAATTGTTAATTATATCGGGTTTTTTAAATACTGTCTAACCCTTCATAGAATGGAGTTAGTCATGGAAATGGGGTGAAGTCAGGGTTGTGTCGCAGTCAACTGGAAATTCATCACATACTCAATGGAGGCCAGGATTTCTGGTCTGCAACAGGCAGGGAATGAAACTGCTCTGTGCAGGTTTGGATTTTATGAACTTGCTTATTACAGAGAATTATTCAGTGACTGTTTTATGGAGATATATTGTAGCCTAGAGATTGCTCACAAATTACTTGTTGCAACTGTTGAACTCAAGATTGTCAAATTACTGTTCTGTGCTTTCTACTTGGTCACCTAAATTGCAAGTTATTGTTTTATGCTTACCGACTGATTGACTCTGGTAAGTGTTTCCCAGGTGGCTGTGCAAACACTGCTGGCAAGAGCCTCTCATATTTCTCATCCGTAAAAATATTTACTTGACTTTTCCCACCAAAATTGGCTGACTTCTTCAAATTTTTGTCTAAAGGGAGTTAGAAGAGGAGCAGACAGAGTCTGAGCAATGTGCAGAGTTTGTCCACATAAAGGAGAACATTAAGGAGAACACAGACGTGGTGCTAGTGGAGCTCCAAGCTCTGCAGATCCTTGCTTTGACATTGACTTTTGACTTGTAATTGTTTTGCTGATGTATTGTTAACATTTATTCATAGTTTGTATTCTTGTACAGTGAGTAATGATGATGAGGTCCTGGTAGGTTCACCTGGTTAACAGTGAAATGTCAATGGGAAGTTTTCTAGACAACAGGCCAGAAACAGGAAACATTTAGGAAGAAACCTTTTCACCTTAAAAAATACATTCTTTCCAGACAAAAACCTTTTAGTGGCAAGGTTACTGATAAGTAACATTTAGCAATCTGATAGCCTCTGATGCTTAAGAAAGTTGTATTCATTCACAGACTTCAAAAAACAGAAAACAGCAAACTCTCTGTCTTATGTACTGCATAAGTGCAAGCATTCAGGACCGGGGGTCACTCAGAGTTGATGTGGTATGCAGTGTTGCTTGGAGAAAGCTATCCAAAAGGGTGATATTTGATTGTGATATTTTTGCTGATATTAAGTAACTGTGCAACAATATCTATGAGTAGTTAAAACATATCATAAGAAAAGCTGAGCTACGTGTTTATATTCGTGTTGTAGGAGTGTGCACTAAACATCTTACAAATGCTTTATGTGTTGTACAATGCTAGAGCCTCATCTGAAATGCATTTATAAATATTTAAATACACTACAAAGTAAGAGGAGTTCCCTAAGCTGGATTGTAATCATGAGCTGTCTGGACAGTTAACTATCAGTGTGATAGACCACGTGCTGCAGGCAGTAGGTTTTTTTTTAAAAAAGTATAAAAATAACCATCCTGAACTGTGTAAGCCCTGAGGCTGCATCCATGCGTAGTCAGGGCGCAAACGGCACCTTTCACATGTGTAGTTACCTGATTGCTGAGCTCAGCTGGCAAGATGCATTTGTATTGTGCTATGCTTGCTGCTTACTTGCAAGTGTAATCCAGGCTCCTCAAAATTGGAGGCTCTTTAGAAAGAGTTCAGATTGATTAAGGGTAAGCATAAAACGTCTTAGATGGCGTGTTCTATGAAATAAGGTAAAATGACATGGTTTTTCTTCACCCTGGTCTTATTTTAATTTTATTTTTTCCTGGTTGACTCTCTTTTATCATTGTTATTTTCCTCCTGTTGTTTGTCTTAGATCAAGAGAAAGGTCAAGTGTCTTCATCTGATGGCAATCTCCATTGTATTTGTCTAACCATACTGTGATGCAATTGTATGTCATTGTCCTGGCAAGTACATTGGTAGTTGTCAGAGCTGTGCTGGTCTTACCTGAAGTTCAGGGTGCCAGAAAACACCTGAATTTTTGCACTTTAACTAAGAGTAATTAAACGCTATTATTAACCCATATTTTCTACTTCAGTTTGGGAGTTATCTGCTAGGTGTCCTATAAAACCCAGGAGAGAAAGACTTGAGGGAAAAAAATCAGCACTTTTTGCATTTCATTGCTCTCTCTGAAGCTTGGCATGCCTTCATAAAATGCACTGTTTTGGTATTACATTGAGCATAACCAGAAACCAATGAAATACAGCATTAGACTAGAAACAAATCAGTAGGGTCATGCTTTTGCCCTCCATCTTCTTATCTTTCTTTTCAGAGATGGCTGCTGCAAGCATTGTTGGAAGGCTAGTCAAGAATCTTTATTAACTGTTTGTAGTGTTTAAGGGCTTTTGATTTCTTGAAAAGGCCTATGTGGCATACAAATAGCACCTTTCCCTTTCCCTCAGGCAATATCCAATATGCTTAGAGTTCTTGCCTTCTTGAGTGCCAAAATCACTATTGCTGGAGTAGCTAGGAGCATCAGTCATCCTAGAAGAGAGTCTGGAGGGGAAAAAAGCCTCATCCACGTTTTCCACTTTGGTTGCAGTTCAGCTCTGTGTGCCAGCAGTATAGCACAGGCTTGCTAGGGCGACCCGCTGCCTCCTCAGGCAGGATCATTTAGCTTCTAGCAGATCTAAAATATGCTTGGTCCCTTTGGCTCCCAAGGAACATAAATGGATAGCAAGCAATTGCCTAACAAGGAGCTGTGTCTTCAGAGTCCCTTGTATAAATTATTGCTTCACAGATAAAAAGAAATTATTTGCTACGCCAATGCATTATTCTGTTCAGGTGTAATGACTGTGTGTGAAGCAGGCCCAGTAAGGGTGAGCCTTCTGAGAAATGCCTGCTTCCTATTCGGTTGTTACTGGTATTTAAAACCTCATATGATGTTTCTAGGAAGGTTTCAAGAAGCGTTAGCAAAGGGTCATCTCTTTGCAAGTCTCCAAAGGCATTGCTGCTCTTCAGTTGGGCTATGCTGCCTTGCTGGAGGATGAATCGTTGGAAAGTATGTTTAGTTTTCTTCTAATAACCTTGTTGTATACGATTTGGGGACTGAGATTTGTTGTGAAAACACTCGTGCTCCCAAGAATGGTCTTAGTTCACTCTGTATGCCGAGATTTGCTTGTCCAAGCCATTAGATCAAAAAAATCATAGAACTGTGTACACATGCAAAAAAAGGAGCCTGTCAGCTATTCTGGAAAGCGTGAAGCTGTGAGCCTAGGATTGCTGGGGCCTTCTCATCTTCAGTGTGGCCGTACTCTTCTATTGCCAATTTCAGACAATAAGGCTGAAGCTGTAAAACTGAGCTTTCTGGTATTAGTTAACTGTAAGTCCTAGCATGTAATATAGCTTGAGGGAGTTTGTAAGTAGAGGGGTTTTTGAAATGGTCAGGTGGGTTTTTTCGTTTGGGGGTTCCTATTGCAGTAAAAGAAACTTCTATTTGAAAACCAGAATAAGGTGATAAATTGGTAGAGATAGCAGTTGAAAGAAATTATTTCATGGAAAAGAACTTTATGTTCCTATTTAAATATGGTCAATAAAATTCTATTATTTTCTTAAAATAATTAACTCAAATGAGCATTTAGTTTTGAGGGAAATAAATAAATGACCAAACTTTCAGGGACATTAATATTTGATTTGGAGATAACTGCATAAATATTGAATTTGAAGATTACATTCCAGAGCACTGCATTAAAATTGCAAGACTTTTCTATTATCCTTCATAATGGAACATGAAATTAGAAACTTGTTCATGGAAAGAAAAATTTCTCCACTCTCATCTACGCATTTTCTGCACTGTTGTGTTAACAGAGGAGCTCTTCTTCTCATACTGTGAAAAGAGACGTAGCTATCAGTAGGGCACAGACCCTGAAGTCATTTACGGTCCTTTTGAAAATTAATATGCACCATTTCATAATTGCATCTCAGTTCTTTGATTGGTATAGAACAAACCTTTAACCAGGGAGTTAGCCTATGGGGTTAACACTCAAGTTTCCAGATGCAGGAATCCAGAAAGCTTTGGTGGTGTTCCTTAACTTTTATTTCTTTTCCCCTTCCTTCCGTTGCATGTGTCTGAGGACCACTAAAATGTCTTCTTGACTTCCTAATCCTAAAACATGTGTAAGAACCCTGGTGTAGCTCTGTGTTGTTCAGGAAGGAAACACAGGTCTTACCGTGTCCTCCTCGCTGTAGGTGCCACAGCTCTTGTTAGCCTGCAGTCCTTACATCCAGTGAGATCTGTGGTCTTGTGGATGTGAGTTACTATAACAGTCTGGTTAGCTGGTATTTATTATTGCTCAGAACATGTGGGATGTATTCAACACAGCAACTCACCATTATTAACAGCGCTCCACCCCCTTTGCAAAGGTGTGTGCCAATTCATGGCTGCTCTGCTTCCCTTTCTGGGAAATAACTCTGAAAATGGAATAACAAATAGAAACCTGGATCAGACAGTCTCAAAACATGTGTGGGCATCTAGTCCAAAGTATTTTCAAACATAGATTGATTTCCAACTCTTTTTTTTTTCTTCTTACATTGGTCTCAAATAATTAATTTCCATAACTCTACAGTTCTGTAGTTGCTCCTCTTATTCATGGTTCAGCAATAACAAAATAATGTTCCCTATAGACTTGAAAATGGAGCAAACATACTCATTCTACAGCAAAGAGCAATGCAATTATATTTCTTCATAATTAACTATACCCGAATAGAAAAATTCATGGAACAATATCATAGGAGAAAGTTGGTTATTTTATCTTTGTGTACGGTTTGCTGTTTTTCAAAAGCTGTGCATTTATTTAGAGATAGAAGCCTATCACACAACTTGTGTTTAGTTCCTGTTCATGTTATGATTCTTCTGCAGTGGTTTGTTAAGAGTTAATGCACATTATGGATTTTCATGCTGCACCACTCTGTAACTTGCACAGTTCTGTCTTAGGACAGCAGAAGGTGTAAATGAAGTTTAAAAGCAATCTATTGATCTTTGCCCTGATAACTGAACGTGTAACTGATTAATCATTTTTTAAATGTCTCAACATTATTTATGAGTAGAACAGAAATATAAACAAGTGACCTTTTTATCCTTTTTTGTTTGAGAAAGTAGCTTCTTTATTTATAGAGCTAGTGACGATAACAAAATATAAATTAACTTTTAATGACTGCTTTTGTATTCCCTCAGATTTATCAGAAAACAAGGACTGGATCGGCTTTTCCTGGAATGCGATACCCACATGTGGCGCCTGGGGGACCGGAGGATCCCAGAAGGAATCGCAGTCGATGGAGGGTCGGACTGGTTTCTCCTGAACAGGAAGTTTGTGGAGTATGTCACTTTTTCTAATGATGATCTG
>NW_009259790.1:37594-48919 GCF_000687185.1 Egretta garzetta | reverse complement strand
TTCAAAGCAATCTCTCTCTGTGTTCCAAACTGCAACGTTTGTGCTTGTCCGAAAGATCACCAAAGCCAGAGGGGCTTTCATCTGATTTCGGTGGGCTTTGGGTCATCCCACAGTGGGTAATGAGAATTTTACTCCCATGAGGAGTAGTCCATTAGTGTTAGAACAACTTTTGCTGTTGTTTAGTTGCTTTGTTTGTTTGTGGGACTTTTTTGCAAGGAGTGGCTTTGTTTTATACTTTTAAGCCTATTAATCTATTACTGAACAACCAAAAATCCCGCTGCCCTTTGCTTGCAAATTGTTCCTCCACAAAGCCTTTGAAGGCTATTAGAGATGGCAAATTGCCTTCATAAGTAGCTTTCCTCACTATTATCCAGACCTTTTCTTTAAAAATAAAAACCCTACAAACAAAGGTTTATTGTTCCATTCTAAACTCAGCTAGAAGGCATAGTCACAAATCATTTAGATCACTCAGGAATCGCTCTGGCTACAAGTGATGCAGAAGGGAAGTGCACACCAGGATTGGTTTTCAACTAGCATGCGGCAGTATGTCAGGGAGATGTGCGTTATCCACAAATAGAGCACAGAGCCTGGCGGGTTTTCAGGCTGTGCTACACCTGCCTCAGCAGGTACATTGCTCCTCTGGCTTGTCAGGCTCTGCTCCCAGGGTGT
This sequence comes from Egretta garzetta, assembly GCF_000687185.1. Classification (NCBI taxonomy): domain Eukaryota; kingdom Metazoa; phylum Chordata; class Aves; order Pelecaniformes; family Ardeidae; genus Egretta; species Egretta garzetta. The sequence continues at coordinate 48,250 of NW_009259790.1, read as the reverse complement.
GTAGCATGCAGCCATCCCAAGAAAGACCTGATGACTGTCTTTAAAACAATAACTTCCTTCCTTGCTAGTGGCCCCTGAACATTTTGGGGGATTGATGAGACCAATCTTGCAAATCTAGGTTTACTAGCTCGCAGTGGAATGCAGCGATTGTCATCTTTTGATAGGGGTTTATTATTCCACACACTTGTTGAATAATCTTGCTTTAATCCCATTTCTTTTAAAAATCACCTTTTCTCTCAACTCTGATAACCTTTTAATCCATTATCTAGGAGAAATTTCTGTATCATTAAAAAAGGACACAGGGCAATGGGTAATTGGGTAGGTTTTGGTTTTTTTTTTTTCCTCTCGCTTGAATGAAAATGGATGCCTTTATGGGTTTAACCAAACAGTTCAAGCATAAAATCCATATTCACTGAGCTGTCATTTAACATTAAAAAGGGTAGGGGGATTATTTGGGGGCCAGCCATACTAATGTTATGCTGGTTATTTATAGGTCTTACTATTGCTGATTTTAAAGAGAAGTCACTGCTCCAAAAATCATCTCTTGCAGAGCTAAATTTGATCAGATTCCATAGCTTCTTTCTACAAGGTTTTCTTTGCAAGATACACAGCTGGTTTCTTAAAATCACCCTGCCTTCACTGACCTGTTAACCTGCTATATCAGTCCCCATTACACATGATTTATGTAATAGCTGATATTATGATGATATAATTAGGATAGCCCAATAGGAATTCCTTGCTGCCTTGAGTCAGCAAATAGAGACTTATGATTTCAGATGTAATTGCAGGAGGCAGAATGTCCTTCTGGTGCCTGGGGTGAACTGTATATTTCAGAACAAGGCCATTCCACTAGCAATGCATTCTGGAGTGCTGGAGATAGACACACCCACAAAAGAGCTATCTGAGACTGTATTTTTTTTCATAGCAATGGGGATGATAGTGAAAGTTTGGGAATTGTCTTAGGAAACAACTTGAGATATATCATTAACACATTGGTCAGGAAAATAGACCTAAATCTGTTAGACCAGAGAGTAACTTACAGAAGAGAAGTAATGGGAATTTCTTAGAATTGCTCATACAGCTGAAATAAAAATAAAATAATTGCTGGCACTGGTGCCTTTCCTGGAGTCCCTTGGACTCCCGATGCCCAAAGCTGGCCATTGCAGAAGTGCAATTATTCTGTGCCAGGTAATTGTACCAATACCTCAACTGTATGTTATTACAGTTTGGCTGGGTCTATAGTGTGTTGTGATTTTTTTTCATGCTCTATGGAATGCATGCATGTAGAGTGCTTTGCATACATGGCAGAACAATAGAGCTTGTTAATTCTGTCATTTCGAAAGATAAGTCACCTGCATTAGGTTCAGGCCCATGGGCTGAAGTGAAGGAGAAAATGGAAGTCTGAGGAGCTGCTGAGTACTGATCTGTTCTGTCTTTCTTGCAGTCCTTCTTCCACACTGTTCTGGAAAATAGCCCATACTGTGACTCCATGGTGGACAACAACTTACGTATCACAAACTGGAACCGTAAACTTGGTTGCAAGTGTCAGTACAAGCACATTGTTGACTGGTGTGGCTGTTCGCCTAATGACTTCAAACCAGCAGACTTCCACCGATTCCAGGTAACTGAAGCAGTCTCTTCTCTGGTACCTGCAAAGAAGCTTTTTGCCCTCTGCTAGGGTGTGGAGAGCTGCCTGGCCACATGGCTGCAACAGGAAATGGGAAGGTTTAACCACATCAAGCAAGGCGGAGAAAGAGGTGTGAGGAAGCTCTAATCTTAATTTCAGGAGAATAATAGATTGATTCTCCTGTATTTTGGCCCTTGAGACTTAATGACTGCATGCTAATGTCACAAAGCAGCTCTTTGGACTACTTGGCATTGGTAGACCTGCTGTGCTAGAAGGGAGGGAAGCTTAACACATCTCTCACTGTACCAATATTATTTGGTAACTCCTGTGAGTTTATTGCAAAGGGTTTTTTCCAAAGTGCACCTCAGGTGCTTTCTTAATTTCATGAAGTTCCTGGCTTTCATTGTTAAGCAGTGTTTTTCATCTTTGAAAAAAGCTTATAAATTGACTAGAGTGCCTGCTAGAGGATTACACAGCACAAAGCAAATCAGTTTTCGTAATTATATTCATCAACATGATTATATTTAAGTTTACCTCATGGTTTTGGGGGCCAGAGTTATGAGGTTTCAATCACCCAGGCTTGGCAGGACTGCATTAAAGAGTTTAATTGGTTCCTTTGTGACACAGTTTCCTCAAGGCAGACATGAGAGCAAATCCTTGTGCTTGAGGGTGCGTTCAGTCTCAAGACTGTATCTGGCCTGTGTATCTTCTATTAAGAATGAACAACCACTTGTTTCAAGGTCACCAGATTTGCAATTCCGTCCCTGCTGCTCCTCGGGGTTCCCTGCATAAAGCATGTTTGTTCAGGCTTTGTGTGGGATGGGGAATGTGTTACCCTACAGCACAAAAATGATGACTGCTCTGAAACAGAGATCTTTTCTTTATTGTAATGTGCTGCCTACCAGGCGCGGTTGAAGTCAGTGACACAGGCACTCACAAAAAGAGCAAATGAGATATTATCTAAGAGAGGCTCTGCTGCCCCAAACACCAATCCCAGGAAAGTCTCCAGCATGGAATAAATGGCAAGTCTTAAAAAACTCCTGCCAGTCTGCAGAGGCTGACCTGCTCCAGGCTGGGAAAACAACCCACAATGGCATTTCAGAAAACAATCAGGTAAACTGAGCTGCAAGGGAAAGTTCAAAATTAGAATAGATGTAAAGCCAACTTCTGACACTAGCCTGATGAGAGAGACCCTCAGATGAACGCACGGCACCAGAAGGCTTGCTCACGTTTCCCATGGAGGCACAAAGCAAGCTGCAGAGGAGGAGATCAGAGAGCCCACAGCATGCGCCATCTCATAGTAAAACTGAGTATCCTCAAAAGAATTTTTCAACCATGTGGGGCACTTCTGAACTCCTCAGCATCTCAGAACCCATGCTCAAATATGAGCAAGGCAGAAAAAAGGCTTTTTAAAAGCTAATGGTAGTTGAGTACCATATAAACCAGTAATATACCCAAGAGTGTGTTAAGCGCAGAGCAAGAAAATCTGCATGGGACCAAACCTAAGAAACCTCAGCCACAGATCACACCTCTCTCAGAGTTGTCTTACCACCTCTGAGCAGCAAATCCATACATGCAAAATTCTGCTCTGCTTCTGAGCCACTGTGCCACAGGATGCTTTGCTCCCTGCCTGACCGCTGATAACTTGTGCCAGTGCTGCACCATCTCCATGCTAAAGCAGTGGTTTAGAGAGGGTTCTCTGCCCCTCAGGTACTTGGAGAACCTTCCAGAGCAAGGCAGCGGGTGGCAAGGGCTGTTGGTATGAAGAGATTGGCACACCTACATTTTCTTTGAGTAATCACATAGTTTTTATCTGAATCTTAACAACACTCTTAATGACAAATTTAAGACACCTTTTAAGACCCCTTTGCCATGGGGAGAACCAGTTCATGTCCCTCAACTCCAACCCATTGCTTAGGACAAAGTGTCATGGCTGAAAATGGGAACTCACTCCAGTGTCTTTTCCTTTTGTGTCACCACAGCAGACTGCCAGGCCAACTTTCTTTGCCCGCAAATTTGAAGCTGTAGTTAATCAAGAGATAATTGGCCAGTTGGACTACTACTTGTATGGCAACTACCCCTCTGGCACACCTGGCCTCCGGTCGTACTGGGAGAACGTGTATGATGAGCCTGATGGCGTGCACACCCTCAGCGACGTCGCCCTCACCATGTACCATGCATTTGCCCGCTTGGGCCTGCGGAGAGCTGAGACATCGTTCCATGCTGCTGGAGACAACAGCTGCCGGTTAGTCTGAGTCTGTTTTTCTGGGTGTTTCAGGGGACACAGACTGGGCTCCCAAGCACTTCTTCCTACTTGGCTGTGCTCACTGGAGCACACTGTCACAAACAGGGCCAGGCAGCTGCAAGTGTACAGCACTTATTTCCAGGAGTATTTATGCCCATAATAATGCATTGGTTATTCAGGGTTGACATTATGTGACCTCTTTGCTGCACTTTTAAGGAGCTCCTCTCCAGCCTGATGAAGACTGACAGGATCCAGTTGGGCAGTGCTACCCCCACTGCTGCGTTTTCTTGATTAATTTCAGCAAGTGTATTATACCCACAGCTCCTAAACCCTCCAAGTGATTGCAGCAGAGGTCATGTTCACCTCTATTATGCTTACCAAAAGCAGAGGACAGGATTTCAGAATTAATCTGAACACAGGCAGGTTAATGGTCCTTGCTTGTTTGTTCCCCTGGGTGCATACACGGAGTACAAAGAACTACTTGCTCGAGCTCAGCTTGCCTGCTTGGTACAGCTGTCTGTGTCAAAAGTGTTGCAACTGATGGGATCCATTAGCATCAAATACATAAAATGCATGTATGTATAAATATATACATATATATAGCAAATAAAGGTCCTTATTCTTTAAAGGGAACCCCCCCCCTATATTCTAGATTCCTTTTTCGCCTGTAAGCATAGCAAAGAAGAATTTAGTCTAAAAGGGATTTGAAGGAAGAATTCCTGGAGTTAGACTTGCATAGAAGTCTCTTTTCATGATAGATGCCTGTTGCCTGCAAACACATCTGAAGCTGTTTACATTCAAAAGCAGAGACGTTTCATCTTTTAAAGTCTTACTTTACAGTCTCTTAATTCAGAATGTATTTTTTGGACCCTGCCTTTTTTTATCCTAATAGAAAACACATACAGCCTAAGTCAGCAAGTACTGAAGACATTCGTGCTTTGACAGATGGATTCTGCCCCTTTTGTGTTCTCGAGAGAGAACTGAATGCGCCTTGACCTTCTGACTTAGTCATGGAAGTGCTGAGCAATGTCCCATTTAGAAAGATGTGACAATAAGTGATCCAGATTCCTATTACAGTTTTGCCAGTAAAGGTTACCGGTGCAAAGTAATAGAAGATCAATAACAATTAGGTAGAAATAATCACTAGTAGCGTGCCTTCCTTATATGAAATAAAAGCAGACCTGAAGAAGTCCTGAGTCATTTGTCCTGCACAGTGAAGCCAGCAGAGAGGATGGGAGCTGTGCATAACCAGTACTGAAATAATTTGACAATTACTTTTGTACTTATTCCTTTTGCCAGTGTTCTGGTGATGATTTATATCAATAATCAATTCATTTCTGGGGAACTTTGCCTTGCACAGGAACTCAAGGTGCTTTTCAAGCTTGCTCAGATTATAGATAGGGAAGCCATGGCATCCACTGCTGATTGCAGCTGTCTCCAGGATAAAGCATAGCCATAGCCTTTACAGTAGGCTGGAGCCTCACGAAACAGTGCAGGGAGGAATTGCAAACAGTGATATGGAGTGGAGGCTTCATTTTCATACCTCCCTGAGCCCCCTCAAAACACTGTGAGTCAGCGTCCTTTTTAAATCGCAGAAAGGTGGATAATCCTCAGGTTTATGATTCACATCTCTCCTCTCTTGGTACTGTGTTATCTTTCTAGGTTTATGCATATATACGCTTCCTCTTTCCCCCTCGTGATTTTGCACGTGTCTAACGCAGTAGTGGCAGGGATATATTCGGGCTGAGCACCTCAGCAGTATTCCCTTTGCTGTTAGGGCTAACAGCAGCACGAAGTTAGCTGATATTGCAGTCACCACCCCAGCTCATTTCACACTGCTGCAGGCACTGCGAGGAAAGCCTCTACTGCTTCCGATCACATTTGGAGTCAATCCCATGCTGCCACCCGCAGCGGCCCGGGAGACTTTTATATGAGAAGCTGCCTTCCACACTTTTCTAACAAGGGCTAGCTCATCTCCTCAGAAAGCCATGCCCCCTGCAGACTGCTCTGGTACCAAATTAGATTGCATATCAGCATCTTCAGTGGAAGCAACATTAATGTGTGATTGAGATTTAATTTATTTCTCTCCATCTCTAGGCATTTTTACTCACTGCTGCCAAGAGACAATTTACTCAGACTATTTCAAGGATATTTTAAATATTTGCTGCTCCACACATATAAAACAGGAGGCCTTAGTACTCAGAACAGGAGTCAGATTGTTGCTGGTATTGGCTGCGTAGCTTTGCTGTGTTTTTGCTCAGTCCATCAGTGCTGGCCCTGTTTGTGCCCTGTCTTGTTATGTGTATTTCTGAAGCTCTAGAGACTTCCTTCTGGGTGCTGCCGGTTTCATGTAATGGAACGTCCATCTTGGTTAGCTCCTCTCCGTGCTTATGTCTTGAGGTGTGATAACTAGCATGAGGACTCAGACTTAGCTGACTTGACTGGGAAGGTGTGACACTGGTTGGTTTTAAGTGTGTTGCAAACCTACTTGTTTCACAGTTAATGTCAGTGCTGTAAAGTAGCAAAATATTATATTTCAGAGCTATGAATAACATGGTTTTAATTATTTATGCATCCATATGTACACAAACATCATTACAGATGTTTCTGAGACTACAGCAGACAATTGACCATAAAGTTTAATTATTTGAAACCATTGCTACTGTCTTTAAATTTGAACTGTAACTGAAAGCTTCTGAATCTCCCCATGAGAGGGGTTTTTGACCTTTTTTCAGTTTATTTTTAATTATAAGTAAAAAATCCACGGCAAAAGCAACCTCAAGTCTTTAAGGAATGTGAAGTTTATTTCCTAAAATAAAGGAGACCGAAAATGGGGAGCAGATCCTGGTGTCTTTCACTGCAGTGCCACCCTGCAGAGCACTGCCCTTGCAGAATGGGTTGGGGATCAGATGAAGATGCGGGGAATGGAGCAGGGCATCAGCTCGCCCGTGCCCAGCCTCGCAGCACCCTCTGCTGTCCCCAGCCAGCTGCTGTCCTGCAGCACGCAAGGCAGGCGCTGCCATGGCCAGGCGTTGGTAGGGACTAACCCCGATGAAGGCAAAAAAAAGAAGGCAGACGCCTGATTTACAGTCATAGACACATTTCTTGAACGTTGTTGATCCCAGCAAATAGTGCTGCAGCCTAACAATGTACGTCTCTGGGTGGCACTTTTTACCCAGAAGAGGTGGTAAGGGAAGGGAGTTTTCTGGCACACAGAGGTATCACCTAAGAGCTTAGAGCTGAGAGTATGTTCTAAATGAGCATATATTCTTAGTAACATTTTTATGTTTCAGGGTAATCAGAACAGCCTAAGAATATTTGATAATGAGTCATGAACACATTTGAAGTCTCTTAATGTACAGTGGTGAATTTTCTATTGAAATGAATGCTTCTTAAGCCATTAGCTCCAAGTAAATGGAGATTTCATGTGTCTCTTGTGTAACTGATGAGCATGTGCTGTTTTACAGATACTACCCCATGGGCCATCCAGTTTCCGTCCACCTTTACTTCCTTGCTGACCGTTTCCAAGGCTTCCTAATCAGACACCACGCAACCAATCTGGCTGTCAGTAAACTAGAAACTTTGGAAACGTGGGTGATGCCAAAGAAAGTCTTTAAGATCGCAAGCCCACCAAGCGATTTTGGAAGGTTACAGTTCTCAGAGGTAAGTATCCATAGCCACCAATGCAGAATGTCACAAGCCTCTGGAGATATTGCGTACTAATTCAGCAGCCTCTGGAAACTGTATTTCCATGTAATTTTTATGCGAGAGTGGCTCTCTAGCGTAATGTGTATCCTCTTTGTTGAAGGTGCTACTGTTGCCAGTTCAGATCTATGGTCAACCCTCATTTCTTGCATTAATCTGAGTGTCCTCACTCCCTTGTTTTAAGAACAAACTGAAGCCATTTACTGCTGTAAAAGCAGCTCAGTAACTTAAAAGTTTTGTGATTGTGATTGTTGTGGGTGCTGTGAGAGATACCTGGGAAAGATGCCATGTTTCTGCAGCTCCAGATGTGAACAGGAATGTGGTAAGCATTCCTCTCAAGAGTATGCTGAAAAAACCTCATAAAATTAGTCATAGTCAGGCACGGATGCCACATGTGAACAGAATATTGATGTTGTAACATGAAGGAGAAAATTATCGCAGCAGTGGCTGAGATTTCCCACAAATCCTGTTATTTCTTCTAGGAATTTGTCTCAGGATCTGACATAGAGTGTAAAAAATGTACCCTAAAATGTATCAGGAAAGTTGACCACTAATAGAACCTGACATCTGTGTTCTGTTTTAAAGATATAACTGTCTGAGCAGTTAATTTCATGATTTTTCTTGTTAAGCCACAAATTTCAATTAAGGTATAAAATTGATTGAACAAATGTGTTCCAGTCATTATGGCCAAGTCCATAAATTACCATCTTCTTGGGCAATTAAGAAATGCCTAGGTAGGATTCAGTGTTTTGGTGTGCATGGCAAATCCATGACACTAATGTGCCATTAAAGAGATGGATGGAAAGTGTGTTCCATTTATCAATGTGTCTGATGGTAGGCTTGCCATTTCATGCAGTGATAAATGGTCGTACAAGCTTTAATTCTTGTGATTTGTAGGAGTATTTCTGCTGTTTATTTGGTACTTTTAATCTCACTTTCGGCCTGATGCCTGCTCTGGGTCCTTCTTTTGAAAACAACCGGGCTGGCAGCAGGAAGAGTTTTTTTCTAATTGTGTGATGAAAAGAAGTATGTTGATCTTAGTGCTCTAGAACTCAAATAAAAATCTTTAGAAAGAATACATCTGACTTCATCTCAGTTGTAGGGAGGAAACAAACCTGGGACCAGAATTTACTTGCTGGCCACTTGCCAAGTCCCCCCTGGTGTATTGGAACCAACCGTTCTTCCCCAAAACCAGCCTGCAGCAACTGTGAGCCTGATCGACAGATGTCCTGGGGCAGCAGTGCCCAGTGTCAGCCTCCCCCGATGGGGGGAGCAGTGGCATGTTGGTGGCCTCTTCGCCACACTGTGCCCACAGCTCTGTGGAGCGTGTCTGCCCTGCAGGGAGGATCCCCAGATCCCACAGGACTAATGAGCCGCTCTTCACAGCCTCATAGACCATGGCTGGTCGGTAAGCAGCCCTGTAGGAACTGCTGCTGCAGTGAAGCTGTGTGAGTGCAAAACATGGGAAGGATTTAATCACTGGTGAGCCCTTTTCAGGCTGAGGAAACATTTTCTTCTATTTGAAATGCGCAAAAGGAGTTTTGGTGGCAGCTTGCTTGTTTTCATTATTTTTTTCTTGCCTAAACTCTTTAATTGTCCTCTGCTTTCATAGATGATTCATATCTTAAAAGGCCAGGAGGTACAAAGTAAATCATTTAATCATTTCTTAATTGTTTATTTTACTTTCTGCCTTCCTTTGGCCTGCAGGCATCTCTGCCTCTGAGCCAAATTATTCTGTCAGTTATCCTGGTATAAATCCAGCATTAACCTCTTCAGCTTCAGTGTGGCTGGAAAGCCTCTGATCTGCTGCTGCTTATTAAAATGGCACTTCTTTGTCAAAGTCCAGTAAGTGTAAAACAAACTAGCAGTTCAGCTAAGATGAGGGCATCAATGTTCACAGGTTAAGCAGCAGAAATGAAACTTCAAATTTGTGCTTTTTGGGACATGTCACTGCTGGCTTTTCAACAACTTTCACCCCATGATCTGGCAGAAATTTAAAACTGAATGGGGCCTTTTTAGCTGAGAGCTTTCTCCCGTCTCCCAGCTCACACCAACGGGACCCACAGGAAGAGTACAACTATGCCACACTGAATGTGCTCCTGGGTGTGTTTGTGACTCTAATGCACAACTGAAATTGCTGCAGAGACGATAGGATCTCTCCAGTCAGCCCTTCCTGCCCTCTGCTCCTTTGCTTTGCTTCTCAGACTTTGCTTCCCGAGTAGCAGATTTCACCATACGCTGTGTAAAGACAAGTGGAAAAAAAATCAGCCAGCTAGGCTGCCTAACGGCCAGTGTGGTTAATGATAACGTTTCAGTGGCACGCAGCTCCTGCACTCAGTCTTGGGCAGAGTAAAATAAAATAAACTTACAGGAAATCCAAGAGAGACGATTTCCAAACATGAAACTCCCACACCTCCTAAAATTGGCTTGTGTGCAGTGCATGCAGTATGTATCCTACCAGCCTGGGTTCATGACAACTTTTACATGGAGGGCAGAAGATTGATTTGCTATACAGTACCAAAAGTCTCAGCTCAACGTGTATCAGCTGAACACTAAGGTTTCATTTCTGGTCTTGTTAAGACTTGTGATTCATCACAGAGAATAAAATAAACTAGGTGGCAGGCAATTAGTGTGCATTGTGTGAACCTAATGGTCCTGTTTGTGGTGAGCAATGAGACACAAACCCATAATCAAGGCATAATTTATCTTGGGAAAATTTTATCTTGGGACCGAACAGAGATAGAAACAGAGATAGAGTTTTAAGCCAATGAGAGAGTTCCAGCTTTCCAAATGTACCCCGTGCACAGTGTCTGCTCTTGAAGCTCTTGAATCTCAAAATCATGGTGATTAAAATAATGATGTGGAAAATGTCAGTTTCTGTGCCACATCCCTTCATAATTTATCGGATAGTCATTACTGCTTGATTCCATTCCATACTCTGTGTATTCCATTTGAAAGTGAAAGCCTACTTACAGTGTTTTAAGGGGCTATGAAAAATATTATAGGACTGTAGTATCTCTTGGCCTGTAAAATCAGACATCTCAGTACTGGGAACTCAGCTGTGTAGAGTTCAAGGGAA
>NW_009259790.1:33177-37072 GCF_000687185.1 Egretta garzetta | reverse complement strand
AACCTCTAACTAGCGCTTTAAGTGAAATTCCCTTTAAAAGAGCGTGCTTCTAAAACCAGCTTGTACTGTAAGCTGTGCAGCATGGGAAAGTATGTCCCCAGCTGGAAACGGGACATTAAGGGCACATCCTGTGAATAGATGTGTGCAGCTCCCTGCCCGGCCCGTGGTGCACAGCCCCGAGCAGTACCAGCACCCTGTCTTGGTCTGAGCCCTGGCTCTGGGGCACGCAGGGTGTTGCAGGGTGCCCAGGTGCCTTGCCATTGTGTTGCTGAGGGCCTGCTCTGTGGCAGTGTTCTCTCCTTGTTGTTTTTGTGCTGTTGTTTTCACGGACCTGCACACCCTGACAGTGGTGTTGTTACAGGCTCACATGGGAAGCAATTGCTGCCAGCATGAGAATTGTCCCTTCCTCCCCCTCTTCTCCTGCCCTTTGGCTGTAACATTAGGGAACCCAATAACATGCCTGCACAAAGCTTAACAACCAGCCAACAATTTTGTTACAATTTTTCCCCAAAAGCAACCTTCCCTCTTCTATTCTACTCTAATAAACCCTTGTGTGTGTGAACACATATCAGCATCTTTTGTGCAACCTGGTTGATGAGCAATGTCACCTGAAGGCTGGAGCATGGGAATTGTAACTTTCTGATTTCTTTTCCCAGGGATGAGAGACTAAAGAGGGGGAAATACTTGTATGTTGGGCATAAATTTTTTGAGGATGATGTAAGCTTTCTTTGAGGAGTTCTTCAGTAAGAAATACTGAATGTGGTGGAAGGAGCTTCCTTAGAGCGTTTTCTTTGCCCAGGAGGGTGTAGATTTGTTTCACATGTTGTGGCTTTATTATTTCCAGGTCTCTTGAGCTCTGGCAGGTGTGACGTGGCCACACTTGGTGAAGGTTGGCAGAGTAGAAAATAAGATCTGGTCAGGAAATTTTCTTTCTCAGCTTATTTCCATACATATTCAGTCGGTCTTGTCAGGACAGTATGCACTGACAGCTCCTCGAGGCAGTCGATGCTTGGGTCTGATATCTGGGCTATGCTGTCTGGTTTGATTAGCTGGTGTGCTAGGTGAAATACCTCTGAAATAGCAGCGATTCTGCTGTGTTGATTGCAGAGTAGTGGAAGGCTCATTTTGTCTCATATTCTGCAGTGTCATAGTCCGGTAAGAGGAAGTGGTATGATGACAGATGGATTTAGGATGGTAAGGTTTTGTTCTACTGGCCTTCTAGCTTTTTGCTTTCAGCCCTTCTGTAATTTGTCTGCCAACCACAGTGGTTTATTTAGAAGGGATTGAGGACTGGACAGTTGCCAGTACAGGTATCAGTGGTAGTAGGCATCAGGTAATTGTTGTGTTTTACGGATTTGGGGGGATTTTGGCATTATGTTGGAACAATTTATTCTCATCAAATGAGATGAAATATAGAAGAAAAACATCTCTGAAGCAAATGAGCTACAGTTATTTGTTCTGCTTTCAGGAAAGCAGGTTCTGACCATGCCTGTGTGAGGTGAAGATTAGGGACAGGGACAGCTCTGTGTTGGGGAAATCTTCAATATCCACATATGCTGGAAGAGGGGATCCTGTCTGTGTGTGCACGGGCCTCCAGAGACCGCTTGAGAGAATCCCATGTTTTCTGTAGTATAGGGCACAAACCAACTCTTAGGTGATCTACACTGTTTGTTTGGAGATTAAGGACAAAAAAGACCTGAAGGACTATGAGGGGTTTCAGTACCAGGCTGTCCAAAAGATCTGTACATGTCTCCTAGGAATGATGTCAGGTGTCTGCTTGGCAAAAGGAGCCAGGGGGTTCTCCTGTTCTTCACTTCAAATGGGGTCCCTCAAATCTTTTTGTGTTTGATATTAATCACTTTTGATTTGAGATCATGGGAACAGGACCTCATGGGACAATCAAGGTGGGCACTTCCTCCAAAAGCAAATACGCAGCCTTCAATACTGCGGTCCACCAGGCTGCCGCCTTAAGCATTGATGGAAGCGGATCATTCGTGGCCAGCCTCATAAACGCATGCTAGATTTAGTGCTGGGATAGTAAAATGTCTTTCAGTTGGCCTAAGAATGCCAGTTACTACATTTTCATGCTATCTGTTTAGAGATGCGTATTTTCAGTAGTGTACAAGTGTTAATGGCAACAGCTTGTAAGTTTGTATCATCCTGTGGGTTATGGGTGAACCGTTAAAATTCATACAAAGAGCAGTGAAATATGAAAGCTGCTAGGGAAAAGAAAGGTCCATTAAATATTTACACTAGATTGTGAATCAGCTGCTTTACTGTTAGTTAGTGAATAAATAAAAAACAATCTCACTGTTACGACAACTAGAAAAGAGTTTACCAGAAATAGCTTCCAACATCAGGCAGGCAGGGAGTGCAAGGGAACAGCAACTCAGGAATGGATTGTAGTAAAGGACCTGACTTGTCCTGAAGTCAGCAAAAGCCTCTGCCTTGCCCTTAGCAGTGACTGGGTAAGGTCTCTACTGCAGTGTCCGTCTCTCAAATGTATCATACGTTTTCATGACCCGGGAGATGATGGGTCATATTTTTTTTCTATGCATAGCCTGCGCGTTCAGGCTTGGTCCTTTATTGACTGCTTCCATGTGGAGGAAAAGGAGAGCTGCTGTAGCCTGTTATGTCACTCTTAATACAAAGAAAACCCTTGTATCCATCAAAAGTGGACAATCAGACAAAAAAACCAAGCCTAGCATTCAAGGTTGTCTCACAGTTTGTGTACACATTATGATCTTATGTTGTGTTGCCATCAGTCTTTATATGTATGCGTAATTCATGTCATGAAATATGATTTGTGTGTCTTGAGAGCCCTTATTTGACATAAGGGTCTTAGATACTTAAAGAGATGATGGTAGCAGCAATGTGGTCTTCAATTTCAGATTGGCACTGAATGGGACGCCAAGGAAAGGCTTTTCCGGAATTTTGGAGGACTTCTTGGGCCAACAGATGAGCCAGTTGGAATGCAGAAATGGGGAAAAGGCCCCAATGTCACCGTTACTGTCATTTGGGTGGATCCTGTTAATGTAATTGCAGCAACATACGATATTCTTATTGAATCCAGTGCCGAGTTTACTCACTACAAACCACCTCTGAATTTGCCACTGCGACCTGGTGTCTGGACAATAAAAATTCTGCACCACTGGGTACAAGTAGCTGAAACCAAATTCCTTGTTACTCCTCTCACCTTCTCTAATCGGCAGCCTATCAAACAAGGTAAGTTTTATTATTTGGTACAGGAATAATACAGTTATTGTGTCTGTATTCATTGTAAATGTGGCTGTTAAAAATGAAGTAGCACTGTATTGGAAAAGGAGAAGAGAAAGGAATTTTATAGATACTAAATCAGAAGAAATTGTTGCACTAAGACAAGCGGAAGTGTCTGTATCCAGTCTGTAAAACACAATCACTTTGAACAAAAGGCTATTTATATCTTTAAAATATGCACAGTTCAGAATCCAGAGAACTTCAGACTCTCAATTATCTAACAGCTATTGTAAAAGCCATCATTCAGAAGTAGAAAATAAAATGGACCTTTCTCTTCTGCTTTTCATTCACATTTGCTCATAAGGAGTTAAAGATGCTTAAACTGTTACCTTGACAAAGTCTACGTGTTTAACGATAAAAGCATTAATACACAAAATGGTGAATTAGACAAAATTACCCTAGGCCAGAGCTCACCTGATGTATTGTCAGGTCCAGGCATTCACTCTTGCCTGACCTGCTCAGTACCTGCCAAGCAGTGGTGTTACAGAAACATCTACAGATACGGCGATCCAGTAAGTACACTATCAGACCCATGCTGACATTTTTTGGAAACAAACCATTTTTTTTTCCCTGCCGCAGCAGCCCTGAGACATCCAAACACAGAGATCATTCTTGGGCT
>NW_009259790.1:0-33063 GCF_000687185.1 Egretta garzetta | reverse complement strand
CCGTTTGCAGTGGCATAGGCGTTATTCGAGTGCTGGGGTCTTCAGCCAGTGCTGAGGACGCTGGGCTGGGAAAAGAGAACATTTTGTAGCCACACCTGTTTTCCTATTCAGTAAGATCAAAACCAGTTTGTTGCTATGAATATCTTTACCATTCTTCTTAACGTGCTCAAGTGCTTCCATCTGCCCGGTATTAATATTTATAACTTTAGACATCTTAAAGTTGCTAGATACATGAATGATCCTATTAAGTTTTCAGAAGTTCTTCTTCCTGACAAGGCAGCAAATAAACTGAGTCAGGCATTTACCTTCCAGCTAACGTGCTGCTTCTGTAATGCAAACACCACCAGACAACTGCTGAGAGCTAATGCAGCCCTTATCTCGCTCAACAGGAGCTTGATTCTACACATTTCTCAGCAGAAGAGCTAACTTACTGATTTCTTCTTCTAACATTTGGTGGCATCATTTCTTAAGCAGAATCTAAGCCACCAGCAACCTGTTGCTGTTATTAGCTAATAGGCAATGATAAACTCTGAAGAAATGCCATGTGTAGAAGGAAAACTTTTTTTGAAGTTTGAGGCAACCTATTTCTATAAACATAGATGTTACTTACTCATCTCCTGGAAATTAATGAATTCCCTGTTCTTTGCTAATTTAACAGTTAAGGCATAAATTGGGTGGAAAATGTGGCATGTAGCTAGCAACCTTGCAGCTTTTCCCTGTAACATGAGAGCCCCGTGGTCAGTTAAGTGTGTCTCAGACTTCAGACATGAGCCCACACTTTGTGGTGTAAAGGCAAAACTCCCTTTGATCAAAACTCTGAATCTGGAATTATGGAGTCACTCCGTATTGCCCATTGATACACCGGGATAAGATCTGGCTCACACTTTTTGTTAAAGAGCCCTGTTCATTCATATGGTAACTAGAATCAACTATAGGAATGAAATATAAAGCTTGGGAACAATATTATCTGGGAAAAAAGCCTCAGGAATGATTTGCTGATGATGATGTGATGTATAATCTCCAGATGTCTGAGGCATGAAGGTAAAGAAGAAAATTAATTACAGGGGCAGATAGTGACACTCCACTTAGTTAGAATTGTATTTACAATGCAAATTCCTGTTGTTTGGGGGTTTTAAGGCTTTCTGTCTCAGTGACACTATTGTGCTCTGTGCAGGCAATTGTCATTTAGCTTTGATTTCCAGCTTTTGTCAGTTTGTCACCACTTTATTATTTAAATATATTTTTCTCTGACAAATAAAGGCATTGTAAGAGTATGACAGGAGAATTAGAACTTCTAAAAGAATAATTTCTGTTATTGTTGTAAACAATGCAAAAGCTGCCAAAAATCTTCTACAATGAAGGGATAGTATTATTGTCTTGTCTTAACACTGAAAATAAAACATACATCAGAGTTAGCCTGGAGTTGTCAGCAGAAGAAGGGTATATGTTTTATTAGGGATTTCTTTAAAATTTTGTCCTTCTAACCATCCTCCCTCACCACCACCACCCCTGCCCCTGAGAAAAAAAGAAAAAAAAGAGGAAAAAACCGCTCTCGCTCTTGTTAGAAAGATTACCCTGGAAAGTAATTTGCTATTCCAGGAGCTTTTTGAATGACTGATACATTCCGTACCACTTTGCATGTCATTTGCTTGATAATGATTTGGCCCCCTCCGTCTCATACACTCCAGATGTAGAAACTGGAGTCCACATAGTTACAGACAAAAATCTGTCTATTGTCTTGTGTGTAATTTGTCTGTGTCATTCTAAAAAGGGTTTGCACAAATCTGGCAGCAGCACAACAGCCACTAAAATCTTGTACCTTGAGAGCATGAACACGACAACAATCACTGTATTTCCTAAATCATTACTATCCACGCATCACTTCAGCACAGAGCTTTCACTTTCCCAGCATCATGAAGGGAGCCACTCGCTCCTCTTTCGAGTAATCCAAACGAAACGTGTTTGTTCCTGTATCATGACTCCCAAAATTCATGATTACAAATCAAAATAAAAAAAATTAATCATGAGACAGCTACCAGCAAAGAAGTTTTGTTCAGCAGTTTATAAAAGCAGCATATGCAGCTAGTTTTTAATTTTCTATTGCCATTTGTTTATTAATTTTGGCCTAGCGCCTGTGCATGCAGGTAAAACCATAAAGGGAAATCAAGAGCAGGTGTTTTCGTTGATATTGTGTCCAGATGTGCATAACTGACAGAATGAAAGTTGTTTCAAAAACACAGATTCATTGACCTTTTCAAAACCTGGATCTATAAGAGTTAGAGATCAGTTCTTACATCGAGCTGCTGAGTATGCTGGGGTGGTTTTGGGGTGTTTCCACTGTAAATGGGGCTCCCAAAGCTATTTCAGTGGAAAGTCTAGAATCTGATGTTATTTTCTTTCTTGCTCCTCTGCCCCCTCCAGTCATCCAAAGCTCTATTTTCTCTAGTGTGAGCTGTGTCACTGATCAGCTCTGCCTCCAGCAGATCCTCTGGCTCGAGAGTGCCTTCAAGTGTTTGCCTGGTTGGAGAAAGAAAAAAAAGAAAGGAAAGGAAAATTAAGTGAATTTGTGAGATAAATCATTTGGAGAAATCAGGTTTACTTGCTCCACCAGTGTCTCCTTCCCACTACGTCCTGCACAGCCAGGTTCTGTTTTATTGTTCTTCTAAACGGCGATTTTGAGTTTCTCACCATATGGCTGAGTGTGTTAAAGCCAAGTACTCTGTGCTTACTGTAAGGACACGGGAGGGCTGCCAAGGACCAGCAGGATGCCCCAGCATTGAATTGTGCCAAGACAGAGAGGGAACGTAACATGTGGAGGATATGACACAGGGCTAAGAGCAGTAGAAGATCACTAGCAATGATAATAGAGAGGAATGGGGGTTTCTTGCTGTCTGCTTTAGGCAGCCTGAATTTCAGTGCAGTTTGGAGGCTTGAGGCCAGATGTCCAGGTCCCCTGCGTAGGGGCTGGAGAGGCAGAGCCAAACAACAGCTATAATTCAGAGCATTTAGCCAGCAGTTCACAGACTATAATCCAAGCTACCAAGTAGATTTCACTTCCTAAGAAAACAGGGAATTCAGTAGAGGTTGGCTCTGTGTCCCCATCATCCCACTTTTCCACCTTCTGTGCTCTGCAAAGCCCATGCGAAGCAGTCATGCCAAGTCTGATCACACGTGTCTCCCGGGGCACTGAGAGGGGCAGAGAAAAAGCCAAAGCAATTTCATTTTTAAATTTCAGTTTATATTCGTGGCAAAGTTTCCACAGCATTCTCCCAGCTGGAGTGACGATAATGAGTTGTCATGCGTTTAATGTATAGTACCTGTTTCATTAAAGCAAAATAGGTTACTGTGAGCCAGTGGGCAGATCACTTCGGGGGCAGAAAAAGCCCCAAACCTCAAGCTGATACCAAACACTGGATTGAAAATAAATAAATAAATGAATAAATAAACCCTTTCTTCCTTCAAACAAGGAGGGCAGTGAAGAAGAGTATCCTCCTCCTCTGCCTTAAGAGAGACCTCTCATGTTCAGTTCTTAGCTTGATCGCATGCCCCAGACATGGGGCGTCTGATCTCTGCTGCTCCACAACAGGACACGGAGCCTTAAACGCCAGCTCTGGGTCCCGGTGCCCTCTAACTGCAGCCACCTTTTTCAAAGGCTTGATGGCATTAGCAGACAGACAGCAATGCACACATGCATCTCAAAGGCCTTTTAACCTAATCCATATTTATAGATCATCTTAATTAAGTATATACTGGGAAATCTTTGTTTTGCCGTTGGTTGTTTGCAGTGGCTCAATCAATTCTGATTGCATCTATACAGATTATAAAGTGGGTGGCAACTTGTGTCAGAACTGCTGTGATTTCTTTACATTAACCAGAGGTAACATGACATGTTCTTGATAAACGTGGTAATAGCAGCAGGCAAGTGCATGGCTGCAGAAGAGTAGACATGCCCTGGAATCGTCATTCTGAGAAAAACCCTGAAGACAGGGATTTGCTTCGAAATTTAGTTCAGATCCAGTTGACAAGGAGTCGATTAGCTTCACAGTGAGCAAATGCAGCACTGTCTTGTTTGCTGCAAGAGAAAACAAACAAAATGTCAATAAAAAATTACCTCTTTGCCAGAGGGTTTCAACACAATTCAAGTAAAGAAATAAAGCTGTACATTCTGTGTTGCTTTAAAAAAACCACAGGTCTAGCACCTTAATGTGTACCAAGGTAACCACATTTTTCATTCCTTAGCCCACTCTCTGTCTAAACTCATTTGCTTTTTCTGCAAAACGAAGAACAAGCCCACACACAAATGCTGAAATCCCAGTCTATATGGCTGACTACAGGCTGTGTATTTAGTCCAAAGAAGTTATACTAAGAAAAGTCAGTTGAGCAATGAAGTTCCCTCCCAGAGTGAAGAGCAAACAAAGATGGGGGACAAAAATAACTCATTTCTTTAAAGCTATAGTTAGAGTCACTGGAATATATTTCGCATTGATATGTGTTCTCCTGAAATCAAAGGGCTATTTGGATGTGTTTGCTGGCAAAAAAAATCTGGCTTCATGTCTGCAGTTCAACTAATTTTGAATTGGTTGCTCTAACCGTACAGATTTAAATGTCTAAACGCCTATCCCACAGGGGCAAGCCTTTTCTGTTTTTTTTCATGTGCAAGGACTGAAGTGTTAATAGAGTATTTCAGGGCTTGGGATCCACTCTGTCCCTCTCCTGTCCCAGCCCAGTAAGTTATAGAGTGGTGATTATCTTTCTCTTGTTTTTCCTGCAATGCAAAGAGGAATATTCCACGTCCGCCATAGCTTGGATGAGCAGCAGCATCCTTACTTTCTCCTGTGAACTTTCTAACAAAAGACTTGGAGGCTCCAGGAGAGGGTTCAGGCTGAATCCTCAGCGTTTCCAGTTTCCAGAGCGTATGTAGCTCTGCACTCAGATTGCTGTTAACCAGCTCTTTCTTTATGGACACACAGACACCTAACTTGGGGTGTTCGTTCTGCTCTGGGGCCAAGCAGTCTCCTACCGGTACCGTGGCAGTGTTTCACCATGCATCTCACGTCGGAGAAGCACGTTTTCACTGCGGACAGCGGTAGCCCTTAATGCATTGAAAAACAAAGTGTTTTGTTCCCTTTAGTACTGTCCTCAGCAGTCTTTTCTTTTCTTATCTGCTGATATTTGTGTGTGGCTTTTCAAAAAAGTTCATCTTCAGTCCCATTAAACGCTATGACTGTTGTACCTGCCCACGAGCCCTTGCAGCGCAGCCAGTTCTGGAGCAGAGCACAGCAGTCAGTGGTGCAGACTGAAACAGTGCTGTGTTGGTGTGAGCAGCGCAGCATTGTATCCCACGCAATTACAGCAATAGCAGTGGAGAAATTTAAATTTGTTGAAGATGCTGAGGTTATCACCCTTATTTTAGCAAAAGCAGCCCACTGATCTTAAACAGCAAGGGTCGCAGACTCAGAGAAAAAGATGATCTCCTGCTAAATCACAGGCACTGGCTCCTGCAGTTTCTGTAGGTTTCATTCCTTCCAGTCCTGATAATCCACCAAGTCCTGAAGCCTGCAACAAGTGTGAGGCTGAGCCAGAGAGAAGAGCAAGTTCTATTTCATCCTGTTATTTGTCTGAAAAAAGGTCTGTCTTGTTCTGTACACTGAACACATGCACAACAGGCTTTAATTCAACGAGCTCTCTGAATTGCCTGTTTCAATCAGATGGTCTTGCTAGTAATGCCAACTCTTATTTGTTTGGGGATTTTTACTTAGAATGTTCCTTTTTAATTAATATGTTGACAAACAGTCATCCATATTTAATTGCTTCCAAAAGAGGAAATTTAATCATGTGTACTTGTTCTGTTTCTTAAATTGCAGTGCTCTGGCAGAGCACACTTCTGACACATGTGCATGGAATAAACTCTTTTTGCCCAGAGGTTATTGTGGATATCTACCATTTAAAATAAAAAGAGGGGGTTAGATGAATGCAGGAACAATTAAGCGATGTATAATGGTGATGGGGATGTGCCGAACTAATTTAATTGGGGATTTGAAGTAATGGTCTCGCACAGTATTTGACATTAAAGACTTTGCAAATATAACAGCGAAGCTCCAATTAAATGTCCCTTTTCCCTCTAAATAAATGTACTGATTTATTGCCAGTGCCTGAGATACCGTCCTCTGCGTGGAAGAAAGGACTCAGTGTCAGGCTGCGGTGTGGGCTACAAGGACATGTGGAAGGAATTGTAGCTGTGAATATGTAATTCCTGGCCACTAAACACTATCTGAGCGTGGTGGCTTTCCTAGCCTGGAGCGCCCTGAATGGGCCCATTTTGTGTTCTAGACAGTGTGTATGTTGGCAGAGCTAAACGTATCCTCTGTGCTGCTGGAGCGAGGACGCTAGGGAAGCCAGCTCAGCTGAGAACAGAGGAGTGGTTGAAAATTTACTCCCAAGAGGCATGCAGTGAACATTTTTGAGGGTCCCATTCTGATTTTATGAGCAGCATCTTGGTCCGCTCTCAGGCCTTAAGAAGTCAGCCAGCCTTAGACAAGGGCAGTCTGACCTGCAGTGTCCAATTCAAGGTCTTTGAAGGCATTATCTCAGCCTGACAATGATTTTTACTGCAATTTTACAGATTTGGGGCAATGTACTGCATTTTGCTGAGGTAGAAGAGTTACTGTAAGGAAAGCAACCACAATGCAAAGAAAAGTGTCATTAGGAAATGGTTGTGATCCATTATTTCGCACAAGAGCTTGAAATATAATTGTCATTAGAGAATACTTTCCCAGCGAGACTGGAGCACTTCCAGGAATGATGCTGGGGCTGCACATACTTCATTATGGGTCCGGTCTGTCCAAGGCCATGGTGTGGTCCTTCCAGTGCCAGGAATGGCACCACCTGGTTTTTGGAGGCAGATTGAGCTAACAAATGTTGTCACTTTTCCACAGCAGGGCAAGGTTCATCAGTTTAGAAAAAAACAGGCTGAGATCTTGGCTCTTTCTCCTTTTTGTTTGTGATGAATCAACAATAGCACTTGAAAGTTGACGAGGGTCAGCAGCCTTCTCGCACCAAGCGTCCTTGAACTGTTTCCAAATTTCAAAGCACAGCCTTCCCTGGATGTCCACAGGGGTAACTTCAGCAGCACAGGGCTTGTCTCCTAGGCTGCTTCTGCAGCAGTAAAAGAGCCAAAATTAGCTTCTCCTGAATGCAAAATGGGTTTCTCCTGAGAAGGAGCTGCATGTTGATCAGGCTCCAGGTACAGACAGGAGCTCGTAGCTAGGGTGCCCTTGAGGCTGGGCCTGCCTTTTTGTTGCACTGTGCTGAACAGCTCTGTGTTGTGCCTGGGTGTCCTACAGCTTTGGGGACACCAGCTGTGCGTGATGATAATAAGGATGACGCTGCTTTCAGCCTTGGTGCTTTGCCCTGCTAATGCCGCGCTTGCAGGGTTAGCATCGCGATGAGCGGAGCTGGTAGTGGTGAGCATGAGGAGCTGAGCACAGCCATTCGTCCTCAGGATGCCGTGTGTCCTCAATGCTGGGGAAATGGACTACAGCGCATCACTAACTTTTGCCTTTTTGTTTGCTGTACCCTTAGATCCTGAAGGCTTAGTTGTTTTATTTTTTTAATGCACTAACTTTTGGGTTTATTTATTTCTGCATTTCCAGAGGAAGCCATGAAGTATCACAGTGGGCCTCCAAAGAATGCGTACATGGAGCAAAGCTTCCAGGGCTTGAACCCCGTCCTGAATATCCCCATTAGTGCCGCCCGCGTGGACCAGGCCAAGAGGAACGCAGGGCTCGTGGGCTCCCGGCTGGAAGCCTGGGTGGACTCTCTGGTCAGCAGCGTCTGGTCAGCCGTGGACATCTGCAGCACCGGCCCCACCGCCTGCCCGGTCATGCAGGGCTGCGCTCAGACAGCCTGGAGCTCCCTGAGCCCGGACCCCAAATCTGAGCTGGGCCCCGTCAAACCCGACGGTCGCTTGAGGTAGCATCTGGTACGCTCTCCTCCGGCATAGGTTTTTAAAAGGGAATTTAACCTTGCTCATATGTGAATCTTGCACCACATTTCAGAAACCTAAGGGAACATTATACTTTTTTGTTACTTATTGCAATATAATTCATTTTAAAAGAAAAAAAAAAGTTCTGACAAGGCCTTTGGCACTGCCCTCTCCACCAGCTCTGTCAGGAGCAGCTTTGGTTGTCCTGCAGCCCCTGCTGTCCCACGGGGCCCCGGCCATACCACACACTGCTGTACCCGCCGCCTCTGTGGGTTTCAAACAGTAGCAGCAAGCCACGGAGAGGGCAGTGAAGGAGCAGCTGCTAAAAGTGGTTTTTAAAAATAAATTTGTCTGTACCTCTGCTGTTTCATAGGCTTTCATTATTTTGCTACCATGCATAAATCACAGCAAAATTTCCTTCTACTTAGGCTTCCTGGGGAGGTTGGTTACTGCAGGCGAGAGCCTGCGTGGCTGCATTACCTCACAGAATGTGAAATAATTATGGTACACCCTCACTCTTTTTTAGTAACACAAAGTAATTCCAGACTCACCTAATGTCTGTTTTCCTATTTAGAGAAAATGAGCAAAAGCAGAAGCTTTCAGATTATTTTCAGAGTTTTTTTAGACTAATTTAATGATAAACTCTAAATGGAACCAGTGTTTTGCTGTGTTAGTCTTTTATGTCTCATGCAGTCAGCTTCAGGGTCTGGGTACTAAGAGTCTTAGTTTAAAGAACAAAGAAGCAATTTGGAATTCAGCCCTTTCAAATCTGCAGGTTTTCTTCTAAGCCCACTGGCACCAAAGCATTTTTGCAGGCTTCCAGTACAGCAAGCGTGTATGTGTAGGTTGGGGTGGGTGTGATGTGTCTGCTCACACCCTTTGCTGGTTTTGTTCATGAGCTGAGTTGTTTGGGTTTGGTTTTTTTTCTGTGCAACTCCACTCAGGCAGTAGAGTTGCACAGAACCAGTAAAATGGTAGAATTGGGACTTCAATCTGCAACAACACATTTCTTCCCTAATTTGAGCAGTGGCTAGTAAGTCTTAACACTAATTCCCTCCCTTGATCTCAGATCTGCCAGCTCTCCATGAAGAAGGGTCCTTCTGGGCTTGTGCGGGGCATCTGGAAGGCTGTGCAGGACGTGGGCTCCTGACCGAAGCCGCGAGCTGAACGTGAAGGAGAGCAATGCCATGTTTCTGAGTGCTTTTACTTTATTCTGGTAACAAACTCTACCCTTGCCTGTCTCCAGAATTTCTAGCAGGCTGCATCCTGGTTTAGATAGGCATGTTTTGCAACATTTTAAGCTGCATTTTCTACAGTAGAAAAAAAAAAATTCATTTACATTCCAAGAATTTTTTAAAATACAGGTTTTATATGCAAATTCACCTCCAACTAATGCATTTTACATTCGCATAAAGCATGCACTTTGTTGTCGCTGTGGTAATCTCTTGTTAACAACATAACCCAAAAAGGCTGTTAAAAGCTATTGGGTTAATTGGGGAAAAAATCCTGTTGCTGTAATAAAGTAAGGTATCTGTTTACCCTTCTGTGTGTATGGCTAGCTTTCTGCTGGTGAGAGTTAAACGTCCACATCAGGAGGGAAACAGACTCTTAAATCATTCCGTAATCGCATCTCACAGAAAGGTTGAATTCCCTTTTAAACAACAGTTGCAAGATGACCGTAACACACAGATCCCCGTGGCTTGTGGTATCTCTCTCCGTAGTATTGGTTTAAAGCTACTTGCAGTTTGCTTTGGACTTGAAATTGCAGTGTCAGCTGTGCTGGCATTAAGGCAGAGCATTGCAAAGTTTATCTGGCACAAAAATGGATGCATAGAAGGAACAATTTAGGTATTTATTATTTATGTTTTAGTCAATGACTAATTAGTAGGTGCTGCTGTGGCAGCTTGAATATTATGTTATCTTACTAACTGAAGCTGCCTTTATTAAGAAAAGGCCTTCCTCCCCTCACACCTCCCTTTCTTTTTGTGTCTTGATTTTGACAGTCATGAGAGCCGTAGTTTTAGGAAAGCTTGTAGCAATGAGAGCTGGTTGAAATATTTCAGTCAAGATAATGTTCCAGCTTTTCAACCGGCTCTAGAGGCAAGCGTGTTTAAAACCAGGGTTGCCAACAGGTTTATATAATAGAAACACAGTGTTATTACTTATTCAGTAGGGTTTTTTTTTAACAGTGCTTGTTTTTAATCTAACATTCCTTTGTGAAGTTCAAATTTTCTGGGGACCTCCAATCCTCACTGTGAAATCCAGGGCTTTTAAGTCAATCATGCAATGGCAACTGCGTGGTTCAAGCCCTTCAGATTAAATGAAGAACATCCTATTTAGGGCACACAATAAAATTCATTAACGATCCTTGTCAGTGATTGTTCTCAATAAGACTACTGGGGTAGTTGCAAAAATCTTCAGTCTGTCTTGCACATAAGCATATATGTATAAGGGTGCGCCCACACACACACACGCATGCAGATAACTTGGTTTACAGCTTTGTTGGTAAGTTTTCATTATTAACTAGACCAAGCAGAAGGTGGCAACAGTCTTATTTTCATTTAAAATGTAAGGTGCAAATTATTTTGTTTTAGTACAAAAAAGGGAAAGAAAACAAATGGTTGCTGATATATCTACTTACATGATATGCTAGGTTTAAAATATCTCAAAACAAAATTTGTATTAGTTTATTTTCTGGAAGACAAAAAGCATCTACACAAAGAAGTTTTGTAGCAAGCTGGCAATCCCAGTGCCGCTGTTAAAACATACGATGTAAAACTGAAGCGGCGGGTCCTACAGCCCTTTCTCAGGCAAAGCTTCCACGGCGTGCTGATGCTGAGTAAGGACTTCAGGGTCAGGTCCAGCATGAGTAACAGGAGTGACAGTATGCGAGGAGTAAATGCTGTCTGCGTTTGAAGACACCAAAGGATGAGCTGCTGTGTTTGGAACATCTTCTGGGGGCAGTGTCAAGTTTTGGACCTAAACGACAACCTCTACTATAGCTGTTAATATGCCGACACAGATACTTAAGTTATATATGGGACACTGTGTCTGAGTTACAAAGTACTGTAGTTGTGAAGAAAAACCATGGAAAGCAAGACTCTTGGCATCAGGGATCATAGCTTGCTCCAAGTTGATGCTGTGGCAGTGCTGCTAAGACCGATGTCCTGCTTAAGTGGCTTTTCTGGTTCTGAAATGGCAGGCACTTGGAGCCTGCGGTTAACATTATGTATTGTTAGAAGAGAATAACTTCACAGATCTTACATTTGGTAAAAAGGAGAATTCAGAGCAGGGACCCACAGTTCATACAAAACAAGCAAGTTACACATCTTCATTTGAACGTGCAAGTGTTATTTTCCAGTCACACCGGCGAGTCCTTGTTGAATTGACTGAAAGCCAGTTTTGATCAAAATTCCTCTCTGTGGGAGAGGGGTGTATTTCCATATGCACACATTTCTCCTCTGTGTGTAGTGCTTTGCTCGTTTCGGTTCCCTGCCCGTTCTGCACGATAGCCATGTAACACGTCTGTGATGAATCGGTGTTACACAGAAAGGCAATGTGGCAAAATACAGAACATCTACATGTGTGATTTAATGAATTATGTCCAAGTTAGTCTTGGCATTATGCAAACCTGTTTATATGGTAATGTTAAACCTCGAGGCTAATAGAAATAGCTCAAATGACAGTTTATTTTCAGGTTTGTTGAATTCTTCCTTTGATGACATTTGGACATTGATTTGGATATTTGTATTTTCATTTTCTGATACTCAAGGGGTTTTTGGAATGAAATTATGTCTTCATTTTTTGTGCTCTCAGCAAGCAGAGAATTTTAACAGTTCCTTCATGATAGCAAGTGTTACCCAGGGAAGTCCATCTGTATCTCTGTTGTTAAGCCTTTGTTATTGCTAAGCCAAGAGATACAGGAATGTGCATTCGTGTGTTACAAATTGACTTTCCTAGGAATTGGCTTCAGTGCACAATGCATGTACAGTTGTTTAACAGAGTATTAACAGCCATCCTGCAGCACCTTCAGAAGGACCAGCTAATGTGTATTTGCCTTCTGTCCATCTCCTGCAGCACTAATTGCAGTACTAATGAAGTCTCCATCACTCTTAGCCACGATTATAGTGACCAGAGTAGTGAAGGCAGTGAATCAGAACTGGGATATTCTAAACCTGGCCAAAGGGAGAGATGAAGGGTAAAGAAGATGCTGAAACTTTGCAGAAGTTTGACACAATTGTGCTGCAACAAACCTTTGAACAAACGGGGCGCTTTCTGCACAGCAAGGCTGAGAAATGCCAATATCGTGAGATACCAGCTTTGACTTCCCAGATAAAAAGAAAACAAAATCCAGATTTTTTATTGTGGCCAGGCAATGAGGACTTTCGGTTGATTTCTCTAGTTCTCTTTTCATCGCAGCTGACAGATAACTGCCAGCTTGCTGACGGCTATTACACCCTCCTCGTTGTCTTCCCAGATCCCAAAGCTTCAGGAGTTGGCCACGTGAAACCTTGGCCAACTCCACCACTTTCCATTGAGCAGGAAGTTTTGTACTTGTATGAGCCAAATCCCTTAGGCTTCTTTAAAAGCCCAAGCTGCAGATCAGAAAAGCTTGCTTTTCAGAGCAGCCTTTAGTCAGCTCAGTACTAACACACGTGAAGGAGTTGGTAAAAGTGGTAGCAATTATCTTTTCCTGATTTCCAGGCATGGGTATTTAATATACTTAACAGTAGGTTTGGTTATTTCAGCAACAGAGTAAGATCGACCTCTAGAAAGTGGCAAGCAGCGTTTCCCACTGGTCTTTCTTTGCTTCAGTCTGGTTGTGAGAAGATAACAATCCATAGGTGCTTTTGTTTCAACTGTTCAAGGCCTCCAAGATAGTCTTAAGGATTCGTAGGACATTACAGTAAACCCATATTAATGGACAGTTGAAAACATTATGTAAAAAAGTCTTTCCGGACCAAACCCTCAGGCTTCTGCCAAGACAGCTCTGGGGCTGATGCTTGCAGAGAGGGTAGGAGCGATGCAGTGTTGGGGGGACAGAACACTGCCCTTTTAGGGGCCCAGCAGGAGTTACTGAGAGCAGGGATAGCTGCCTGCAGAGCCCCTGCTGAGGGCAGTTGCTGCTGCAGCCAGGCACAGACGAGCCAAATAAATGTGAATTAGGGTTTAGGGCAGCGAGGAAGAATTGGTAGGGAAATACTTTTTCCTGTAGACTCTTCAGGAATGAGCAAATGTTCTGATTTGCAACTCCCTTCGAAGGCATAGAGTAGAAGAGACGGGCCTTTGAAAACCTTCACCACCACCATCACAGTAAGGGAAAGAAGAATGAGGCTGAGAGCATTTAAAATTGAGGCAACAACATCTTGCAGCCCATGTTTTCCAGGACCATGGTAGCATTAGGCTGTGCCCAGTTAAGTGTGGTGTTGGCAGCAATTAACCCTCATGATGTGATACTGCAGGTACCGTGTTGATTTTGCTCCTTTATACTAACAGTAGTGCATAGCTCACTCTCTGCTCTTTGCTTCTGCCTTGGTTACCTTCTTTTGCTCATGGGTGCTATCACAGCTGCTACCTCACTGTGTCTGCAAACACGTTTACCTGATAACAACAAAAAAAGAGGTACCAGAACTCTCCTTGAACTGAATGTACAATCTATGCAAATTCTCTTTCTACTTTGTTAAAACCTAAAAGTATTTCTTGTAACCTTGCCAAATAAACAGCAAGATCTGTACAGGTGCCTCTGATAACAGAGTGACAATTCTAGGCGCGGTTCATTGCGCTGCATTTGTATATTGTAATGACTTGACTTGTCTTTGGTTCTGTTGTAATTAACACCCTCAACTCAGACGATAGCAACCTCTTGCTAGGGGAGCACCTTCAGTTTGCTGGGAATATTCTGGAGGAGGATGTCTATGGCATTGCATTTTATTTTCCCACTTACATCCAAAAGAATGCACAGACCTGCTGGCCAAATCTAGGATGTTGTTTCAAGTTTTCCTTGGGTGAATCCTATCATCAGCTTTGGATCGCTCGGTGTCTGTTCCCATTGTGGCATCCAATGTGTTGCCCTGTAAAGCCTTACTTTCATCCTTTCTAAATGTGGCCTTAAACTGTGTTAGGATGTTAAGTGTTGTCTGCATCTTGCTCACTTTCTCCGTTTGTAGTGGAAGGAATAAAAGGCACCTTGAGCTTTCTCTTACAGCTCAGCTGTGTTGCTGTCAGCTTACCCTTCACAAATACAATAGGAATTGCTTACCAGTGCAGTCTTTAAGGGAAGAAAATGACCTTCCCTTTGGGCAAAAGGAAGGCTGAAACATTCATACAAACCTTAGGAAATTACGAGCTCTGTCTTTTGCAACTCACTGTAGATAAGGAAGATTGATTTAATTACCTACAAAGTACAAACTTACTTAATAACTTTTAATTTATCTCCAGACTATAACGGGACAGACTGCTCTCAGATGCACAAGGCAAATTCTGGAGGAATTTCACTCATTTGATGTTCCTTTTCGATTTGTACTGGTAGCTGGGAGAAGATAGATCCTCTTAATGGTATGGGCTTAAAAATCTGAACAACTTCACCCCTTGGGGCCAGATTTTGAGTGATGGCTGGGAATCTAACAGTGCTCTTCGGAGCTAGAGGAGCCTGGTTGTATCATCAAAGTCATAAAGGCATTTCCAAAAATCTGGCTTTTGGAGCTTCATCCAAAGGTTGTAAAAGTCAGGGGAAACCAAGGACTTCTGCTAAGGCTTAGTATCTTTTGGGTTTCTTTAATACTTTTCTCCATGGAGAACTGTCGTGTTTTGGTAGTACCAATATTCCCGGCAGGCTGCAGTGCTTCTAGGAATCCCAAATCCTGTTTTGGTATTCAGATGCGGATACAACCCAAAGGCAACTGAAAAGGATTTACATAGAAAACAAGATTTGTGAAACAAAAAGAATTAATTTGGGTTAATGAAATTATTTTTCTGACTCTGTCATTTTGGTTTGTTTTGGGTTGATTGGATTTTTGTATTGCCTAACATAGTCCATAATAAGTCATTCCTATTCTGTCATTTTCAAAGACTGGTGGTAATATAGTTTTAAGAAATAACTATTTTGTTATAGATCATTATATGCATAAAACTGTACAGGAATATTTTGTAAGCTATTGAATAAGAAAAAAGAAAACCATGTATATACAACAAAGTTTAAAAAAAAATTGGAAATTCAAATGGAACACACTGAAAGATGTAGATATTTTGCTATTTATTTAAAGGAGTATTTTATGAGATATTGAAATGTCTTAAATTGACCCGTAATCAAAGTTCAAAGTCAGAATGCTTTTCTTGTAGTAGAATGTGATTTTCAGCAATTATTGCACTACCCGTTTTTGCACCCTTTTGTCTTTCATTTAGCAGAAAACAATGATGTGCCTTAGCTGTATTCTTTGTCAATGGGAGTTTGGTTTTTTTGTCCGACAAAGCAAATTTTTTTGCAGAAAAAGAAATGGATGTATTAAATACTGTATTATACCAAAAACACTGCAGTTGTATATAAATGCTTTCTGTCATACTGTGTTTTCAGATGCAGAATTTTAAAATAAAAAAAAAAAAAAGGCTGTCTTTAGCAATGGATGTGCACCTCGTATTATTTTCAGCCCCACTAATGTAACTCCTCTATTTGAAAGAACTTCACTGCTTGGCGGTATTTAGGAGGAAGAAAATGGGACCGAGCACGACCGATCTGTGATCCCAGTGCTGGTGCCAACACGCTGCCTGGGCTGTCATTGCTCAAGGGGGGGGGGAGGGCAGAAGAGATTAGCAAGAAGCTTGACTTCAGTCTCTTTTTCGGAAGGCCATTAACCATGAGGGGTGTTGGAGCAGTCTCTTCCACACGTCCCCAGAGCGTACATCATCCCAAAGAGACAGGCCCTAGTCACGGGCATACCAATAGGCAGCTGGGTGCAGCAATAGGAGTTGATGTTTGGGCTGGTTACAGGGGCAGCAAAATATGGGTCCTTTGCCTTTACTGAAAGGATGAGCTCAGAACAACACATTTCTTCCATAGGTCCCCCCCAGTGGGTTACAGACCCGAACCAGCCATTGCCGAATGTTCACCCAGTGTGAGCACTTCAATTTATATTCTTAACCACAGGCTCCGCTCTGAGCACCGATTTCTTAAAGCTGCATCCATGGATGCGATGGGGAAACTCAGTTAAATTCTCCTTCGAGTGGGTGATTAGTTTCTTTAACACCGTCCTCGTGATGCATTGCAGGTTTGGCTCCCAGTTGTGCTTTTTGATGTGGGATGCTTGAAAAAGAAAAGGGGAGGGGGAAAAAAACAACACACACCACACCACTCCTTGATGCCCTTCCAAAAGTCTTCGATACCAGCAGGAGCCTGCGTGACTTTTTCATGCCCCCCAAGCAGTGCTGCAGGTTCTCCTGGCAACCAGAACTGCTTTTGATCTTGTGTTTTCTTTTCACCTGCTGTTCAGGAATTCCACTTTTTTGGCACTTACTTAGATGCAATGAGGTCTGTTTAAACAGCGGAACACAGTGCTAACATTGCAGTCCTGGCACAAAGGAAAAAAAAAGCCAACAGCTCTCTCAGAGTTGAAGCCTGGTTTTATTTATAGATGGTGTAAGACATATGCTGCTTTTTTGCTGGCTTATTCCTCATCCAATTGCTAATACTCATGGAACATTATAAAAAGCTCAACCTTTGTTTTAATTATCTCCAAATGCGTCATTGGCCACTACTTTAAAGAAAAGGAAAAAGAAGAAAGAAAGAAAAAAAATTAAGCTACCAGGTGCTCAAGTGCTTTGCTGTCTTTGTGGCCTTCAGCTAGAAGCCGCATGCTCTTTGAGGCTACGTACAAAAATCCTGATGCCTCACGGAAAGGTCTGCGCTGTCCTCAGCATCGTGCTGGCTTGGAAGACACTACGTCGCTGGCTATATGTGAGAGCGCAGCAGCACATTTTTTTTGCATTTCCTATGCCTAATCTGTCTTGATCATAATACTTACAGCATGTAGAACAGTTAATTCATGGTAATGACACAAAACTTACAGCAGAGCAGTTTGCCAATAGGAAACCACACCTGGTTTCAGCTGGGACAGAGTTGATTTTCTCCCTAGTAGCTGGTATAGTGCTGTGGTTTGGATTTAGTACTAGAAGAATGTTGATAACACGCTGATGTTTTGGTTGTTGCTGGGTAGTGCTTAGACTGGCCAAGGACTTCACAGCTCTCAGCGCTGCCAGGTGCACAACAAGCTGGGAGGGGACACTGCCGGGACAGCTGACCCCAACTGATCAAAGGGCTATTCCATACCATATGACGTCCTGCTCCGCATGTAAGCTGGGGAAGAAGAAGGAAGGGGAACGTTTGGAGCGATGGCATTTGTCTTCCCAAGTAGCCACTACATGTGATGGAGCCCTGCTTTCCTGGGGATGGCTGAGCACCTGCCTGCCCGGGGGGGCGGGTGAGCGAGCAGCTGTGTGGTGCTGAGTTGCCAGCCAGGGTTAAACCACAACACACAGGAAACCAAGTGCAACAGGAATAAAGTTTTTCAATTGCCTTGACAATAGGGATTTTGTTTCAGTGACCGGCTATTTGACATTTCTCCATCTATTACTAGAGAAGCTGTAGCCTATTTTATAAAAATTAGAACCTGTTTGTAAACTGAGGCTTCATAACTACAAACAGCTGTAAATCTTTGCTGATTAAAAAGCAGGAGAGTCATGAGATTCTGCCATAGCTAAAAACCAGACATGGATGACAATGTTTCATTCTTTTATGAAAGGTGATCTTGGCTATTCTGATGCCAAATTGGCAGGTCAGTGTGGTTTGTGCCTTCCCTGGCAGCCCTCAGCTGGAAGCCCTGGTTGTGGGGCCATGAGATGGGACGCAGCTCAGACACCAGCTGCTGAGCCCACCCAGCTGAGGAAGGGCTGAACCTGGAGTTGGGGGAACCCAGGGCTGGGGGACAAGGTTCAGACACCATCGCCTGGCATCAGTTGCCAAACACCAGTTTGTTCCGGGCAACTCTCAATCAAAGTGGTTTCATGCCAGGATCCTAATTTCATGGGCAAGTTGTTTCAGGTTAATTTATGAATAGCATTAACGATCCAAAAGTATGCTGCCTTTTGCAGATTTAAGCCTGATCCAGCCTCTTGTTGCGACCCACTTCTAGAAAAGGCCAGCTTGGTCTTTTCAGCTTGGGATAAAGCAGGATGTAAATGTACACATTTGCTGTGTACCAGTAACTACCCCATCTTGGGGAAGCGTTTGGATTCACAGTGTTTGTGAATCTGGAAGCAAAGCTGTCTGCTGCAGCAGCGTGAAAGATCAGCTGCTGTGGCCCCTGCTGGGTCGTCTGTCAGGCTGCTTGAATGGAAATGGAAAGCGTTTGAAATGCAGCAGGAGCATGACATGGGTTTGGGTGCCTAATCTGCCGGTGTAAGTTAGAAAATGTAAACCACTTTTTCCTTCTCACCATGGAACATCTGTCAGGTGTTTCTGTGCTGGTTTCAAGCTGCCAGTGCTCTCTTCCCCTCTGAACTAATACCTCCTCCGAACAGGCCACGCAGCCCTCCAAAGCCCTCAGCTGCGTTGCTGCAGCCACAGCTGATGCAGCCCCCGCAGGCTGCCATGCGGTTGCGGCCAGGGGGTGACAGGGCTGCAGGAGGGCAGCCCATACGCTGAACTTGCAAGTCTGATGGCTGCTGAAGAAACTTGTTACGGATTTTTTCTTTCTGTTGTTGTTTTTTGTTTCATTTGTGGGTTTGGGGTTTTTTTTTTGCAGGGAGAGGTTGTTAGGTTTTGGTTTTTTTAACTTCATAGCCTGGACACTGGGTCAGTCCATTGGGGGGCCAAGCAGTCTCTTGGGTTTACACACCTCTCCCAGCTACTGTAAGGGAGCATTTAGAGCCTCCCAGACAGCTCTGAAAAGGTCAATAATAATTAACAGAGGTGGTATGGACAGGTTGCGTTCAGTCCCTGTGTCAAGACTTGAGACGTGGCAGCCCAGTGCTGCATGAGCTGCTTGTAGGCTCTGTATTTCCACTGCCTTCTAAGTTACCCTAGAGCCAGCAGCATGGCTGTGGTGGAGCAACCTCTTCCCAAGGCATTTTAGTATTGCACAATGTATAGCCTTCAAGTAGGAGCAGTATTTCACTTGTATAAATGAGTTAAAATAATTTACTCCTCTTTTAGTCTGCTTCTGTAATTGTTTTTTTTTTTTTCCTAACTAGGACTTGCATAATAATAAAAGAGATTTGACTAGAAACATAAAGTACATTTTAATGCGATCTCATTTATGAAAGTCTATCACTGGATACATATGGCAAGGAAATTAAAGTATTCTTATAGCAGATTAATAGCCAAGATCAAATATTTCACTTTCTAATAGAGTCTGCCTATATGTGCTTTTAATTCCTTGCTAAATTTAAATTTAAAAGGGCTTTTTTCGTGCATTGAAAGCAAGCCACTGCCTGCCACATCATCCCCAATTTTCCATTACTGCTTGCTGATGGTTTGCATTCATTAGCGCACACCGACTCCGGCCCTGGCCTTCAGAGGAAGAAATGACTTTTTGCCTCCAGGAAAAAAGAAAAAGTGATGTGAGCTGATTTCCAGCAGCTCGGCCACAGCGGGACCTGCCAAACCAGGGGGGCTCGGGGCAGGTGGGTGTCCCCGGGGAGGGGCAGCACAGGGGGACCCCCCCCGACCCTGCACTGTGCCCTTGCCCACGCAGGGAGGGGAGCCGGGCGCCTGGCACTGCCATCGTGCACACATGAATGTGTTTGCCACCACCCCACACAACCTCACACCTCCTACCAGATACCTTTTTTAAAATCTTGCTCCGAAGTGCTCTTCCCTAAGACAGCTAACAGAAATTAAACTGGTATCAATACAAGAATGCATTAAGAATTAGCACAAACTGCCTACTTTTTATTTAGTATGCCTTAGCGTGTGTGTGAATCAGTACCAGAGTGAACATAATGCTGTGTATCCATTCAGTGAAATGACACTGATTTGTACCAGCTGGCTCTTGATCCAGCCTCAAAAGCAAAAATTCTTTTGGTTTTTTTTTTTTTTCTGCCCCCCCCAGCCTTGAAGATGTTATAAACAAACCAAGAAGTACCAGCAGGAGACTAACACAGCAGCAATGCCCCAGGTTTATTTTTAGCCCAGCTCTCCACCTGGTGCAGCTCAGCTCATGCCCGATGTGCGTCACACAGAACTGAAGGAATTTGACAGTGGCACTGCCGTAATTGAACCCAGAATCCCCTCAAACCCCCCCTTTCTCATCTTTATTAATGGCAGATCAAAAGGCTGCCTGTGCCAGGAAAGGGCCAGCAGGACACATGCTCTTCAACCCACAGAGGAGATTTTTTAGGGGGTGGGGAACCCTTAAACCTGCATTTGAAGTGCTGCCTGCCTCGCCCTGCTCCTTGGGCACGGAAAATGCGAAGCGATGGTCAGCTGAACACACTTAACAACGTGCTTACCCTTAAAACAGGGACGGCTGCAGAGCTGAGCCAGGAGCTGGTCCCACTGCCAGGAGCTTTGCAGCCCACTGGGCCTTCCCAAGTCACCTCTGTGCTGTCACAACACTTGGCTGCTTAGAGTCTCCAGGCTGATTAATTATAAAAAAAGAGAGCAAGATGAGAAATAGTGAGGCAGCAATTTGATTCTGCATCTGCACCTTAATCTTGGCGCATGAGCATCCCTGTGTAAATACATGAAATGCATTTTAGCAACTTGGTGTTAATGATGTTCATTTTGGGGCTCTGGAGCAAGGCCGGTGGGAAACAGTGCATTTCCTCCCTGGGCTCCAAGCGCCTCAAGTCCTGGTGCCCAGAGAGCCCAGGCAATGCCACATGTGAGGCAATGACCCCACTTGAAAGTCTGAATTAGTCACGGTAAATAAATAAATTCAAAACAAGAGCTGGCTAAGTGCCCCATTACAGCAATATTTTTAAGTCTTAAGAATTTCCTTTTCACTGCTCCAATCTGGATAAAAAGTGTCATTAACCCCAAATACTGCTGGTCTCATGCAAGCAGGCTGGTTTTCTTTCTGTATTTGACTAATGTTTTGGCTCAGTTGCTGAGCACTGATAACTTCCTTTTCTTGCTCTAATTCTTTCAGGATTTTTGACGGATTGAGCTGAATCAACAACAAAAAATACTATTTAACATACATTGAAATAACCCCTAAATTGTGAAAAGAAAAGCTGAGCCTGGCCCTTTTCCATGCCTAGATTACATTGCAGTATAGTTTGTGTCTTCTGACAAGTTCATCCATGTTTTCTGGAGTGGCCCTGCAGAAGCCTGAGCATTATCTAGCAGCTCCCACAGAAAGCCACTAATTATCACAAAACCCCCACCAGGCAGCCCCTGTGCTCTGCAGAAAACCTGGCAGGGCAACAGCAGCGTGGCCGTCCCACACACCCTGGAGCACACGGGATGCTGCCCTGGTCTCGACAGGTCTGGGTGGGGATGAACGAGCGGTTTGGATCAGCCTGGTACTGCCACAGCCAAGGGAAAGACAGGGGAGATTTATTCCTCCTGTGAGGGGAGGTGGGGAGCGCGGTCCCCGGGAAGTGGAGTGGAAGACTTGGATCGCTTTGTCTCAGCTCGCCCCTGCAATTTGTTGCTAAGACAGTCCAAAGAGTGATGGCCACTGCGACACACCAAAATCCACGTGTGGTTATCCAGCACCAGGGCTGGCGCGTGCAGGGCTCTCTGGTGTGATAAGGGCATTTCTGCTGCCCCCCGACAGCAGCCCTGTCTCCCAGGGGGAGGAGAGTCTGCGCTGACTCCGTTCTTCTTTTGGTTCCATTTCCAAGTGAGATTAATATTAATTTGTAAGTGATTCATTCCCCACTTTGCAAGCGTTTCTCCTCCCACAGTCAGCAGCAGGACTAACTCAGATGAGTTACATTGCGGGTATGTTTAAAGGAATTTTTTTCTGACATGCTGGAAGAACCGCAGTGCTATTGAGGAGATCCCATCCATCCAAGGGGCTGGCATTGGCCCGGGGCCAGCGGAGGGCTCCAGACCAAGCCCTGATGGTCTTTTCTAGGGTGTTAAAAATTAAGGAGGGGTGGAGGGAATAAGAGAGACAATTGTTTAAAAGCAAATAAACCCAGCTCAACTGCATGCTAAAAGCAGAGCATAGTCTGTAAGTCTGGGGGATTTTTGGTTTTTTGTTTTTTTCTAATTCCTAATATCTTTCGCTGGGGGCTCAGTGGGAGAAGGTGACGTGGGGTGGGTGGGCTCAGCCTTCGGGTGAGGATTCAGACCCCCTCTCGTGCAGGTGCTCTTAGCTGAACGACTTTGAATGGCGTGAAATTCTCCGTGTGACATTTCTGATCA
Organism: Egretta garzetta; assembly: GCF_000687185.1. NCBI lineage: Eukaryota > Metazoa > Chordata > Aves > Pelecaniformes > Ardeidae > Egretta > Egretta garzetta. Next base: position 10,708 of record NW_009259790.1, on the reverse strand, counting down.
TGTTGAGACAAACCCTTTTGCTTACCTCAGCCCCGCAGAATGTGTAATGCTAAGGAATCCCGTTTTCTTCTGGATTTCAGCAAAACTGAGGCTGGAATTACCTGAGTCCTGGGTTTTAATACATGCCTTTCAGCAAAACACCAGTCAATACTCTGATGAGAAAACTCCCTCCTGAGATAGGTTTCATCAGGAGCCTGGGAGTTTTGCTTACTGTATGACTTTTTAACTACTGCAAAAAAGCACAGCTGAGTGACAGCACTGTCATCTCCAAACATAACTGGGAAATCAGCTCCAGTATCAGGAGAGCGATGCTGACATATTTCTTTGCTAGCTGGGGACCCCAAGCTGCGCTCCTGAAGCCAGAGCCTGGGGCTGGCACCCCGACCAGCAGGGCTGAGCCCCATAAAAATCCTCCTTGGTCTTCTGGGACCCTGTGCCTTAAAGCATCATGCAGCATTGGGCACCTGGTACTGAGTGCAGCCCCAGGAACCCTTGGCTGCTGCAGCCAGCACGGCCTTCACATGGCTTCCTCACGGTGAGTAATGCCTGCCACAGGCCTCGCTCATGCTTTGCTGTGCTTAACCAACTCAGATACCCCCAGCTCACCTTTATGTGGACTTACCGCACCCCTGAGCCCATAGCAAGTCACTGCAAAAATTACAGCATTGTTTTGGTTTTGTTTCATATTAAAGGAAATCTCATGTAAAGCTCTTTTGTGCTCTGACTTTCCTAATACATCTTTTTTGGAGGTGTTTTGTCACCCATCCATCACTGTATGGCAAGGGTAGTGCAATATGTCTACCCACGCAGCAGCGCACCTCTCCACACACGGAGGTTTCTGGGGAAGGCTCTGTTCTTCTCCCTCGGGTTTGATGCACCGACAGTAACTGCATCTGCGCTCGCCATATGTTATTATTCAGACCACATTATTTGCAAGGTCCTGAGTGACTAATCAATAACTGCAAAGTGTTAAATATTGCCGTATGCCCCACGCATGGCCTTGGGGCTTGCCTGCCCGCAGTCTGCCGCAGTGGGGCAGGGCAGGCAGCGTGCAGCAGGGCGAGGGACAGAGCTGGACAGTGCTGGGGACACACACACGTACACATATGAAAAGGGAAGGGAAGGACGTGCACTGAAACCTACTTTTAGAGAAAAAAAATAAGGCTCCAATTGCTAGCCTTGCACCAGTTTACTGTGGTGAAGTTCATGGTCTGCTGTGTTTATCTACTGTGCTCTGGAAAAAATTAGAAACTAGTGACTGTGTAGGCATTTGGTCTCAGTATTTCAATCTGCCATCACCCAGGTATCCTGTCCCAAAGTACGGTGGGTTTAATGTCCAGTACAAGGTGACACAGACCTTTCAGAAAGTGCTTTCTGCCTTCTCTCCACCTCCTCCAATTTGAATTATAAATTAGGCCACATCTAACTCGAATGTCAAAGCCCTCATTAGTGGCTCAGCACTGAGCTGGAAGGTGGCACACAGCTGTAGGCAAGGGCACTTGGCTCGGAGCTGCTACTGGCCCAGAAAGCGCATTCCTGAAGCCAGTGAGAGGATATAGTGCATACCTTTGCGCTGGTGACTCAAAAATAGTGACAGTCCTTTGGGTGATCTTTGTGTCACACGAGAACAACCATCAGCAAATCTCTCGCTGCTGTACAAAGGGGGATGACTCTTTGGTGGGGAGTTGTTTCACATGGGCTCTCCGTTGCAGGGCAGCCTCCCAGCTTTCCTCCTGCAGAAGGGCTCTAACATCCGCTCTGACCCATGGGGTGGCCAAACAGCACCACGTGGGCTACCATCTCCCTGTCTCATACAGCCTGCCATCCCTGCCTCCCCTTCTTGCACACCCCTCCACCTCCCCTTCTCTAGAGCATCATAAGGGATTGTGGTGAGTTAGGCAGAGTGGTGCGGTCATTCCCTGACCTTTTTCCCCTAAATCAGAGGGAAAAAATCTCTCCTCTCTAACTGAGAGAGTACTCTGCAGAGAAAAGTCAGGCTCTGGGATTCATACCTCGCCTTTTATAAAGCACCTACCTGAAGGATGACCAATGGCCAGAAAAAATGAAGTGTAACGTGATGCATCTTACTGTTTCTTGGGAAGTAACAAAATGCTCTTTGCTATAAAGCCATTTTCATTATCTGAGCTCTCATCTAATATTAACGGCCTACCCTGAAGAATTATAAGATTGGCTGGATTATAAGCACCGAACTCGCAGGTGTTAGTGCATGGGCAGAGCATTACCAATGTCAGTCAGTTGCGTTACCTCAGGTGGTGAGGGGTCTTCCCACCTGGGGCCACGAGTTTAAGAAAGAGATGTTCAGCACTGGGCACTGAAACGCATGGTTAATCACTTACAGCAGTGAGTGCTTTTTTCCAGAGTCAGCTCTGTTTCATTTTGATCTAAATTTTAAGATACAGATCAGTGGATAAAAATGAAGGGTTCTGCCGTCCCAGGCCAATTGTAGTTCAGCTTCCCGCTGTTGTTTTATTCCTAACAATTTTCAATGTTGCATTTATACGCCGACAAATGTGCAGTTTAAAAACATTTTGCAAAAACAAGCCCATGTAGTAGTTCCCCTCATGTAGTCTATGTCCATGTATTGCATCTTCACCACTGTCCCCAGAGGCACCTGCACTCATTTAGCCAGGCATAAATGAAGCATTAGAAAACTAATGTTACTAAGGAAGAAGCTGAAGAATGGTGTGTGGGTTTAAGCAATGCTGTTTCTCCAGGTTTGTCCCATCCTTTCTCCTGTTCTTGCACTTGGAGCCTCATTCCTCTGCTGACACACCAGCAGCTTTATCAAAACCTGTAACATGAGGACTCCCAGGTGTAAGCCCAACAGATGCCCACGCCAGCCCCCATCTCTGCCAGCCACTGCCTAACCTGCAGCTTGCAGCGTGTCCAGAGGCCATATATTCTCATTTGCTCAGAGTGTTACAACAGTCCTTCTACTTCTCCTGCTTGCAGCTTGTTACACAAATATTGAATATCCAATTAGGTTGCCCCTGGCACATGGAGTGATTTGGGGTTTTTCTCCCACTGGAGACACAACAACTGTTGATAGCAGGGTGCAGCTAGCAAGGGGAAGAGCAGCCACCCTCCTGCAGCTCCTTTCTTTGCCTCTTTGCACCAGGAGGAGTCTCACCCGCCACCCCCCTCCCCGAGATACATACATGGTGTTGGGTCTGACAGGAGAGTCTGGCATAACACTCACAGCTAATGAGAAATAAATGACTGTTCTTTCCAAGGAATTCTTATATTCGATTGATCAGCTCCTCAGGAGATTGCCATCATGCTACCCCAGGTCCTATTTGAGGTTTTGGCTCTAGAAATGTTTGCATGAAAGCACTGTTGGCTCCCAGCCTGATTGCTGGTTGCAGTCACTAAATGACAAGGGAGGAAAACCCATTCCTCTGCAGGAGGTTTCTACTGGGCAGCAAGATGGGCAAGAGGCGTCTGTGTCCAGCATGAGCTTGAGAATAGAGGTGTGAGTACTGCGATGCCCAAGAGGAGAAAGGAGGAGCTCACTTCCGAGCACACACACGGTCTGCAACTCATGTCAGCGAGCGCTTGATGTGCCGGGCTGGGGACAGAGGGGGCTGCGAGCCCTGAAGCGCGACAGCCTCAGGAGTGGCACATCATGGGCAGTAGCAAATATCTCCTGGCAGGAGGGTGCTGTACCTCCAAGGGTTTCACATGGCAAAGCATGATCCTGGGAGCTTCCCCTAACCACGCGGCAGATGGAGAAAGAATTTTGAGATCACTCATTTCCCAGTCTCATTCCCCGCCTGCTGCATCATTCCCTGCCTGTTTGCATAAGGCATAAGGACTATTTTTAAAAGGCAATTTGGTTTTATTAGTGATGAGGAGATAAACAAACACCCTGAACTCTTTGGTTCCCTGTGGAAATAGCTTTGATTCAAAATCTTTCCATTACTGGGCATAGTCAAAATAAAGTTCCCCAAAGAAGAATGACATTTTCTATGTTTTTTCCCTCAGTAGCCTCACAGTCGGGTGCCTGCTGGGGTGGGGGAATACAGGAGATGGAGAATAGATGCTCCCTTTGGAGCCCTGCTCTGTCTGAGGGCTCAGCCCTGCTCTGTGCACACCCCGTGACTCCTTTAGATAGCTTAAATCTGTCTTTTCCATTATATAACACCTGTACAGTCTCAGGGGCCGAGAAACAGCCCCTAAGACCAGCAGTGTCCCTAAAGCTCCCGGAACAGCTTTTGGGGGCTGCACAGGCAGGAAAAAAGGATTTATTTTTTTTTTCTGTGACCTGGTGATTGTGAATGTTTTAGTCCCCTAGATCAAATCTCACTAGAGAATTTCTACTTCCACACCTAACTCTGCCGGTCTCTTACCCTCAGTACATTCTTTGCAGTCAGATGTGTTTGTAGCAAAACGGCACTGAACCCCTATACCTAATATTTTTCTTATTATAAAAATACTTTTGTTTGGAGGGTGGAGCAAAAAATGAGTCAAATTTATACTAATTCTTTCAATTTTGAATAAAAGAGATGGAAGAAATATATAAAGAAATACTGACAATTTACATTCCTCAGTGAATCATGGGGCCTTCCCATCCAGAGGAACAGGACATGGCCCAGCACCATTTTATAAGGAGTTAACCAACATTTAAAGGCTCATTGTTTGAAAACAGTCCAAAAAACCTAACAACCTCTGTGGCTTGGTTTTCTCAAGTCTACTTAACTGCACACTCTCCAGCGACCAGACCTGCCTTTCACATATGTGGTGGGAAGCCACAAAGAGCTGTGGCTTTTCCAAGCTGTACTTTTGGGGCAAAATCAGACTTTCTTCCTGTAAACTATTATCACGAAGCAAATGCATCTGCTTTCCCCGTGGCGAGGACTGACTTGCTCCAGAGTCAGTCACAGCTGCTCCGAGACTTGCCTTTGCCAAATGCTGAGCCGAGCGGCATGCATGGCTGAGGGATGGGCGGAGGGCTTGCCCGCCCCACTGACCAGGAATCTGGGGTGATGTTCACGTGTTTACGCAGTACTTGTGGTTAGCGTTGTTCAGCTCCAGCACGTCTCTGCTTTTCAGCCTTGAGAACACTATGGGAACATTTTCTTTTTTCAGATAAAACAGGTAATATCTCTGCTTTTAACCTTGCTGATGGGTTTTAAGGTAAATTCCTTTGGAATTTAGTTTAATGTCTGTTTTAAGGAAGGATAAGAGACCAAAATAAAACACCCAACCCAACTACGATTTTAATTTCAGCCTGACAAAAAAAAAAAAAAATCCTGTTTGATCCCAAATGGGAGCGGTTGGCTGTTTATTTTCCCATTTATTTTTCAGCCCCAGATTAACTCACAGAAATATCTTATGCTGCTCCATTTAACCACTGAACTGAAAGATCAGTCTGATCTGGTTCTAGATCTATCAGGATCTAGATGTAAATATAAATGGCAATACATCCCTCAATGCACATAACGTAACACTGAATTTCTCACGGTGTGTTTCACCACCAGTCACAGAAGACAGGATCCTGCCTTCACTTTTGACTACACTACATGAGTTCGGAGACGGGAAAGCCTTAGAGGGGTCCGCGATGCTCACTGCCGTGGCTTCCTCTGTATTTCTGGAGAAGAAATGGCTGACTACAATCTTTTGCTAATATTTTTCCCCCCATACCGTTCACATCAGAGGCAACGGAGATGAATTTGGCCCTCATTTATTTCTGAGTACTGCAGCTGCAAGTAGGTTCGCTCACTCCGTACCAAACCTGTTTGCTTAGGAGGTTCCCGAAGCAAAGACGCAGCCTGGATCAACAATGCACTGCCCATCACTTTTCCCAAATGATCCCTATTTACAACCAAAAAGCTGACCCTCCACTTCCTTAAACAATACCAACTGTAATGCTTTAAGGCATTTATTTTCTGCTAGGTAATTGGAAAGAGAGAGGAGGAAAAAGTGTGAGCAGAAGCACAACTTCTCAGCCATGAGAGTCTTTCCTCAACTCCAGTGGGCTTAGGATCAAGCCTTGTATATCTCAGAAATTTGTATCCTGAGTTGCTGGTTCTGTATGGTTCTTTCCTCCTCATGAAGGGGGAAGTCTATATCCTTTACAATGCATTAATGCCTCTGTCTGATAAAGCAATAAATAATGGGAGATTTAACAATACGTGGCTTTTCTGTATACTCTGCAGGTTTAGACTTTGATGTGAAAATTTATGCATTTGATTTATTGCCTTGATTTTCTGCCATTTTGCGGAACTCCCACCACAGGAGGATGTCTTTTCTTTACCTAATGTTCTGTGCATCTGCTGTCCTAGTGACAAGTGGAGTAACTTTTTTTTCAGCAATGCAATAGGAATACAACTTAATAACCATAATCAATAGAAAGCCCACAAAGCGCTAAATGCCAAGAGAGGGTAAGGTAAGTTGCACTGAACAAGGGATCAAAGCAGAGAAACAGAAGTAAATTATGTTCTTTTTCTAGAATTGAAAGTTTAGTTAGCAGTTCTTAGCAGTGTATGGATTAGCAGGTTGTATTGATTTCCAAGATGATGGGGAAAAGTCCCCAGAGAAAGGAAGGGCAGAAGGGAGGAGCAGTGTTTTCATTTCCATTGCACAGGTAGCGATTGCTATTGCCATGTGTGCTGCAGATGCGCTGAGGACACTGTATGCCAGTGGTGACCCAAATGCTCCGTGAGTACCAGTGTGGGAGGGTACTGTTAATGATCCTGATCAATACAAAGTCAACTGATACCGAATTCGCAGCAGCTGCAATGTACCAGGTAGGCAAAACCTCAATGAACCTAAATGCACATTAATGTATAATGTACTTTACATCTGTACAGGACATGGACTTTTCTGTAAGGGCTTGATAAGCTAAATAAGCACAATAAACCTGAAAGGATGGCAGGAAAGAAAAAAATGGCAGAAGTCACCAGCTAAACATACACAAATGCAAGGCAGATCTGGAAATAGGACCTGGGATTTGAGTCACAACCCCATGGCACAGCTTCTGCAGCCCCATGAGCTTCCCCCAGCAAAAGCAGCAAACCCTCGTGGGCTGCATCCCAGCTATGTGCCCACAGGAGCATGGAGCCTCAGACAAGCCCCTCTGCACTGCTCTGCTACCACCTCTGCAGGACATACCAACCCCAAGAGTAAGAGTCTCTCTTCCACAGCTGAATCCCCCTGTCAAGAGGTTCACTCCTTATAGTTATATACAGATGTATTTCTTTGTCCCCAGACTCCACATATGTACATGTATACATATATACTTTATTCTACACTATCTATGTAGTGTATATAGAGAGAGTGGAATAAAGCCCTAGGCCAAAACAGGGAATAAACCAGCTTGCTATATGTCTGGCTTAAAGGAATGGGACCCCTAAAATGCACGTGAGAGGTTTATCACCCTATGCAAGAGCAAATCTGAATGCTTGCAGGCAATCTTATTAAAAGCAGACACTCAAGCTTCACAAAACCCCCAAATATTAAACTGCTCCATGTGGTGCACAAACATAAACAGTCTTGTAAATAAAGCCACCCTAACCTCCGGGCATGCGATAACTTCCCAAACTCAACAGAGATAAAAACAAGTTTCCAGTGGAAGGGCAGCCTAAAGTAGCTCTGACTCTAGGGAAATAAATTGACTCTTTCCATTGGCTTTAGAGAGGGAATCATCTTGCCCTTCTCGAGCACAGGGCTGCACCGATGGCCGTGTGAGTGCTGGGTTTTAGCAAACCCATGCATGAAGCACTGGGCTTTGCAGGTACACACAGATGACTAACACCCATCGGGCACTTGTGTATGCAAACGGCAGACGTGCCCAATTAGTACATATGACTGCAAATAGATATTATCTAGGTTTCTGATCTCTTTGACCAGCTAAATGCCTTCCTACAAACTTGCATAACTGAATATGTGAATAGCTCCTCTGAGGCCCAGGTCTGTGTCTGTTTAATGGCTTCAGGATTTGTGGAGCTTAGTGCTAGCAACCTAGGGAAGATAAGGGTTTATCTTTAACTTCAGCATGAGCTATAGGGGTGTTATTGTACAGAACCACACAAGATACGTGTTTCCTTTATGATGCGGAGGACTTAAAAAGACAGATGTAACGAAAAAAGGAAGCAACGTAATGTTTCTATTGCAAAGCTAAGCTAGTCCTTACAGCCCTGTGAAAACCCTGCCAGCCCCAGAACGTCCTGCAAAGGGCATTGCCACTGTATTTTCCTGCATTTAGCAAGTTAGCTGCACCTTTTTCACATAGCTCTGCTAAATATGAGCAACCCGTGCCTGTTGTACTGACCTCTGCATTCGTGTCCTTGGGGTAACTGAGTTGTTTTGATGCCAGAATTTCAGAGAAGTGTTTTTCTAGCATGGTTCTCTTACAGTAGGTCCTCAATAGCTGCACATGCATCCCTCCTCGCAAATGAAAGCCATGAACGTCATGGGATCCCTCTGATTCGCAATGCAGCCCAACACTGACGGGCAACACATTCAGAGTAAACACACGGGCCATGACGTATAAATACCTCTGCCGTACAGATACATAGAAAGACCATCCATCCCCAGGGAAAGTGCTGCAGCTTTTGGTTTATTCCTCCTGAATTCATGTCTGGAGCTGCCCGCACCAATGTACTTAAAGTTTAATCTTTATTGTGGCTGCAAAGCAAGCTGTATATTCTCAGCAATACCCCCGTGCCCACAAAAAATAACATGATAATTGTATTCATAGCATAACAGAAAAGCATGTTGGAGTGCAGATGTGAATCTACGCTCAGTGAGCAAGAACAGAGGAGGGAGAAAATTTGGCCTTTCCTCTGGCCGCTTGCATCCTAGCAGGATACAGGTGACTCTGAACCAATCTATTTGACAAAACCCAGAAAGCAGCACAGCAAGTCAGGACATGACTTGGGACATGCAGATGAAAATGTGTCACATACCTTTTCCCTCCTAAAACCGGGTAATGAGCAAATATGGCTGAGTAGAGAAATGCCCCTTTGCCCGACCTTCAAGCCCCGGCTTTGCGCTCTCCTACCCTGATGGTGGGTGTGTGATTTTTACCCCCAACACACCTGTAGAAATCATGCACCTGCAGTTACCAGGGAATTTCATACGACTGCCACCAGTAACAGTTTTCTGTACCAATATGCTGTGGAAAAGACGCACAGATGCCCTCAAAGCATGTTTTTCTCTGCCCCGTAGATAGCTTCTTTTGTTAATAATTTTCTTGAGATAACTGGGACATCAAATTATTTTGAAGTTGTTCTCAAAGGTATACAGATACTTCATTTTTTTGCTGACAGCTTTAATTATTCAGCGCTGCTGTAGCACCAGATGAAATATAATCACAGGAAAGGGCTCCTAACACCACAAATAATAGCCATTGTGAGGATGGCATGTTAAAATCAGCAGTGAAAAACAGCTTATACTCTCTGACCTCTACCCAGTCAAATCCTACTGTTGCTATAGTTGCTATTCTAGAAGGAGTATTATTTCTCTTAGCAGAGATCATTTGTGAGAGAAAACATTGCCTTTCCTTGAATCTTTTCTGTGGTCCCAAGTCATTATATCTTATCAGTGGACTGATTACTCATTTACAATACAAAACTATTAAAAAAGGTAATTTTCTGTTGTACCACACTTGACATACATTTCCCATTTCCTCTCACAGAGATGCAGTGACTCTTTAACATCTTGAAAATTCTCATGAAATAGAAATAAACTCAAACTAAAGTGTGATGTGGGCAATGGATATTCCTCAGAAGAACCGAACCACCACAGCACGTGCTCTTGGTGGGTGGCCCCACAGCTGCAATTATCAAGCTCACAGTGCAGGAAAAGTAGTCTATCACTCCCTGACAATAGGATGCATTAACACAGCAAAACCTGCTGTAGCCCTCTGGCAGAGGCAGACGGTTATTCCTGGGGTAGTATCCTTGCATTTTGTCCTCTGCTTATCTCTTAGGAGGCTTGAAAGTAGGACCAGATACACTTCTTGATTCCCACAGTGATGGAGAAGGGGCGACTGAACAGTATGGTGGTTTCTTTTCATTCCCCTACACTAAGAGGAAAAGGGAGGTGATTTAAGAGGTTGGGTCTTTGCTCCGAGAGCTGCAGTCCTTCACTCTGCATAAGATGAGTCCTTGCAAGGGATCCACTCATCCATGGGGAAAGGTGGGTGCTGGCAGGGAGTGGTCAGTGCCAGCCCTCCACACCGGTCACACAGACCGTGTTGTGCCTATCCCAAACCCCAGCTCTTGCTGGGTGGGCAAATGGAAACGAGGGGCCGCTGCCACTGCAACTTTTCTTAATGACATAGGATATGAAAAGCTTCAAAATGGCTGCCAGATTTTTATCTGCTCTTTTTTTTTTTGATGGTTCTTCTCAAAAGCACAAAGAACACGAGAGGTGTACCCAAGATCTGTGCTGCTGAAAAACCAGCCTTAAAACCATTCCTCAATGGTTACAGCTCTCCAGCACACATTAGGGCCTTCCAGTCTAGGTTGGAGGGACAGTTGACAAGAAGCCCCCCAGAGCATCATATCTGATATGCAAAAACACCTGGATGGCAATGAAAATCTAATTAAAGCCTCATCTGAGGCACACCTTCTTATGCCTCACACTAGGGAGTATTTTTTCCCATGAGTAACACCGTAAAAGACGTGAATTACAGCAGCACAACAGCATGCTTGAGCAGTTTGGCAAAACCTTGTCCTGT
>NW_009259789.1:1498949-1501708 GCF_000687185.1 Egretta garzetta | reverse complement strand
CCCCCTTTTTTTTTTTTTTTTTTTTTCTTGGGTAGTTCTTTAAATACACACTGTTTACACTCGGCAAAATTTCAAAGCAAATGAATAGAAATAGTAGGGGTATTGGACAAGATGGAGCGCTTCTATCCATTGCTGGAACTTACTAGTATGAAAAGCAGTGTTTTGATGACCAAGACAGGCTAAATATAACTTCATGGTGAGTCGACAGAAATTAATAGGTTTTTGATAGATTATATTTTTAACTTGTGGTTAAGCAGTCTCTCTGACAGCATCATTGCTTGTATTTTGCCTGTACCTAGAGGTTCCCAGCACGGATGAATGTCCTTTTGTACCAGGTGTTATAAAAACACGTAAGAAAAGTCAAGAACTTCAGTCTTGTGTTTCTAGGCCACCTTTTCATGGTCCTGACTGCCAATCTTGTGTTGAGTTTTCAACTGATACTAGTTGAAGTAGGGAAGAAGTCTGTTGGAGGAAAGCTAGTAGGCAGTTACTGCCGTTGGTTGGATGGGGTTAAGTGCATGGACCTGTGTCAGTCACATGTTTAATGCTCCTTTGTGTATGTGTGTGTGTTAGATGATCAGGTGTGTGATAGATGATCAATGTGGAAGACTGAGCCAGGGTTATTGCACCATTTTGACCAAATACTTCCAGACTTTCAAAATGAACTATAAAGGGTTCCGACTTTTCAAAAGGAACTATAAAGGGTTCAGACTCTTCAATCCAAAATCCATCAAATCTGTTTAATAAAAAAATATGGTAGCTAGACAGTACTTTTGTGCAATTTTACACCTTCTGTCTCAAATTAAAATATTTGGAGCTGTCGTGTCTGTTCTTAAATCCCCACTCCCTCCAGTAATTTTGCTCATATGTTATCCATAAATCTTGACTGTTTTAAACGTTCCAACTAATAGTTAGGCAAAACATTTAGCATAATGATGTGATTAACAGAGTCCATTTTTTTGGCAGCCTGGATGCTGTTTTTCTTAAGAAAGCATTGCAGTTTATCCTGATTAGAGATAGGACGGAATTATTCCTCTTCTTGGAGGGTTTTTTTTTTTTTTTTTCTTTTTTCTTTTTTTAAAGCATTTTGTCATTTGGCACCGATTCCCAAATGCCTTTTGCTCCACCCCAACCTGCAGCTTTTCAACCCAAACCGAGAGGCTGAAGCGATGCGCCGGCGCCTGGGGTGGGCTCCTCTAAGAGCTGAAAGCAAACGTCGTCCAAGTGCTTTACAAGCCCTTATCAACACTTTTCCTGGGTTTTCTTTTTTTGTTCTGTTTTAACCAAATTTGGAGCTTTTTGGAAGATCCAAACACGCTGTCCAAGCCCCGGCCCTGGCTCTGCCTTGGGTGGCAGCTGGGACCGTGACAAGTGGCGAGAGGTGAGATATATATTTTTTTTCTTGCCTTATTTCCTTGATAAAGGGGTTTAAAAACCTCCTTGGATGGAGCCAAACTGGGGGGTTCCCCCTTTCTGGAGACCTCACGCCCCTGGACCCCCTCCCCAGGCTGGGGGTGTAGGGATGAAGGCAGGAGGAGGCAGCTGGTCCCCGACATTCCCGGCTCCCGTGGGCTCAGAGTGATGGATGATGAGCAAAATCCCACATGCGGAGGAGACAGAAAAACATGGATTTGGGATAAATTTGGCCCCCAAGCTGGCTTTGCTGGTGTTGTTCCTCTTGAGATCCCTGACCGGCACCCAAATGCAAGAGAAGAGGAATGTGGCGAGTGTTGGCCATTGGGAAACTTTGGGCAAACTCGCTCGAAAAGGACTAAATCTCCCCAAAACGGGTCCCATGGGAACCGGGTCTGGCAGGAACCGGCAGCACCAGCCAGCCAGCCCCTGCCCGAGCTGGTCATCACCGTGACCCCCAGGAGAAGCCGCCGGCTTTTTTTTTGCTGGTCATCACCGTGACCCCGAGTAGAAGCCGCTGGCCGCCGGTGCTCGCCCTGGGTCGGGCGGCTGTGCCCTGGCTTTTGTTGGGGATTGTCATCGCAGAGCCCCTCTGGGGCTTCTCTAGGGTCTGGTATGGGGTTGAGCTCAGGCTGCAGCAGTCTCTTCCCTACCAGCACCCGAATACCCTGCGTGATTTCAAGGCTTTCCCAGAGGATTTGATATTTTTGTGGATCTCCACCTCCACCGGGGCTGCAACCCTACGACCGATGCAATGAATCCTACAGCCACGGGCCTGAGCACCCCGTAGGGATGGGGGTGGGCGATGGGGGGTTGGGGGGGAGCCAATGGGGCCGCACGCCGTCGGGATGGGGAGGGAAAGCAGCAGGGAAACCATCAATATGACATTTCAGCAGAAAAAATACGGAGCCGTTAATGAGCTGGTTGCCATTAACAACCTGGGCAATTAGGAGCCACCGGGAGGGCCAGGGAGATGCAGGGCTCTCATTACCACCAAGCCTGTGTCTCTGTGCCAGCCACCTTCATCCCCAGCTGAGGAGGAGGAGGAGGAAGGGACCCATCCAAGCCCAAATGGAAAAACACACCCCCAATTTCCATCTTCTACTCCTCGAACCAGCTCAAGGCTTTGTGTCATCGCAGGATTTTTGTAAAAATGTGGCTTTGCTAAGCCAGAAGTTGGGTTTTTTTTGGGGAACGCCCCAAGGGGAGGCGGATGGTTTGGTCTGGTCTTGGCGACGAGCCGGAGCCCCAAATTTGGGTGGGGTTGCCCTGCCGTGACTTACAAAACCCTCGCGGGGACGGGGATGTCTCACACCCACCCAACGCTCCACGCTACGGTGGCCACC
>NW_009259789.1:1489982-1498927 GCF_000687185.1 Egretta garzetta | reverse complement strand
CCAGCCGCTCCGGCCTCGCTGGCGAGCACGGAAGGTTTCTCCACGAGTCCTCAACATCTCCCCCTGCTTCCCATGCCATCACCCCATCCTCGCCCTCCCCATGGCCCGGAGGGGCCGGGCACGGGCTAGCAGCAAACCGGGAGCAGCCACCTTCAGTCTTCGGCCACGACTCTCCAACACGATAGTCTTTAAGCATAGAGTGTATAAACATGCTGAGTATATAATTTGCCTTTAAAATCTTTTCTTTTTTCCTTCTTTATAGAAATAAATACTTACTTTGTTTTTGTTTTTTTTTTTTTTAAGGGAATTTCGCAAGTCTCTGCGCTGTTTCGAATGGTGACATCTCCTCTGGGACCACGCTCACGGGATGGTGGCTGGGTGGTCCCCGGGGGGCTGTAGCGTTGCTGGGTGGTTTATTTTTTGCTGGTTGGGGCACCCCTTGCTCCTCTTGCCCCTGGATTACGCGTGTCCCAGCCTCCCTGGGGGGGAGGTCAACCCACAGTGGGCTCGTCCCCGCTGCCGGGGAGCTTGTCCAATGCTGCCCACGGGGGCATGGTGGGATGTGGTCGTTCCTCGCAGGCTTTTTTTTTTGGGTCCCACATTTTGTGCATACGGGGAACAGCCCTCTCCTGGAAAGCCGCAGTCAGCAAGGGAATGGAGGTGCTTCAAATTGGGGGGTTATGGCCAAAAAACCCTACCCTGCTTCAGAGGAGACAGCGTAGACAGGACGAGGGGTGGATGAAATGGTCTTCTGAGGTGCCTTCTGGGGTTGGAGACCCAGGAGCTGCCTCTGGCCCACCACCAGCTTCAGCGATTTGGAATAGATTTCATTTTCTATCAGGGTCCCTGTGGGCTGTCGGCATGCTGGGAGCTCCCGGCTGAGGTCTGCAGCTCTCGTGACGTGGATGAGGAAGGTGGTACCAGCATGGGTCTGGCAGCCTTCTCCCTCCTGGGGGAATGCTCCATGGTAGCCCATCACCCTGGGAGGGTTGGAGGAAGGGGGGATGCCCCGGGAAGGGCTGGCTCCTCCTGGCCATGCTGGCCAATGGACACCGAAACCTCCAATGATGGTCCAGAGAAGAGGACAAACCCCTCCAAGTCTGCTTTTCCCAGTCGGGCTCCTCTCAGCTCAGCGTGTCGGGTCCAAGCACGCCATGTTGGGGCTCAGGGTGGCAGGGGGCTGGGGTTAAGGCCAGTGCTGTGATGGGTGCTCCCCATGGTGTGGGCACCTCCTGGCACCTTCTCCCCAGGGTGGAGGATGGAGACGCCTGACCCTGCTGGATGCCTTTCAAAAGCCTTTTCCTTTGGAAAAAGAAGGATATTTTGGGGGTGTGGGTGTGATGGCCTTGCAGGCAGAAGGCAGCCAGAAGAAAAAAAAGCAGATAAAAAACCAGCCATGGCCATAGATAAGGGATCCGCAGGGCGGTTGGGTTGGTGCTTTCACCAGCAGCTTTGGATTTCAGGACAATTTGGCCAGGGCTTCTCCTTCAGGCTGCTCGGGAAGGTGACGAGATGGCAAAGGTGGGTGTCCCATGCCAGTCCCTCTCTCCGCATGGGACAACTCGCTCCGGAGGAAGCCTGAAGCGGGTGGTGGATGTTGATGGGGACAGAAGCATGACCCGTGTTTCCTGGTGGACGAGGATTTTGGAGATGGTTTATTGCCTTGGCAGGAAGGTTTGGCTGCAGAGGAGGTGAGGCTGGAAACCTCTGGAAGAGCGACCACCTCTCCTGCTGTCCTCCAGCTCCTCCAGCCCCCAAGATGCAGCTCTGCCACCCGGGCTTGTGCTGTCGTGGCTGCTGGTTTCTGGGCAGTATTTCCCCAGGTTTGGGTGCCCCTCTGTCAAACAAATGCAATGAAAATGAGCGGAGACCCTGCAGGGATGCCGGGCACCATTTCCTCTGGAGGAACGGCCCCTTCCCACCCCAACTCCACCAGCCCGCGGAGGGGACGGGGACGGTCCAGCACAGCAAGCCCAGCACTCTTGCAACGAGCCCACAGGGACGGGCTGAGCCATCCTCAGCTCCCACACCACCAAACGGCCAAAAAACGCCCCAGAAAGAGAGTTCGAAGAAAAAGAGAAGCGTGGACCCGGGGGAGGGGGCGGCGGGGGGGGGGGGGGGGGGGGGGGGGAGTTGAAGCTGTCTTCCCTCCCGGGAAAGAGCGTAGCCCTGTCTCTTTGGGCAGCCAAAAAATTCCTTAAGTAGCACCTTCTCGCCCGCAAGCTGGCCCCGGGGCTGAGCGCCGGCTGCCAGTCACTAAGGCCTGCAAGAGTTTGGTTTTTTTTGTTGTTTTTTTGTGCATGGGCCAGCGTCTCCGTGCTCCAGGTCCGGCAACGGATGAGTGGCAGATGGTGGGTTTGGTTTCGTGGGGCCTCTGGCTCCGCCGGGCAGAGGAGGGAATGTGCTTTGTGGTTCCCTGAAGGTCTAACAGCCTCCTTCCACTTTGATGTGTAAAATCTTGGAGAAGCCGGGTCTCTTCCTCAGGGCCTGGAAGAGGAGCAGAGAGCACGGTCGGTGCAGGACCTGGCAGTCTCACTGCCCCGCAGGTTGAGCAAGAGAGAGGAGAGGACATCGCAAACCCCCACCATGGCAAGGGGTCCACCCTGGTCCCATCCCCACCACCGCATCCCACGGGGATTTGGCTTCCTCTTAGGACTGGCTCAAGGCCTCTCAACCTTTGGAGCTAGCTCTGGATTTGGTTTCTGCTTGGTTAAGACCCCTGTTTCCAGAGGACAGTAGGAGTTTGGGGCAGATGACATCAACACGCAGGGGCAGGTGGGATTTGCAAAGCACGGTGGTGGGCAGCCACAAAGGAAAAGCCCTTGTGAAATGGCTCTTCTCTGACGGTGACCCCCAGCCTGGGGATGGACATGAGTCTTGGTGGTGGAGCAGGAACCGCACGAGCCATCTGACCCCATCTGACTGCACTGGTGAGCCTCCGTCCCCAAGTCCTGCTTTGCACCTCACGGGAGTTTTGCCTTACGTCCCCATGGGAGACCAACCTGCGGCAGGGTGAAGTCAACCAGAGGGTGCAGTGAATTGGAGGCACCTATTGTTCCCCTTGGACCCAGATGGAGGTGTCTGCCTTTGAGACCTTGAACAGATGAAGGACAGCCCAAGCCCTGCTGAGCATCGCAAGCTAAGCAAGGTCTGCAACTCAGCCTAACTGGAATTAACCCTATTTCTGCTTTCACAGGTGGAGCTTAAATCACTTCACAGTGTTTGGCAAGTCAGTGGCCCTGTGAAGGGGGCAGCAGCCCTTTTCTGTCCCCGGGGAAGAGACCCACAGAGAAGCAGTCCTGGTTGAAGCAATGGGAAGGAATCACAGCATGTTAGATCTTGTCCCAGCCTTTGGGGCACGTGCGTCTGAAGGACAGTGAGCCTTGAGGATGTCCCCAGTGAGCTAAAATGTTCTCTACTGAGGAACTTCAGTGGTGGGCAAGAATTTGTCCTCAGACCCCATGGGGACACGAGACTGGTGACACAGGGGTGACCCGGGAATGGCATCCTTTACCTGGAGTTTGTTCACCATTTCTTCAAACATTTTCTTGGCTTCAGGGCTGTGGGGCTCCTTGAAGTAGTCCACAATGCCCACCTGCACGACGATGGACTTCAGGTTCCGGCACACACCTGGGGGCAGAGATACCTCCTGGCCTCACTATACTTGGTGGTGAGATAGCCTCCCCGCAGCCAGGATGGACCCTAAACCCCAGCCGGTGCCCCTCAAAGCCTTACGCATTTGGGGAAACCTCACCCTGAAGATGAAGGAGACCTGCTCTTGGTGACCAAGACCTCTGTAGGGAGGATGGTGGCCTATGAGATGGTTCCCAGTTGTGCCATCCCAATTCAGCAGTCCTACCTCTTGCTTGGGAAACCCTTACTCTTCTACTCAGATAGGTGGGTTCCCAAGCAAGTCCAACCACAGTCAAATGTGCCACAACCTCCAGGGACGGCACCTCAAACAGACCCTCCCGCCGGCTGCAGACCTCTTTCCCCCCAGAGCTCCCATCCTGGCAGATGGCGTGACTCCAAACTCAGATACACCAGGGTGAACCTCAGGTGTGCCATGGACATTGAGGCCTCGATTGCACTGAGGGGAGCATAGAGGCAGTGTCTCCATCCTGCCTATGGCCCAAGGCAAGGTCAGCTCTTCTCAACCCATCCTTGGCAGAGGGCTGCTGGACCTTCCACCATGGAGCTCTCAGCACCTTCCAGTGTTGGCAGTGGGTTCCTGTGGGTGGGGCTGGAAAGCAGGGTCTAGTTCATGGGTCTGGATATCTGGTGGCCTTTTGGTAAATGGATGATGCTAGCACTCCCCCCTCAGCATTGCTACTCACTGTTGAAGTGCAGCAGGGCTTTGGGGGTGACCGGTGTGGAGGTCAGCACTAGCATCTCCAGCCCCTTCAGCCCCTCTCGACACACCTCCGCCGCAACCTCCTGGTTGATCTCCGCCACATGGTCCAGCTCCAGGACCTGAAGCCGCATGCAGTTTCGGGCTGGAAGGGCAGAGCACCCACCATCAGCGCCCCACAGGGAAGGGATGAGGACAGCTGATGGGAATGGGGTGGTAGGAGGGATGGGTGGCAGCAAGGAGGGGCACCCATGGTCCTTGGGGTGGGCTTCTCCATCGAGATCCCCATGGGACATCTCCTAGGGGTATACCCTGCCTCCAGCAAGGTCCCCTTCCCTTGTCCCGTCAGAGGAGAGCTGCCTACCTAATGATGCCAGTCCCTGGACGCCGCAGCCTGCCCCTCCAACGCCCAGCGCCCGCAGGTGTGGCCAGCACCGGCCGATCATCTGAAGGCAACGATTGCTGAAACGCGTCGGCTGCTGGCTGGGGAGATGAAGAAGAAAGAGCCTGGGAGGGCTGGCAGAAAAGCTCCCCCCACCACACTTCACCCCCATGAGTGCTCCTGCAAGTGGCGTGGGACTGGGACCTCTCCCACCCCACCAACCCGGGGGTCGTTACACTGTAAGGAGGTGTCTCCATAGCAGATGTCTCCATCTGAGCAACCACCCTGGGCTGTGCTGCAACCAGGACAGGGCAGGTCCATGCACTCAGTGGAGTCCCTGTGCCCAGGAGGCAGCCCCATTGCACGGAGGTGAGGAGCCAGGTGACATGCTGGGTGAGCCATGAACTTCTGAGCACCCACGCATTGTGGGGTGGAGATCCACCAGTGTCTTCGTGCCCCCAAAATGCTTTTCCAAAGCGAGAGCAACTGCAGTCATCTCCCTAAGCGGTGACTCGACACCCTTTTGAAATCATCCAGGCCCTTCAGGGCTGCTCTTATATGAGCAGTGAGGAGCTCAGACAAGTGTTTGAAGTTCAACGTTGCCTACCAGACCCATCACAGCTCCCCTTTCATCTCTGGTGTTTGCAGCCTCCCTGGAAAGGTTCCCAGCTTGGCAGGGAGGTGCCTACACTCAAGAGCTCCCTGCCTTTGCAGGGAGGGATGGGGCTGAGCTCCCAGCCCCCAAACTGGCCTCCAGGATTGCTGCTCATCCCGTGAGGACCCCCCACCGAGCAAATCTGGAGCTGGCACCCAATTTCTTCCCAACCCAGTGGTGCCCCTTACACTCAGCCTGGCCCCTCTTCCTAGCATGACTCTTACCATGGATGCAGAGGTGCGACCTGGAGGGAGATGATGTCCCTGCAACCTGCTCCAAGGGCCCAGATGACTTCATGACCCACGGGGTCCGTAGAGCTCCTGGAACAATACAGAGGACACGTGGTGGCCCCCACCAGCAGTGATGCTGCCCTGGGGACTGTATCTGCAGCTACATCTCTCTGCACCCGGAGGTACAAATCTGGTCATTATTTATAACCCACGAGCTGCCCATGAACCAGACAGTCCCAACACCAACCCATGCAGGAAGGCTGAAGGCATTTCTGTCTGGAATCGTGCCTATGGATGTGCAATGTCAAGAAAAATGGAAGAAGGTGAGGTTGAAAGTGAGGTTGAAGATGAGGTAAGGCTGAAGGTGAGGTTGATGGTTGAAGGTGAGGATAAAGGTGAAGACAGAAGTCTTCCAGATGCAAAGGTGGCAAGTGATTGAACTGAGCCTGCCAAGCTGTGTAACCTCGCAGAGCAAATATAACATCCCTGCAGATCCATTGCAGCGGTTTCACTTGCCACCTGCCCAGCCTGGATGGGGAAGGTGCCAGGAGGTGGAAAGGACATTTCAGCTGATGGGTGGTAACTTCCAGCCAAGGGCAGGGGGTGCTCTGTGGCCTCTGTACCAGCTCTGCGGTTGTGCCACCACGTCTGTAGGTGGCTGTTGGCCAAATGTCACTGCAGAAGTTTGCTGTGGGCTCCTCGGTGTTTTTGGAGGTATCAAAACAGACTTCATGGGATGCTGCTGGATTTGTGCAGGGGCACGGTGGAGGTGTAGGCTTATCGTGAGTCGTGGCACCGATCAGGCGTGGCCACGCTGCCTGCCCACCCAGCATTTGTGCCACTGGCTCAGAGGAGCTTTTGACGATGCTGTCGGCTCCCTGCATAGAGTCAATGAGGAGAGGTGTCAAGAGAGCGGCATCCTGATGCTACCAGCCCAGATAGAGGCCCCCGGCTGCTTCACTGCACTGGGCTCCCTCCTGAAGACCAAGGCTGCACTTCCTAACTCTAAATGACCTACTTCAAAACTTCAGGCAAGCCTAAAAATAAGCAATGGGTGTTATCTTGAGCGTTTCACACATCTCCACTGAAGATGCTTGCCAAGAGCCCCTTGCGAGCACGGCGGGTTAATTAGAGCATGAGTCAGAGTCACAGGTTAGCAACGTGCCAGGAGCGCTTGGACTTGCTCTAATGTCCTCGGAAGGGCCGATGGAGGAGTCTTTGGGTTAAATCTGGCAGCACCAGGCTGCCTCATGGTGTGGGAATCCCCAGGTCAGAGCCATTGCTTGGTCCGACATGGAGGAGTTGGCTGGATGTGCTTTCCCACCTGAAGGATTCTCTGTCCTGGGCTGGATGATGACACTCACTGGCTGCAGGTGAAGTGGGTGCAGAGGCTGAAGTGGTCTTCTGCATGGCACAGCGGAGCAAGGATCATCCTCCTTGAGAGTGTAGGAGAGATAAATTCTGTCTCCACAGGAGGCAGAGCCTCTGCAGAAGGTGGCCAAGACCAAGGAGCAGTCAGTGATCTCCTCCAGGGCTGGTGACCTCCTCCAGGACCATCATGGACCTTGTGTCCTTGCTCTTGGGCAAGGTCTCCAAGTTGGGTCTTGGCAATCCCATGGCAGAGCTGTTCCTCCCTGCCAGGACAGAGAGACCCCAAGGTCTCTTCTCACTGTGGGGGGTGACAGTCAGGTGGGACCTCACTGGACCCCGGTGTTGGTGCACCTCTCCTTCACGCTTCTCTAACATAAAGCAGTGTCCCCATACCAAGACCCTGGTCACGCCTCCAGCTGGGGTGAGATCAGTAAGAGGACAGTGAGAATGGAGCTGGAAGGGAAACATCTGCATGGGAACATGCCAGAAGATGATGAGAGTTGCAAGGACAACTTGCACTGGGGACACCGGAGCTTCTGCTGAGCTGGGGACACGGGGAGGTGGGTCCTTTCCACCTGGCCAGACAGGGAATGGCGATGGGCATCAGAGGAGTCCCCGCACACCCCGTGGAAGTTCGCAGCCTTCTCCCAGCCAGGGAACCTCCCCGTGGGCAAGGGTGGATGCCGGTGGCCATCCTTACCGGTACGTGACAGCCTGCAGGGCCCGGCAGTAGCAGCTGGCCAGCCAGAGCGAGCGGTCCGTCAGCACGTTGGGGCAGTGCGAGATGCGGAGGATGAGCAGGTTGCTGCCCGTCGCCTTCAGCAGGGACTCCAGCCCGGCTTCCAGGCAGCCCCTGCCCGGGATGGAGGCAGCAGGGTCAGACACGGGCGCCCACGCTCACACTCCCCATGGCCACCCCAGGGGGGTGACATGTCCCATGGGGACCTGCGGCTCCAGGACACCCAAAACCCACAGCAGGAGCTGGTGTGTGATGCATGTCCGTCAGTGGACATGGGGGCTTATGGAACATCAACATCTCTGAGGACCAGCATCTCCAGCTGCGGGAGGAGGGTGCCTGGGACGCGGGGACTCACCGTGTGCTCTTCATGTAGTCCTCCTTGCTCTCCTTCTTCCCTCGCTGGCGTGGCTTGAGGTTTTGGAGAGTGAGGGAGTGCATCTGGGTGCACCACTGAGATAGCATGGCCAGGAACTGGGGGAACAGGGGTGGCCGTCACCGAGGGGGATGCCCTCAGCCTGCCCCATGCCACCCATCCTTGGCTGTCTTTGGGCAGATCTGCACACATACGGAGGCGCTTCTGCACGCACGCACGCACACGCCGTAAATGTTTGAAAATGCACAGACGAGGTCATGCGAGCGCGCATGCAACAAAATCACGGGTGTGGGCACAAAAGCACGTGGAAACGTGTGCACGCGTGAGCTCATGCCTACAAGCATGCACGTGCCAACGTGCAAAAGGCACCCAGCCGCCGGTGCAGGACACAGTCGCGTGCAGCCGTGTTCCCGTGACCGTATTAATGGCAGGACAATCCAGACAAGCGAGATGCTTGCACAGCGTCACCTTTCTGGAAGAAAAGGTCTGGCCCCGGGCAGTGCCATCCCCATCCCTGCTGCCTTGGAGGACACCCTGGCGTTCTCCAGCAGCACCCGCGTCCACACAGCTGGGTGCCGGGCCACGAACTTCCAGTCCTTGCACACCTCGGCCGCCCGCAGCAGGGTCTTGGTGTCCAGGTAGGTGAAGATGCAGAAAAGAGCTGCCCGCATCTTGAGGATCTCGGGGCTGATCACCTCACTGGAGTGGCCCGGGCTGCCCCTCTCCAGCCGGCTCCCCTTGCCCCCGGCCCCCTCGGTCCTGGCTGTGGGACACCCACCCTCAGTTGCCACTGGCAGCCGGGGAGGGCGGTGGGGAAGGGATGCTCCTCGACTTTGCAGCTTCG
>NW_009259789.1:1486233-1489535 GCF_000687185.1 Egretta garzetta | reverse complement strand
GAGACAAGAGAAGCCAACGTGGCGAAACCCAAAATGTGGGTGGTGCAGCCCAGGGAGACGACCCCGATAACCCACCCAGCGCCGGCTGCGTTTTGGGGTGAAGCCATACCCAACTGGGATGCAGAAGAGCATCTCCAGCATCAGCCCGGCGCCTTGCCCACACTCACCATGGGAACACAAACCATCCGAGAAGCAAATCCACCCCCCCAGGATTATCCATTTCCCCACGGGAACCAGATGGGGGCCCCTCCACCTCCCCGCTCATCCCTTTGCAGAGAAGCCACATGGGTGCATGCTCGAAGCCGCTGGGGTGCCCGTGCCTGTGCCCGCGGAGGTACCGGTCGGCCGGCGCCCTTGGCCCCCGGCGTGCCGCAGCGTCCCAGGCTGCCGTTTGGGGTGGTGCCGCAGCTGCTGCTGATGATCTGGAGCTGCTTCTCGGCCCGGTCCGCCCGGTCCAGCAGCTCCTCGATGAAGTGCTGGAGGCGGACCTTGGCGTTGGCCTCGCGGGCGGCCGTCTCTTTCAGGAACTGGTCGATCTGCAGCACTTCCCTGCGTGGAGGGACCGGTGGGTGACACCCCAATCCTTTCCCACCCATCCCTGTGGTGGGTGTGGCTGCCTTTTTTTGGGGGGGGGGGGCGGATGACATCCCCAGCACCATCACTGGGGTGTAGATCACTCCCGGGACTGGGGCAGGCCCCTGAGTGTGATGAGGCGGAAGGAGGAGGAGGATGACGGTGCGTTGGGATGATGGAGGAGGATGGCAGTGGTACCCCGCTTCATTGGGGGCAGACTGGAAGGTAAGACCTTAAGGGCAGCCTCAAGTCCCTAAAGATCCTGCTCAGCCCTGTACCCCAGTGGCTGCAGGGCCGCAGCTCCCTCGTTAGCACATTAATTAAGCAGGCGCTCAGGAGCCTGTGGACGGGCAGGGTTCGCCCTGCTGGGGCGCTGAGATGTCGTCCCCAAAACGCGGCCAGCTCTGGGGCAGAGCGAGCCAGCAGCCCCAGACACACGTAGGGTTCATCGCTTGCACGCCCAGCACCAATCACACCCGCGCGGTCGACGGTGCGTGCACACACGTGTGCGCAAATGGTCCTGCACCTTTGCTCAGCATCCATGAACCCCTGCACAAACACAGCTCTGCACGCCTGTCTTGTGCACACCTGACTGCGCACACCCAACCGTGCACACCCAGCTGTGCACACCTGACTGCGCACACCCAACCGTGCACACATGACTGTGCACACCCAGCCGTGCACACACGACCGTGCACACATGACTGCGCACACCCAACCATGCACACATGACTGTGCACACGTGACCGTGCACACCCAACCGTGCACACCCAACCGTGCACACCCGACCACACAGGAGCGCGAAGGAAAAGGAGGTGGCAGCCCTTAGTGACACAGTTCCTGCTGCTGGTTAGTAATTGCCATTTAACTACCAATTAATTGTCCCCCAACCTGCCCGTTGCAGGGTGAGCCTGGGAGCTCCCCGGTAATGATTTGGGAAGGCTCCTAGTGAGGGGCCTCTGGGGATTTGGAAGGCAAATGGGGTGCTGACACAGCGGGTGTAAGGTGATGCTGATGGTTATCACCCGCATCTCCCTCATTCCCACGGACCGTGTGGAAAAACACCCTCCAGCAAAGCAAACAGACCCCAGGAGCCGAAAAGCCACCCATGGGGACAATGGCCTCGTGGTGTTTCGGAGCTGTCGGGGCTGGGAAATGTCCCAGGCAAGGTTTTGTTCTTGGGGAAGCGTGAAACTGGCTTTGCTGATGAAAATGATTTCTGATGATTTCCCCAAATTTAGGAAACCCCCCCCATCTCTTCTCATCAGCTCTTCCCATGCTCTCTCTGCAACCTGGCAAGTGATTTTTGCCACTCTGGCTGGAGGAGTTTGGGGACTGATGGGGACAGTCAAGGGGCAGGAGGGTTTCTCTAAGGAAAGGGAGGTCCAGGAGGTAGTTTTGGGGCATAAAATCAGGTTCTCAGGTGGTAACAGTGTCCAGGCTCCACCAAACAAGATGCGTTCGACCCATCAGTTACCCTCTGTCCACCCCGTCTTACATGTCTCCAGGCCCTACTCCAGACTTACCCACTCTGGTGGCCCTCGCCTTGCCCCCATGCACCCCCAGGATGCCCCTGGACAACACCCACAAGGCAGCTGATGGCAGCCCCCAAACCTCCCTATCGCCTGTCCCATACCTGTGCATCCAAACCAAGAAGCCTCATCCCACTCCTCACCCCAGGACCATCCCCACCACCAGCAAATCCTGTGAACCTTGTTTCTGAGCCGCAGTCATTATTTTGGTCTCAAAGTCATTAATGAACATGCTGATGATGGCAGGGATCAAGACAAGTCCTTGAGGAATCCCACCAGTCCTCCCAGCCCAGCACTACCATGACTGTCCCCCACTAACCTGCTCCTCACTGAGTTTCTGGACCCCGTAGTGGCCTCCAGCTTTGCTAAGAAACTCCTGAGGAACGAGGTCTAGTTTGCTTGAGCAATACCGATGGGCAAAATGACCCAACGCTTGACTGGAGGGAAACTCAGGAACAGCACTGGGGTGTGAAGGGGGTGTTGAGCAGGGGAACGTGGCATGAAAATGAGGATGAGTGCCACGGTCCTAACAGCAGATGGAGGCCACACTGCTTGGGCTATCCCACCCTCCTGGGAGAAAAGCCCTGAATCAGGCATGGCCAAGGTGGCCCCTCTCATGTTTATGACCATGGGACAGGTCAATGGGATTGCTCAGGTTGTGCAGGGCCGGATGATTCAGCTGTGGAGCCAGAGAGGATGACCCAGCCCTGGTTTTGGGCAGACACCCTTTAGTACTAGAGATGGGCTAGAGCAACATGGCCACCACCACGTTCCTCGGCAGGACAGCAGGACGGCCATGTGCATTTCCAGACAGGCCATGTCCTTTGGGGACAGATTTCCCTCCACCCTGCAGCCGGGAGAGGGGACAAAGGACTCACTGTTGCTTGCGGGTGAGCTCCTGCTCCTTCTGCACCAGGTCCTGCTTGAGGGAGGCCAGCATCTCCACGCTGACGTCCACCTGGCGGGACAGCTCGGATGCCCGGTCCTCCAGTTCCTGCTTCTCCCGGCTGAGCCGCAGGCTCTCTTGCTTGGCTTTCTCCAGCTCTGAGCTCTTGCGGTCCAGCTCCACCTGGAGCCGGCCAACCTGCGAGGCGATCTTCTGCTCCACCTCCTCCGTCA
This sequence comes from Egretta garzetta, assembly GCF_000687185.1. Lineage (NCBI taxonomy): Eukaryota > Metazoa > Chordata > Aves > Pelecaniformes > Ardeidae > Egretta > Egretta garzetta. The sequence continues at coordinate 1,486,311 of NW_009259789.1, read as the reverse complement.
GCTTCTCCAGCCGCTTGTCCACCTCCAGCTTCTCGAAGGCGCGGATCTTCAGGCGGGGCCAGCCTTCCTCGTAGGCCG
>NW_009259789.1:1483974-1486132 GCF_000687185.1 Egretta garzetta | reverse complement strand
GCGCGGGGGCTGCAGCCACGGCTTTGCCCCGTGTGAAGATCTCTGTCAGCGGGATCTCGATCTCGTGGACATAGCGGGGCGAGGGGGAGGAGGATGGGGCCGGCTCCAGCTCCTCGGCAGGGACAAGGTCGCAGGAGAAGCGCTGGTCCTTGCCTTGGAAGGAGGTGCTCTCAAAGTAGTCCCGCCGGGCAGCTGGCGTCAGCAGGGCCCCGTCGGCGGCCAGGGGGAAGACGGCGGCATCGCAGATGCTGTTGGTCTTGGAGAGGACGTAGAGGGTCTCATAGGTGTGGTTGTACTCCAGGTGCGCCCGCAGCGAGGAGAGGCTGCGGAAGCGCTTGTGCTCCCCGCACCGCGGACACCGGTAGGGCAGGTCCAGCGAGGCCATCCCTCAGCTACGTGCCCTGACGCAGGGGAACCGCACGGCCCCGCTCATGGCGCGGGATGGATGGACTGGTGGCACATGGGATGGGCTGGGGAGCCCTGGGTGGTGGGGCCACAGCTCCGCTGGGGCATGGTGGGCTGAGAGCCCTAGGATGGAAGGAAGGGGTCCGGCAGTTCTGGGGGGGATGTCAGCATCGGCCGGTGCCAGGAGCTGGAAGAGATAGGGTGGTTAGTGGTACAGGGACGGCAGGTCCCCAGAAGTCCCTCCTTGGTCCTTCTTCTTGGTCCCCTCTCTGCCTCCATCCTCCCCTCCCATGTTCCTCCCACTCATGCACAACCCTTGGGAGGGTGCACAATGCTCAAGAAGGTGCACACCCTTGGGAAGACCCACAGCGCTTGGGAAGGTGTAAGACCATTGGGAAGGCGCGCAATCCTTGGGAAGGCGCGCAACCCTTGGGAAGGCGTGCAACCATTTGGGGGGAGCACAGCCACAAGGAAGGTGGACAACGCATGGGAAATCTCTCTCCATCCACCCTGAGCTTGCCACAGAGGGGTGGCCCAGGTGCTTTCTTGCCCAACCACCATGCAATGAGCCCCTGCAGTGCCAGGGGTCTCCCAGGAGCATCCCTGTGTCTGATGCTGGGGCCAGGGTGCTGGGAGACACCTTCTCCAAGCAATGGGTGACCCAGTCCTGCTAAACCAGCCTATGCAGCCCTCGCAGCAGGATTAGTTACTTCTCCAGCCCCTCACCACGGCCATCGGGTCTCATCGGTGATCCCCTTGAGGGCTGTGGGACCCCCCATGCTGTGCCATCCTGGTGATACAGAGGACCTGGTGGCTTCCCATGCCTGGGCAAGTGAGGGTCCCTGCGGGGACCTGGTTTATCCTCCACTCACAAAACCCTCCAAGACATGGAGGGGGGGGAATCCCACCCTTGTGAAATGGGGTAAGCCAGCAAAAAATCCAGCCCAGGAGGCACAAGCACATATCGGGGTGCATTGCTGCAATGCCTTCACCCCGAAGCACCGAGGGCACCCATGGGTGGGAGCATCTCTCAGTCGTCCCTCCACAATATCCCACAAAGGGCGCTTCCCACCACCCTAAAACCCTTCTGAGCCCCTCTGCACCCCACAACCACCATTAACGAGTGCTAAACCACCACCGAACCCTCCATCCGATCAATACAGATAAAAAAATAAAAATAAGACACGCTGGGAGGATTTCTGGAACCGCCTGGCTGTGTTTTGGGGTCGTTACAAAACACACCCTCGCACGTTAACCCCGCCTGGGCCACCACCAGTGCCAGCCTGGCCGAAACCCGGCAAACACAAAGCATCACCGGCAACTTTGGTTGCTGCCGATGGGATGAGAAAGCGGTTTTCCATCGTAGGGATGGAGCCACAGCATCGTGCCCCCGCTCTCGCAGGCCTGGATCCCTGCCCGCGTCTCCCGGGGTACCCGATCAGCCTGGCTCCGTATTCCCCAGCCATAAGCCGAGGCAGGATCTGGCCCAGACAGGTCGGAACGCACACATCGCCCGGTTCTACCCTGACCACAGAACCTCTCCTCCCTCCCCTAACAACGGCCAGGGTTTAAGGAAATTATTAGCGGAGTCATTACAGCTGCGGCCACGCTAATAAAGCCCCCAGGCATCCGGAGCCGGGAAATGCTCCCGGCCGATTGCAGCAGCGGGCGAAACCCATCCCCGCGCCGCTACCTGCGATTCATCATGGAGCCTTTCTTCGCATTGTTTAACATTTTTTCTCCTGCCCCCGCT
>NW_009259789.1:1477969-1482999 GCF_000687185.1 Egretta garzetta | reverse complement strand
CCTGCCCCCCCAGTCCCACCCCTGCCCCTGGCAGCCTCCCGGCTGGGGTCACCCCAGAGCATCCCCCCCGGGGGCTGGCCGCATTGCTCCTTCCCCATCCTGGGCTGCACCCACAGTTCCAAGGACCCTGGCTTGGCCCTGAGACAGTCCCTGAGCACCCTGGCATGGTCCCCAGTTGGTCTCCAAGCATTCTGGCTTAACTACTTGCTTGGTCCTGATTGAGTCCCTGAGCACCCTGGCTTGGTCCCCAGCTGGTCCCCAAGCACCCTGGTTTAATTGCTGCTTTGGTCCTCACTGAGTCCCCGAGCACCCTGGCTTGGTCCCTGGCTTGATCCTGACCCAGTCCCTGAGCACCTGGCTTGGTCCCCAGCTGGTCCCCAAGCACCCCATCTTGCTCCCTGGCTTGCTCCTGATCCAGTCCCTCATCACCCTGGCTTAATCCATGGCTTGGTCCTGATCCATCCCCCAAGCACCTCAGCCTGGTCCCCAGTGCTGAAGGCACCCAGCACTGATGTGTTTTCTTGTCTCTGCTGTGGGCACAGGGGAAGACGGCAGCGTTGGGACCAGCCTGGGGGTGAATGGCCATCCCCATCATGGAGTAGCCCCAGATTTCGGGGCACCTCCTCCTCTAAGAACACAAGAATGCGTGCTCAGTCTGGCTGCACCCCAGAATCAGTAGCACCCCAGAATCAGCTGCACCCAGCTGCCATGGTGGGTGCCTTCCTCCCTCCCAGGGACAGGGAGCAGAGGGCGAGGGCTCGAGCCTGGGTGCCTTCACAGAGCTTTCAGACTCAGCATCAATAATAGATGCACTTTCGGAGGGGTATTAATAAAGGCCTCATACATCATGCATGGCCGGTGGCACGGGGGAAAGTGGGGCTGTTTGCTGGCGAGAGGTGCCCAAACCTGGGTGCTGAGGTCCTTATTAACAATACCTAGGGTGTCCCCCAAGAGGAAGAGTTTTCCCTGGTGCCTGGGGTCATCTGCACCCCACGGAGAGGTCCTCGCTCAGGATCAGGCCCTTGCACACGTGGGATGGTTTGGCTGCTGGGGCCAGCAGTGCTTGGGGCCAGTGGGTGCCCACCAAAAGGGCATGAGCACCCTTGGGTGCCATGAGAGGTGTGAACTCTTAGGGACAGGCCCGAGGGGACATTTAGGGTTTTGCCCTCAACCAGGCTTCCTTCTGGCCCCTTTCCCCATCCCACCCCTGCTAGCAGCCTCCCACGAGCCCCCATGGCCCCTGCCCAACTTCCCACCCCATCTCCACGGGGTCCTCCCCACCCCATGGCCACCCCACAGCATGCTTGGTGCCAGGCAGTGGATTTTCCTGGGCTCCCTGGGGTTTAGCCCCAGAATGCTCCCATCCATGTCAGCAAAGGGCTGGGGGACATGAGGGGACCTGGGGAAGGAGACCTCCCTCCTCCATAACACAGCTGGAGGGCAGATCCTCCCTCTCCAGGGCTAGTGGAGGGGACAAAATCTGCCCGAAAGAGCAGATTTGCAGCCATGCTCTGTGCCCTTTCCCTGCCTCAGTTTCCCCCTCTGCAAGAAAAGGCCAATAATCCCCAAAATGCCCGAGCACTGATGACGATCACTGAGCCTCCAACCAGGGATGCTGAGCCCCATCCCTGCCGCCCAGCTCCCTCCCTTCCTGCAGGCACCTTCTCCTCCTGATTAATCAAACCCAAAGACCGGCGTGCCCCATCCGAGTTAGCATCTTCTGTTAGAAGGAGGAGATTTGGGGCATGTATGGTTTTGGCTGATTTTTAGCTGCTGGAGGAGGAAGGCTCTGCTATCTTGCAGCCTTCCGTGGTGCAAAATCTCCTCCTGGGGCAGCTGGCTGCTGGCTGGTCCCAGGAGAAGGGATACGGCATCTCGGCGGCTTCAAACACTGAAAGGGAGGGAGAAAACAGCCCCCCGCCGGCTTCGCAGGGGGCCGCATCCTGCCCGCCTGCCTCTGCCTGATGGTGCCTGGATCTCCTCCAGCCCTGGGGATGTGCCAGAACGAAGATGGGGAGCGGGGCTGTATTTCACCCCGGTTCTTGCAGGTGAAGCCTGCTGGGGCGCACAGGGCATCCCACACCCCACAGGGGACCAGGAGCCCAGGGTGGGGGCTCTGGGCTGGGCTTTGGGGTCCCCACAGCTGACCCTGCAGCTTTGGATCCACGCAGGGCAGATCCCTGCAGGGCTCGGCCCCAGCGGAATAAACCCGGAGCCACGTCCCCCTTTTCAGAGGGGGGACCCACCGGTGAGGAGCGGGGATCCCTTCCCCTCTGCTTCCCAGCACAAGACCCTTCTCCCGGGATGAGCCACCCACCCTGGGGATTTGGGGATGCTCGGGAGGCAGGATGCCAACCCACCCGCTGCGCTGATCCATTTTTCTCTCCCTGCTCATTATTTAAGCACCTCTTTCCCCATACGCAGCAGCTAAGAGGTCAAAAACGCAACAGAAACAGCACTGGCGTTGGGGATTGAAAGGCAGAGAGCAACCCCAGCAAGGTCTTAGATCAGCTCAGATCTTTAATTAGAAAAATAGACACAATTTTCTAATATTCCTGATAGGTTTTTTTTTTTCTTTTTTTTTTTTTTTTTTTTTTTTTTTACAAACAGGAAAATAATAACAACAACAACATCACCTTTCCAAAGGGACCCTTACGCACCGGTTGCTGGAGCCCGGCAGCATCTCCTTCGGGAGAAAGGACCGGTGCAGCCGCAGCCCCCGACCGTGCCGGCCAGTAAATACCCGGTCGGGAGCTCCGCGTTAAAGTGCTGGCAGGGGAAATCACAGTCAGGTCGCTACAAACACGGGGTGTCTGGGGGTTTGGGTAGATTAAAAAACCCCACCTCGGGGGGGATTTCTTTCTGTACATGGTTGGTTTTGGTTTTTTTTTCCCCCTCTCCTCGGAGCAGGAGCTGTAAAAATGACTCAGTCCCTGCAGTGTGGAGATGGCTCCGGGTGGCCGGAGCTGCCACATCCCTCCGCCGCAGCCCGTGGTCCAGCGCCGCGGCATCGCCTCTGCCTCCCGTGTGCCCCTCTCCTCCCTGGCACGGCCCGACCTGCTGTCATCTTCTCCGGGGCCACCCCAGGAGGACATTCCCACCCCGGCTCTCCCGTGAGATGCTCGGGGGGACCTCGGGAAACGCCGTCTTCCCAGCGCTCAGGTTGGGGTTTCACAGTGTCCCGAAGGAGAGACCCACCGAGAAGAAACCCAAACCTTTGAGCTTCTCCTCCGTCCGGGCTTTCTGCTTCAGGTGGACCTTGCTGTGGCGTTTCTTCTCGTCGCTCCTGGCGAAGCGGCGGCCGCAGGTGTCACAGGAGAAGGGCTTCTCGCCGGTGTGGGTGCGGATGTGGGTGGTGAGGTGGTCGCTGCGGCTGAAGTTCCGCAGGCAGATGCGGCACTGGAAGGGTTTGTGGCCCGTGTGGATGCGGAGGTGCCTGTTGAGCTCATCCGAGCGGGCGAAGCTCCGGATGCAGTTCTCCACCGGGCAGGCAAAAGCCTTCTCATGGGGTTTCGGGCAGAAGCACTTGGAAGAGCACTTGGTCCGGCGCGTCTTCTTCTTGGGCTCGGCCAAGGCGGGAGGGTTGGTGGGCAGCAGGGAAGGGATGGAGGAAGAGGTGGGGTGGCCCAAAAAGTCCGTGGGGGGCACAGAGGGCGAGGGGTGAGGATGGAGGAGCTTGGCAGAGCTCATCAGACCCGGCAGGACTTCAGGCTGAGCCAAGGAAGCGTCGAATTCCGGCATTAACGCAGGAGGGAGGTTGTGGATCTTGGTGTCGGCAAAGTCCCCGCGGGCCGGGAAGTTTTCTGGCTCGCAGCCGAAGCCCAGATGGGTGCTGAAGCAGGCAGTGTCCTCCGCCAGGCTGCCGAGCTCCGACTGGCAGCTGACGGACAAGACGGTCTCCATCTTGGAGCCCAGTGGGTGGAACAGCCCCTGGCCACTCTCCCCAGCCGGGAAGGCTTCAGGAGAATGGTAGCCGGTGGGCAAGTAGGCCTGATGCTGGGTGATGGGCTCCCACTGGGCGCAGGAGGCTTTAAACTTGTCCAGGGGTGGGGAACCAGAGGGCAGCTTGATGTCCTGCTTGTTGTCCAGGAGCTTGGGCTGGAAGAAGCACTGCGAGGTGTTGCCCAAGGTGGGTTGTGCCTGGAGGGGCTGAGCACCCTCTGCTGTGGGGAAGCCGCCGTAGCCCTGCTCCGGGAAGGGGGCTTGGGCAGATCCATTCATTTCGGGCTGGCAGGCGGCGTAAAGGTCCAGCTGGCTCTGAGCCACCTCGGGACAGGGGTAAAGAGCATCCAGGTGCCTTTGGTGGCCCTCAGAGGAAGCGAAGGGGGAGATGCCCAGGATCCCCGACATCAGGTTGAAGAGGGATTCCTGGTCCTGCGGATGCTCCGGTACCGCCTTGATGAAGAAGCTGCCGGTGTAGCTGAGCGAAGGGGAGGGCTGGCTGCCCGGGAGGGAGTAATCCACCACCCCGGCGCTCATCGGGGCACCCAGCAGCTCACCTGGGGACGCAGAGGGGAGGGCGGTTAGAGGGACGGAGGGCTGCAGGGATGGGGGGGGTGGAATACGGGGGAACAGCGGGAGGCTGGCGTTGCGTCACTGCGAGGTCCCCGTCCTAGCCGGGTCCCCAGGACCACACAGGGAGCCCTGGGCATCACCCAACCTTCCCCAGCAGGACCCTCAGGACCCCCACCTTGCGCTAGCGGGGACTGTTGCACCCACAGCCAGGGGCTGGGAGCAGGCTGGGGGGGCAGAGGAGGGAGTGATGCCCGATTCCCGGCCGGAGCTATCCCTCCCAGCGGGGTCCCTCATCCCTGCCCAGCTCCCCCCTGCCCTTACCTCCCAGGAAATCGGCCTCTGCCAGAAGTTGCTGCTCGGGCTGCCCCAAGCCCTGCAGGTCTCCGGTTTTCATCTCGCAGTTTTCCTCGTACTTGGAGTAAAGCGGGTCCGAGCAGGAGAAATCCATAACGTTGAGCATCTTCCCTGGAGGCACGGCCGGGCTGGGCTGGGGTGAGACGGGGGATGCTCGGGGT
>NW_009259789.1:1477608-1477933 GCF_000687185.1 Egretta garzetta | reverse complement strand
CTCCGGGGTGCTTGGGGCAATCCAGAGGATGCTCGAGGGGGCTTGGGGCAATTCGGAGGATGCTCGGGGGTGCTCGGGGCAAATCCGGAAGATGCTCCGGGGTGCTTGGGGCAGTCTGAAGGATGCTCGGGGGTGCTCGGGGCAAGTCGGAGGGTGCTCGGGGCAATCCAGGTGATGCTTGGGGGTGCTCAGGGCAAATCCGGGTGATGCTCCGGGGTGCTCGGGGCAAATCCGGAGGATGCTCTGGGGGGGTGCTCGGTGCAATCTGGAGGATGCTCGGGGCAATCCGGGTGATGCTCCGGGGTGCTCGGGGCACTGCGGAGGG
>NW_009259789.1:1469880-1476568 GCF_000687185.1 Egretta garzetta | reverse complement strand
TTCGGAAGGATCCTGGTGGTGCTGCCACCCCCGCCGCAGTGCCCTGAGCATCCTCCCGAGCCCCCCCAGCTGCCGCCGTGGGGTGAAGCCTCCAGTGAAGCAAAGCTGGAGGCTGTTGCTTTCCCTGCTTGGTTGTTTGGAGATTTCCAAATTTCCAACACGGATTCGAAGCTGATCCTTGGAGGAGTGCTGATGCTTTGGGGAGCGGATGGCCACGGGCATCCAGCGCAGGCAAAGTTTGGATGGGGCAGAGAAGGTTTTCTCTGGGCAATCTGGTTGTTGGGTTCAGAGCCCACTATCAAACACCTCTATAACAAATCTTTACAGGTACAAACGCGCCGTTTCTCAGTGCGAGGCGGCCGATGGGAAGGTCACCTCCGTGACAAGGTCTGCAGGAGAAAGCTGTTGGGTGCAAAGGAGACAGAAAGGAGGAGGGGAGCTCTCCCCGGCCCCCCTACCTGCATGTTTTTCCCTGCCTCCATGTGCTTACAGCCCTTGCGGGAAGGCCAGATCTGTTGGGGATGTACGGATCCACGTCCCCGGGGCCGAGCGATGCTCGAGCCGGGGCGCAGCGGCTGAAGCGGGGCCCTGCTCCGGTGCTATTCCTGGCTCCAGCAGTGACTCACTGCCTTACCCTGGGCAAAGCACTCCGGAATGTGTCTAGCAGTGCTTCCCCACCTTGGGGGCAGGCTGTTCATCCTTGCCTCTGCAAAATGCACCCAGATCGCTGGCGAAGAGGTGCAAAGAAGCATTAAGCCCAGCTGGTGATTCAGGGAGTGTCAGGGAATGAGCTGTGAGGTTCAGGTTAGAAATAAAGGAGGGGATGGTGAGAGATCCAGAAGATTATCGAAGTGTGGAAATGGCGAGTGGGATCCAATTATTCACCGTTTCTCGTCTCACAGGAGCTGGGGGGAGCCCAGTGCAATGGCCAGAAAGTGGATTTCGGGCAAACCAAAGGCAATACTTAGTCCTGCAGTGCTTGGTGAAACTGGAACTCAGCACTTCAGGACATCACGGGGACCAAGATGATGAACGGGTCCAAAATAGTCCATCTGTGGCTACTAAACACAGGCCCAGCTTGCTGCTTAGGGGATCTGCTGGATGCCGGTGGGATATGACCGAGGGATGGACCTTGGGGACCTTGCTCTCTTCTTCACCTCTCCTTGGTGCGTTAGATGGACCCATCAGACTTTGGCTGCTCGTATTTTCTTTGGCTGGCCCACATTTTAACTGGGATGTCAGGCTTTGGGACGTGTAGGTAATGGTTTTAAACTGAAGCAGGGTAGGTTTAGACTGGATCTAAGGAAGAAATTCTTTCCAGTGAGGGTGGTGAAACCCTGGCAGGGGTTGCCCAGAGAGGGGGTGGAGGCCCCATCCCTGGGAACATTCCAGGCCAGGTTGGCCGGGGCTGTGAGCAACCTGATGTGGTTCAAGGTGTCCCTGCTCCTGCAGGGGGTTGGGCTGGGTGACCTCTAGGGGTCCCTTCCAACCCAAACCATTCTATGATTCCATGATTCTATGATTCTATGATTCCAGTCTCTGAGCTGGAGTCCAGATCCTCGCTCTCGCCCACTGCCGTGCACATCCCTGGGACAAGGACTGCCGGGACAAGCAGCTCTCTGTTTCTGCTGGAGATGGAAGAAACTGTCCCACCTTTTCCTTTCAAATGACGCCAGCCTAACCTGCCATGGGAAGGTCCCCCGCTGCCGCCGCAGGGCAGAGGCAGCTCTCACAAACCTCTCTTCATCTTCAGAGATGATCCTAAAATAGCGGCGACATTTCAGTTCCCCAGACAAGATAAATAAACTGTCATTGTGCGGTTTATAGCCGCCTCGTCCGGCCTGGGAGAGCACTGAGGACCCTACAGGGGTGGCCGAATAGGGGCTGTCTAATGTGCCCTCTTCCTCTGGACGAATGCTTTTTTTCTTTTAAGCTTGTGATAAATAGAGACCCACTTCTATTAGAAAAACAGTCTAGAGTGATCCTCTTGGATGGCAGTTTCCACGGGAGGAGTGTGGCTGTGTTAGCTCTGACTGTGGCGGTGACACCACGCATGAGGTAATGGGAAAACGTGACCATGACTTAAGCCAAGCTCCAGGACCGGGTGCTGGCACAGCGTTTCCCTTCCCAGAAGGGGCACTTGGCTGGCGAAGAGGCGGGATAGCCTTCCTGGGGTGAAACGTGTCGTCATAAAAATACGGGGAGGAAATCCCTGCAGCGGCCAGGTCCCCCCCGCTGCACGCCGGCACCTCGGGGAGGTACCGGAGCTCAGGATCTGCCCCTGGTTTTTGGATCCCTTCTCTCTTTCACTCATCCCTGAGATGCTGCAGGAAGCTTTGCTTAAGGTCTTTTAAGAGCTGAAGAGGTTGTGGCAGCCCTGCGCGTGTCCGCCAGGCATCTCACAGCAAAGGTTCATCCAAACAGAAGGGCTTCGGGCTCCTGCTGTCTCCGTGCACCCTCTGTAGGGTGGGAGCATCCCTGGGGCAGCGAATGACGACCCCAAAGGAAGGAGCAGTTTTGCTCCAGTGATGCTGGGAGCCCGAAAGGCGTCTCTGAGCTTTCTGGCAGGGCCCAGGTTGCTCAGCCCCAAGCTCGCCCAGGACTGCAGCCCCCCAAGCATGCTGCAGCGCGCAGGCTGCCAGCCCGGGACTCCCCCAGTCACCTGCCATCTGGAACCGCCTGGCACAAGCCACCATCCCCGGGTGCTTGCCCGCCTCCGCCAGCCAGGGCGAGCGCTTGCTTGGCGAGCTCCTCGCTGGCTCCTGCTGATCCACCCAGATGTTTCCCCTGCAGAGCCGCGGGCCAGCTTGGTCCCAGGGGCCACCTTTCTCCTGACCATCCCACCATGCGGCATGCAGCCCATTGCAATGGCACACCAGCCTTCCTTTTCCTCCAGATGCCCAGTCTGTGCTCCCAGTTGGGGTTATAGCATGGAAACCAAGCCTTAATTCTTGGCTTTGTCCCCTGTTTCGCCCCTAACTTTCATCTCTGGAGCTCAGTCTGGGGTCTTCCCTGCAGTCTGGGGAGATTTTGACAGGGGGTTGGATGCTCCTGGGACTCCCAGCCCTGTTTAAGGGAGAAGCTGCTGTGGAAAGGAGGCAAAATGTCCTCGTCCTCCTGCCTTGCCTTGCCACGAGCCAGCACGGAGCTGGGGGAAGGTCTGGGGAGCACCTTCCCCACTGCAGCACGCAGGCCAGGCACGAGGAGACAGCCCCGGAGCCCCCGGCCAGGGCAGAGATGGGCAGCACTGATCTGAGGCTGGAATTCATTTTTCCAAAGGGCTGGGCTGAGTATTGGTTCATGGCAGTACTGCTTTGGCAGCCAAACTTGGGCCCGCATGCCCAAACCCGACAGATATTTGGGGAAAAGTGTAATTTCCATGTGTCTTCCCCAAGCCCCAAGTATTCGTGGCTCATGTATCTTCTGTGTTCGACCTGATGCCCTCTATTTAATAATCCTCAGTGATTTTTCCTACTGCCTGGTTCCTCTTTTGAACGCTTAGAATCCTCTGCGCTCTGAGATGAGCTAAGTTTTAGGTGAAGAAATCTCTCTTTCTGTTAGTTTGGAGCGTGCCCACCTCCTCCACGCTTGCAACCTCAGAAGACCCTCCGAGCAAAGGGGGGTGTATGCGATAAATCTGCCGGCTGCTCACACGGGGCGATGAATTCCCTCCTCCTGGTGCTCAAAAACCTCTCTGTGGTGATGGGTATAGCTGGGAAATTCCCTGCCGGTAACGCTGACCCCTTCCAAGGGCTTCTCTTATGGGCAAGAAGGTGGCTCTGTTGGGGTTGGACTAGATGTCCTCTAGGGGTCCCTTCCAACCCAAAACATTCTATGATTCTATGATTCTATGATTCTATGATTCTATGACTCTGAGCCGCTGGTCTTCAATATTCAAGATGATGCTTCTGTGATTCCCAAGTATTTTTCTCCTGGAAGCCAGGGAAAAGACAGCAGCCCTGCAGCACTGCCCACCTCCCCTGGCTCTCCAGCGCTTCCATCTCTTATGGCCAACGGTGTCCCTTGGATTGTCTCCTTGTTTTTCGGCTTTGCTCTGCAGATGGGGCTGGGCAGCAGACGGAATTGGGTATTTTAATGAAACCCCCCCAAAGTGCCGTTGCTTTCCCCCATGGTGTCAGGGGCAAGGGCAGAGGTGGGCACCCAAAGGGGCAGCTGCCCTACGAGCACCGATGCTCGCAAGATGCCGGTACCACCCCATGCTCCATGTGAATCATTACCTTTTGTGACTCCCATCTTCTGGATGCATAGCAGCTCCTTTAAACCACCCCCACTAAAACCCACACCAAAACCCAACCGCAAAAGCCCAGATTTTTTATAAATGACCCTAAAGCTCCCTCCACCAGGCCTCTGAGATGGAGAAGGGAGCGGCATCCTAAAATCTTGAAGCTGGGAGTGAACTGCACTGGGGGGGCAGCGTGGATGGCACGATGTGACGGAGCAGCAATTCCTCCTGGGACGGCCACTGGAAGATGGTTTGTTGATGGGTCACAGGCCAGCCGCTGGATCTCATCCCTTTGCCCTCCTGTCTCCCCCTGCGAGATCGCTCCAACCATCTCCCCTTCCGGGAAAACTTCTAGAATCCATCGCTCTGCATTTCCATGGCAACTGGCACGCGATCAGCGGTGCCGTCTCCGCTGCGTACCTATTCCTGGTGCTGTGGAGAGGATGCTCCTGTGATAGAGAAGACAACCCGGAGAGGCCGAGAAGGAGATCACCACCACCTCCTGGCCGAGCTGCCAGCCCCAGGGCACTGGCGAAAGGATGCTCTGAGGACCTTTCCCGAAGAGCATCCTTCCTCAGGCGTGCCCAGGCGGCCTCCGCAGATTTAAGCAACACGTGAAGCTCTATGAAATGCCTGCCAAAAGGGGCTTTTTAATTTTTTTTTTTTTTTTTTTTAATTACCGGGCATAAGGGAGGAATTGCTGGCTGGAATTTCAGAGCCTGGGCACAGTAGGAGGCTGGGGTGGATGGCTATCTCGCTCCAGGTTTTATGTTGCTGCACATCACCGTGTTCTCCGGGCACTCAGCTAAGGACCGCAGCTCTTCCCACCCTTAACATTTACAGATCGCTTCTCCAGCATCCTTGCTTTTTTATCACTGGCAGCTGAGCTTTGGGGTAAAATCCCTCAGATTTGGATGCTTTGGCTGCTACCGGCAGTTTAGCCGAGGGGAATTACAGCCTGGCAGCGACTGCGTACGGGGATGGCAGAGCAGCTTGCCAAAGCGGAGAGGTCGCCGCAGCGCCTGCGATCGCATCGCCTCCTAAAAATAGGCTCGAGTCAGAAATAATCTCATCTCCCGCTCCCCCCCTACCCCCCAAATAACAAAATCAAGCCCAATACTAAAGGCAAAGTGCTAATGCCGTGAGCTCTCGGAGAAGCCGGCGGAGAGGAGAAGCGGTATTTTCTGTTCTCTCCTTCATCACGCGGCCTAATGCCAATATTTTTAGCATGTGCTCTCGCATGCATTGGTCAGGGGCAGGGAGATTAATTGGGCTCAGTATCAGCACAGGGCTGAGGATGGGGCTGTCAGGAACGCAGTGATTTGGCTGTAATAAAGTAATAAAGCAGGAGGGGGCAATTTTCTCAACTTCTTTCCCAAATCACATTTTTTTTTCGAAGAGGCTGCCTGCCTGCATGTATTGACTGGGAAGCTGCAAACATTTCCAAGCAAGCTTGCCTTCCAGTTTGAATGAAATGATTCACTGAGCCCCAAATAAGTCTTTCTCCACTCATTCTCACACTGCTTTTAATCACCTCTAAAAAAAATTACGGATATTTTTAAATAAAGCATTCTTTAAACCAAATTATCAGACTGTTTTATTTAGAAAAAAACCGAAGTGGAACATTTGCACTTTTGCTTTTGAGTTTCGGGGGGGGGGGCTTGGAACAGGAGCCCGAGCTCCGAAACGAGCATCGTTAGGCTCTGTCCTCATTAGGCTGCAGGACACCCCAATCCCCATCGCAGATGAAACCCAGGAGGGTTGTTTGTCTTCTCTAGGCCCCTTGGGCTCGGCTCCCCGCGCTCCCGCCGCCCCGGCAGGTTTCGTTAGGGCAGGCAGAGACTCGCCCGGCACGCAGCAGCGGAGGCGTGCTGGGGACACGTGCCCCGAATGAGATGCAAACGAATGTTGGCCCCTTTACCGCCGGTGGCGTCAAGCCGAAAGAGAGCTGCCTTGCAATCAGATAAAGGCGCTCATTAACAAACCATTGGAATAAAATCCCTTTCGAGAAGGAGAGGTAAGAAAAGCGAAGCTGGCTGGAGAGGGAGCAGAACATTTCCTTGCCCGGGAAAAGGAAGAAAGTTCCCAGGTTGCCTCGCCTCCACCCATCCCTCCCTCCCCAGGCACCCAGATGGTTTTGAGACCCAGTTTCCCAATGTCCACAGGGATTACTGGGAACTGGGCTCGACACTGGGAATGGGCAGGGGGCTTCCTCAAGAGATTCGGAGTTAAAAGGGCTGGGTTTGTACTCACCAGTGTGAACTAAGTGAATTGACCAAGGACGTTGCAGAGAGCCTGCTGCAGAGATTGCAGGGCAGGGACCGTGCCCCTGTGCTGGGCACTGGGGGGCTGCCCCTCGACTGCTGGGGTCAGGGTTGGGTCCCTCCCCCTCCCCGAAGGACCTGGGGGGGCTGGAGCGTGTCCAGAGAAGGGCAGCGGAGCTGG
>NW_009259789.1:1458104-1469801 GCF_000687185.1 Egretta garzetta | reverse complement strand
GGCTGCCCAGGGAAGGGGTCGAGTCCCCAGCCCTGGGGGGATTTAACAGCCGGGCAGAGGCGGTGCTGAGGGCCAGGGTTTGGGGGTGGGATGGCAGGGGTAGGGGAACGGTTGGGCTGGAGGAGCTTAAAGGGCTTTTCCAGCCCAAACCACTCTGTGATTCTATGATCTATAACTCCATGCTCCCTGCAGCCTGTGTTACTTTTCTAACCACCTCCTGCCCATGAACCATGCTCAATTTCTTACCCCTCTGATTGCAAAGAGGGGGGGGAACACACACCTGGCCCAGTGCCGGCTCGGAGATTAATTTATCCGACAGCTTTTCATTTGTGAGTGTTATTTGCTTCCTTTCCCAGCTCACTGCTCCTTTTCAGGAAAGTTTCCAAGAATCCAGAGAGACGCTCTCCAGAATCATTAATCAGAGCAGCACGAAGATTTATTAACTCCCCTCTCCATGTAATAAAACCATCAGCCTCCGAAATCGGCTTTCTAAGCCATCAATTCTTCCTCCCAAGTAAATTTAAAGGCTGTCACCGTCAGCTGCTAACGAAGGCAAACCCATCTATCAAGTTCTGATTTGTTGCTTGTGGTTACAGTATCGTGATCTCGACTCATATCCAAAATACAAGAGTGAAATGAGAGCAGTCCTTTTTTTTGCCGTTAGTACTAATTATGTTAATAAAACTTAGCGATATTCATGCCAAAGGTTGGAAGTGCGTGGAAACTCATGGAACTCTTCAAATTAACTGCTCTGGTCTCTCGGCATATAATTAGGAAAACTATTAAATACGGTATGGTATGTAAATTGATACAAGTGATATCTATTATGGAGTTCAGCTATGAGAGGGGCAGAATTTGCCACCTCGCTTGCAGGAATCCAGCTGCTCAACGCAGGTGTAAATGGGAAAAGCGTCACTCTCAAATGTATATCATAGAATCACAGAATGTTTTGGGTTGGAAGGGACCCCTAGAGGTCACCCAGCCCAACTCCCCTGCAGGGAGCAGGGACACCTTGAACCACGTCAGGTTGCTCACAGCCCCGTCCAACCTGGCCTGGAATGTTCCCAGGGATGGGGCCTCCACCACCTCTCTGGGCAACCCCTGCCAGGGTTTCACCACCCTCATTGGAAAGAATTTCTTCCTTAGATCCAGTCTAAACCTGCCCTGCTTCAGTTTAAAGCCACCCCCCCTTGTCCTGTCACAGCTGGCCCTGCTAAAAAGCTTGTCCCCCGCTTTCCTCTGGGCCCCCTTTAAGCCCTGACCGGCCACACTCAGCTCTGCCTGCAGCCTTCTCTTCTCCAGGCTGAACACCCCCAACTCTCCCAGCCTGGCCCCAGAGCAGAGGGGCTCCAGCCCTCGGAGCATTTTTTAATGCCAGAGTGCGTTTTTTTACCCTAAAATACCGTGGGAGAACGCTGATTTTACCTACTCTTAAAAATGTCTCAAGCTGCGTTTTTGCAGCCAATTGCTACAGATTGCCAGGACCTGGAAGGGCATACCAAGGGCATAGGAGTGCAGATGGATGCCCCCTACCTTCCTGCAGGCATCCATCAGTGGCCACCGTCAAGGGGACAAAGAACGTGGCTGGATTGGTCTTCGGCTTGACTCAAAGTGACCAGCCCTACATCCCTGCTCCAGGCCATCATCCCATTGCTGCGGTGTGGGAGACCCCTTCCTGGGTTGTTTCGTGATAGTCCAGCACCTCATGCCGAGGTTGGGCACTCGGCAGCATCTGGACTTCGGTGCATCATCCAGTTTGGCAATGTGTTTGAGTCCTGTTTGTTTGTTTGTTTGTTCCTGAGAAGAGGATGAATCTCCAGTCCAAGGTTTGTCCTTCAGGGAACAATACGGACTACAGTGGCTAAGGTGTACCAGAGTGTGCCGAGGGGAATAAATCATCAGCATGGCGTCTGGCTATATTTGCACTCACACACACATCTGGGTCAACACTGTTTCTGCATGAGTCCAATATGGGAAAGGGTCGATGCATCCCCTCTCGATCAGGTTCGGAGCGGAGCCTCAGGCACAAGGTGCAGGCCAGAGCAGCTCCTTCTAGAGGAACCTGGACATTTACGGGTGCAGAGTACAGATGAGAACACCATGCCAGTGGCTGCCCCATGCTTTTCTGGGCCATGCATCACCTTTTTACTAGGATCAGCTGGAGCTGGGAGCAGATCATTAAATCATGTGGCGAGGAAGCCGTATTGGAGCATTCATCTGAGCTGGCAAGTGAGGGACAGGGGTTGAGACTTTCCTATAAACCACGGAATCACCACAATGCTGCACGTCAGTGGAGCATTTACTCATGTTCATGCCTTTGATTTCAGCTCCTCTCTGAAGTTAACAGAAGGGTCTTTTCATTTCCCTGGATCTGCTTGAAGTGGGATTCAAGCAGTGCTGAATGTCCCACCTCAACGCAGGAGCCTGGAGGATGAGGACACCGTGCAGAGCTTCTCGCAAGGTGACACATGTCCTGGACTTTGGATATCGCTTCTGTCCACTGGTTGTGCTCCTGACGGATCTCCCCTGACTCCTTGGCTCGCGTCCACCTCTGCCTCCATTCCCTGCTCATTCCCCTTGTCTGGAAGAAGGGTTTCGCATTTGCCAGCAGCGGGGTGGGGAGATGGACAGGCAGAAGATGACAGCATCTGTCAGTCCTGTGCACTCAAGCATTTACATCAGTAAATATGCCTGTGGTCTCTGTCAAGAAGCCGCAGGGAACAGAACAGTCCATTTAACGGAGGCCCCAGGACACTCCGGACTCTGCAGGTTCACATGATGAACAAGCCTTCTCTTGTCTGAACTCTCTAGTTTAGCCATCAGCTACTGATTTCATGGCACCTTTCAGCTGCCTCTTGGTCCCCAAGCCTTCCTTAGTGCTTGTCCTGTTCCCATCATCTCCTAAAGCTGGTGAGGCCAGCTGGGACTCGTTGATGGCAGCTCATTTGTGTGCAAGTCCACCTCAGTTAACGACTACAGCCATCAGGATTGGTTATGCAGTTTACATCCATAAATTAGCGCTGTAGTTGAGAAATTACTGGTGATGTAAAACTGGGGTGTAACACATCATAGAATCATAGAATCGTCTAGGTTGGAGAAGACCTTTAAGATCATCAAGTCCAACCATTAACATAACCCTGCCATCCCAAACGGTGATCCAAACACGGTGGTTTGCAGGCAGTCGCTAACAGCATGTGCCGTTCACAAAGCCCGTAGGCTGTCTTGGAGCAGGGACACCCCACTTGCAGTCTATGGGATGTGTCCAACCATCCCAAACAACTCATCCAGTGCCACGGGCTCTGTGGCATCCCTTATTCCCGCAGGTCCAACGCATCCAGCAAACATAACTCGGCTATGGGACAGGTTTGCAGCCAGATGTTCTTCCAGGACTCTCCTCTTTTTGCAGAAGACTTGGCCAAAAGCTGCAAAGAATTAAATAAACCCTACAAGAAAGTGTTAGTAGAAAACAGCGGTGTGCCTCCTTGCTTGGTGTCCAGAGCTCTGCCGGAGGGAGCCAGTGGGAATCCTGCCTTCCTCCAAATGGACAGAGCGGGGCTTGGCCCACTTTGGCTCACTGACAGATACAAATAATTATAACTGGCACGAAGTATAAACTGCCTGCCAGGACAGTGCGATGTCTCCATAGAAACCCCTGACAAGAGAACCTGATGCTAATTTAACGACGGCAAGAATAATCCTGTAGCCTGCTGATGTTGTAAACTTCCTTGTTTGAGCTCTCCTTGTTTTTTTTTTTAAAGGAAAGCAGGATGTAATCACTGGAGACGCCACCGGGTGCAAGGCAAGGGCCGGACACGGCGTTTCTGGTGTTGTGACAGATAGTGATGACAGATGCATGCTCAGCTCACACCCGTTTCTCCTTCACTGCTCCAGTTCACCACTAAAAATAAGCAGAAGAAGGAGCTGAGGCTGCTTCAAGGAACCGTGGGGCAATAGATAAATAAAAATAAAAAGTGATGCTCCTGAGTGAAGGCATTTCTACAGCTTCAGTGCTGGCCCTTTAAACCTCTGCCCAGGAAAAATCACCAAATCAATGATTTCCTGTGAAGAATAAACCTTTTTTTCCCATACAGACAGGAAAAATACCCAGAGAAGAGGATGCGGTCAGAACCGAGGACCCAAAGTGTTCGGGAAACACAAAGGTGGCTCCCCAGATTGCTAGATCTGTATACAGAGATTTTGATTTCATCTTTTTTTAAATTTGCTTTCTGCTTTGGGGTCTCGAGGCAGTGCTCACACTTGTCTCTGACCACTGTGATTGCAAGAATCTAGGTTAGACAGTACCTACGTGCTTAACCGAGGTTATATTTTAACTGGGAAATCCTCTGGAAGTCCTGAGTCCAGTCTCTCCCACTCTCTGGGTCCATCCCAGCTCCATATCAAGGCAAACCCTGGGCATGCGCTGCCCTATCCCTCTTCTCCTCTTCATCCCCTGAGCTGGGTACACCAGAAAGGATTGCTGACCTGCAGAGCTCTGACTGCTCAGTTTAGGTGTTGGGGAGGGGGATCAAGATATAATATGATAATAAAAAAAAATATTCAGCGAGTTCAGTTGCAAATCTGGGCACTTTGAATTCCCACCTGGAAATAGCAGCTTTTCCTACCAGCTGAGTGGTGGGAATTGAGCTCCCATTTCATTGCCCAAAGTTAGCTGGGGTGCATCCCTCTCCCAGCAGGTCAGGACCTGACTCCCTCCAGTCTCTGCTAATTAGACTAGGTTTATTTTGTGCCTGGATCATGCCTCAGCTCCCTGATGGGAAGAGACCTGGTTATACATCGTCCCTCCATCCCTCCCCTCCATGACCTGGTTGCCTATAGAGAGGAAATGCAGTAGGTGCTCCACAAGCCATGAGGCTACCTGGTCCAACTGGCTGAGGCTCGGGGACTCCGGAGCCGACTCGCATAGAATAGAATCATAGAATCATAGAATCATAGAATCACTTTGGTTGGAAAAGACCTTTAAGATCATCAAGTCCAACCTTTAATGTAACCCTACCATCCCACCACTAAACCATGTCCCGAACCACTAAACCATGTCCCTAGATGATGCACATCAGTGAGTTAAACATGCACGGGAACTTGGGCATCAAGGCCAGCTGGCTAATAAACCCCTTACCCTTCAAAACAGGGGGTCTTCCTGCAAGCTGCCTCCTGGGAACGGTCCCCGGCCCAGCTCCCAACCTGTGCTAACTCAGAGAGGACCCAAACTCAGGAAGATTTATTTGCTTGTTGTTTCCTGTGTTAATAAAACCAAGCAGGAGGGGAGAGCGGAGCTACAGCCCTGCGCTCCCTTTGAGACCAGGCTGGGAAACGTAACTGCTTACTGGAACGTAGAGAGGATGGAGCCGTTGTCATTGAAGGCATTTGCTGTCATAGGAATGATGACCCGATGCAGAGGAACGTTGTGAGATTTAATTCATTAATGCTTGGGAGGGATTTTAGAAGGGACTATGCGGTGAAAATCCTCTGCCCAAGGTCATGCACACTGCCAGTCACCTGCAGAACTGTAACTAAAGGGACTTGAGGAGTGAGAGCTGGCTTCTGCAGGAACCTGCCGGTGGGAATTTTGCTGTTGACTTCAAGGGTACCAACATTTCTGGTAGGTTTCCACCCTATGCTGGACTTTACGCACACAGAGACATTTGATGCAATGGACAGTTTTGTTTTGTGACTGTTTGGTCTGAATTTTTCTTCCCTCCTCTCCCAATGGAATAAATAAAGCTGATTTCTCAGGAAACACCTATTTCTTGATTTGTCCTAGGCATAATTCAGCTGCCCTTAGGGTCTGAATATGACCATGAGTATTTACTCTTAGCCCTGAAACGCAACCAGTTTTGGTACAGAACACGCTAACATTCTCTATTTTAACTTCCACATGGAATTTTCTTCTTTTTTCCCTCCCCTCTTTTTAGACTTCAGATTCAGTTGGTGGTAGTAAAAAGTCTAAAAACCACAAAGCACCTGGAAGCTCAAATGTTGCAGAGGAAGAAACATGTCTGTTGTTTCCAGGAGATGAAATGAGGCCACGTTTCATTGGCACCGCTGTGACTTTCCCGGGGTGAAACACTTTGAAGGTTCATTGCATCAGTAACGGTGCTTCGGCCCTTTCTCCTCCTTCTCTTTGGTGATTACAACCTCTCGTGGCTCCAGCTTCCTCTGCAGTTACGGAATAAGGTGATTAATAATATTTGATACTTCTCTCATGTGTTAAATAAAATACCACGCTGTTTTGCAAATGTCAGGCTCTTGCCTGAACCGAGCCCGGAATGTTTGTTTCCAACTGTCAGGTTTCACTTTCCCCTTCGTCATGTTTAAGTTCATGAAAAACAGGCATTGCATTTCCATTTCCATCAAATCACAGGGCCAAGTCAGTCCCTGGAGCCAACCAAATGACACTAACCCAGGAGCTGACTCATGGAATTGGCTGGTGTTGAAATACTCTTCCAGAGAAAACTGAAAGCTGAGGCTTTAACTCCCGAGCGATGTTCAAAACCCTATCGTGCCTTTTGCCAGAACGTCTGGATTTGCTTTTCATTAGTACCCCCAGCACTTGTTAAATCAGGGTAATTTGGAAGGAAAAATAGGCAATGCATACCTTAAGTGCCTCTAATCCTGTTATCCCACCATTCACAGAGATATTTCCTCCAGGATTGCAAATGCTATCTGCCTATGGCATGCACGTGACCGTGGAGAACAGATTGTCCCAAACTGGGAACGCCAGAACTAAGGTTGCCTGTGCGGTCTGGTGCAGGGTGACACCAGACTACGTCAAAACTGCAGGAGCATGGTACAGCATGCCTTGAGGTCCCGGTCCCAAAATGGTCTAGAATCATAGAATCATAGAATTGTTTAGGTTGGAAAAGACCTTGAAGATCACCAAGTTCAACCATTAACCTAACACTGCTGTTCCACCACTAAACCATCTACGCCAAGGGTGAGGGCACAGCGAGGCACACCTCCTTCTGCCTCACGCACCTGAGCTGCTTACTCCTAGAGAAGGACTGAGCTGCCCAAACATCAGTGTTTGGAGTCATTTGAGGTGTCCCCTGACACCTCCAGAGATGACGGATGGTCTGCAGAAGTCCTGTGCCCTCCTGGCGTGGCAGGTGGAGCTCAAGCAGGGTTCTGTCAGGACATCAAATGCCAAGGTTTAAGCCTTGCCCCTGTCTCTTCTATTACCTACTCCATTTCTGGCCAGCTCATCTTCCCTCTCTTTCCTTTCCCCAACCTCCTTTTCTCCCTAGCCCTTTGGTCCTCCTGTAGCAGAGACAGGTGCCTCACCCCTCTGTGGTGCCTTGGGGAGAGGCAGACAGACTCCTGCTATCGTGGCAGCTCTTGCCCGTATCATACTTGGCCCTGGCCAAGGAAGTTCTCCCGAGCTCCTGTCTTCCTAACGTACGTCCCATGTGCTGTAGGAGCAGGCAGCACAGCAAGTGCCGTTCACATTTAGGAGCTGTGGAGGGGTGAGATAGACCCACCCATGTTCACAGAACATGCCTGCAAATTCACCATAAATCTCATTGCGTGCAAGGAAAAAAGCCATATTCATCAAAGGTGAAATAAGCACGTTCCGGTGGATTTTCCTGGGACAGGCATCTCCTCGATAATTTTATAACGCATTTACAAAACATTTTCTAATCTGGCAAAACAACATATTTTTCTCACCCCCCCCCGCCCCATTCCTGAAAACCACAGAACTGTTTCATCTGAAACTTTACACAAAATCTCAGCTGGAGACACATTTGTCCCAGAAAATTCTTGTCCAAACAATTACAGTTTGGCAAAAGTTCTGAGCAACTGAAAGCAGACGTTGGGAATGGGAAAAACCGGGCTGCCTTAATGACCAGAGTGGCCGGAGCAAAAGGTCCCCCACAACATCCTTCTCTCTAAATTGGAGAGCTATGGATTTGATGGGTGGACTGTTCGGTGGATAAGGAACTGGCTGGATGGTCGCATCCAGAGGGTAGTGGTCAATGGCTCAATGTCCGGATGGAGATCAGTGACGAGTGGTGTCCCTCAGGGGTCCGTACTGGGACCGGTGCTGTTTAACACCTTCATCAATGACTTAGACAGCGAGATCGAGTGCACCCTCAGCAAGTTTGCGGATGACACCAAGCTGAGTGGTGAGGTTGACACACCAGAAGGAAGGGATGTCATCCAAAGAGACCTGGACAGGCTGGAGAGGTGGGCCTGTGTGAACTTCATGAGGTTCAACAAGGCCAAGTGCAAGGTCCTGCACCTGGGTTGGGGTAACCCCCAGTATCAATACAGGCTGGGGGAAGAAAGGATCGAGAGCAGCCCTGCCGAGAGGGACCTGGGGGTACTGATGGATGAAAAGCTAGACATGAGCCGGCAATGTGCGCTGGCAGCCCAGAAGGCCAACCACAAAAATGATCCGGGGGCTGGAGCACCTCTCCTATGAGGACAGGCTGAGAGAGTTGGGCTTGTTCAGTCTGGAGAAAAGGAGGCTACGGGGAGACCTGATTGCGGCCTTCCAGTACCTAAAGGGGGCCTATAGGAAAGATGGGGAACGTCTTTTTCATAGGGCCAGCTGTGTTAGGACAAGGGGAAATGGTTTTAAACTAGAACAGGGTAGGTTCAGGCTAGAGGTAAGGAAGAAATTTTTTACAATGAGGGTGGTAAAACACTGGAACAGGTTGCCCAGAGAGGTAGTGGAGGCCCCATCCCTGGAAACATTCAAGGCCAGGTTGGATGGGGCTCTGAGCAATCTGATCTAGTTAGCAGTGTCCCTGCTCACTGCAGGGGGGTTGGACTAGATGACCACTAGTGGTCCCTTCCAACCCTAAACATTCTATGATTCTATGATTCTAAAAGGAACCAGCAACGGACTGTACGTGCGATCTACAGCAAGAGTTTCTTTAGCTTTGCATCCATGCAACAAACCTCATTTTAAACATTCGGCTTCCGTACCGGCAAGGCTGTCTTTGGCAACATGTTATCACACAAGCACAATTCCTACTTGTCTGCGCTGTGCTGAGTCTTGCCTCTTGCTTCCTGAGGATTGCCCTGGCCCAAAGTAAAAAATGTGGACATTTTGGCCTTTCTCATTGAGCTCTGTTCCAGCAGCGAATGAGCCCAAAAAGCATTTGTCTTCTCTACCCAAGGAAGTGGGGTTCCAGGGTCTTCTAGAGGTCTTGTGGTCAGCCACGGCAGGTTTGGTTTTGCAATAGCAAAGCTTGGACTTGGGCTGCATGGATTTTCAAAGGAGCTTCTAAAATCTTAGTAGAGAGGATGACAAACATGCAAGCCAAGGGCATCTTGCTTCACAGATGGAAAGATACAGAAACCATGCTGGTAAAATTACTGAAAACTGTAACACACCCACAACGCATAGGCTACCATATTTTTTTTGCATGCAAATTCCGGGTGATCCTGTAGCCAAAAACGGCAACTAGAAAAGCAACCTGAGGGGACACGGTTCCTTCATATAACTTTGCGTCCAAGAATAATGATGCGTGTCAGTTCTGTGGATATGTGCTGAACCAGCCAGAATGATTCAGAACGGTTGGCAAAACGGAAGCGTTAGTCACTGTGAAAGATCAAGAAGTTAGTGTTGGCATATCGTGGGCATGTCAAGGAGAAACGAGAACCAAATAGGGAAAAGGGTAATGGAAGAGAAGCTGAGAAGGAGATGGAGGTGGAAAGGGTAACTTCTCAAATAAAGAATCCTCTGGAAGATGAGAGTAGTGGCAGTACAGGCAGGTCATGGATGGGACAGGTAGCCTGCATTTGAGCTCAGGGGAAGGGTATCTCTAAAATAGGCATGGTGACAAAGAGGAATGTGTCTTGCTCAGACATCAGTGCCCTCAGCTGGGTTACCCTGCATCCTCAGCATTTCCGAATCTAAATCCGTGAGGAGGCTCTGCCCTCTTCGATCGGACAGTTCTGCAGGCAACTGGAGGGCACCAAACCCTCTGCACCAGACGATGAAGCAGGCTCAAAACCAGCCTTACATGGGCCAAGTTCTCCCACCTCTTCCTTCCCATTGTGGGCTGTAGCTTGATGTGCTGGTTTTGGCTGGGATAGAGTTAAATTTCTTCACAGAAGCTGCTATGGGGGTATGGTTTGGATTTGTGCTGAAAGCAGTGGTGATAACTCTGGGATGTTTTCATTCCTCCTGAGCAGGGCTTACACAGAGCCAAGACCTTTTCTGCTCCTCACCCCACCCCACCAGCGAGTGGCTGGGAGGGCACAAGAAGCTGGGAGGGGACACGGCTGGGACAGCTGACCCCAACTGACCAAAGGGATCTTCCATGCCGTATGACGTCATGCTCAGCACATAAAGCTGGGGGAAGAAGAAGGAAGTGGGGGACGTTTGGAATGATGGCGTTTGTCTTCCCAAGTCACCGTCACGTGTGATGGAGCCCTGCTTTCCTGGGGATGGCTGAGCACCTGTCTGCCCACGGGAAGCAGGGAATGGATTCCATGCTTTGCTTTGCTTGCATGTGTGGCTTTTGCTTTACCTTTAAACTGTCTTTATCTCAACTCAGGAGTTTTCTTACTTTTACTTTTCCGATTCTCTGCCCATCCCACTAGGGGGGGGAGTGAGCTGGGGTTAAACCACAGCACTTAGGCTGAATGTCTGTTCCAGCTTGGGACAAGCCCTGTTTGGGATGTCTGCTGAGGAGGCTGGTGGCTATCTATTTGGCCTTGTACTCTGCTTGGAGAGCATGAACTGGAACATGGTCCTTCCCAGAGGTTCTTTCTGGAAAGGGGTTGGACCCAACACTCAGCATAGAGAAACGTGTGCTGGCTGCAGATGGGGGAGAGAGAGAGGGGGGCACAAACTATTGCTTGACTTCTTTGCTGACAGGTAACTCAAGCTAACCCAGGTTGAACTTGAGCATAGTACTGGGAAAGCCAGGCCTTCACACATGGTAAGCTTTGCCCACAAAGTGTGATGAACCATGTAAGTGAACAAGGTGGGCAGTGATGAGTAGAACCAGTGAAGCCTGATGTCCTACAGAGCTGTAGCTCTTAATTGGGTCCCCTGGTGTCTCGTAAGGCTCTAATTAACAGGCTTTATAAAAATCCTTCCAAGCTTGGGACATTCACAACATTTGGTTGAAGCTGCCCAATGGCTATCAGCCAGTTATTATATTATTCCTTTAAAATTAGGAAGATGAACAGACAGATGGATGCCTGCATAGTCACCTAAGCCTTGTTTCCAAGGAAGCCAGGCTCATTGATGTCTGAGATAGCTCAAGGAATTAGGATGGACATCTTACACCTCTCAAGTGTTGATTCATAAACCCCCACACTAGGAGTGACCCGCCAGACAAAAGTCAACATCATGCTTTCTTGGTAACAGGCTCTGACAACGCGCGTGTGTGTGAAATACCAGCCTGGCAACATCCGAGCAGGCATGAAAGGGAATGAAATGCATTTTTAAAATCCATCACCATTTTAGATTTGTTTCTATACTGACGGGAGCGGGGGAGAAGGTGAAAAGGTTGAAGTAGCACAGACGAAGTGATTCACCAGGAATGTGAGGGTCAATAGGTGGGGATGGGCTATACGCTTAATTTCTGTGCCAGGATTTCAGGGATATAAATGAGGAGATGATGACCCTCTGCAGCGTAAGCGGGTGTGTGACCCCTCCTAAGGCTGCACTGTGGGTTTTCATTTTGTCTTTGCAACTAAAAATTACAGCTTAAA
>NW_009259789.1:1456347-1458080 GCF_000687185.1 Egretta garzetta | reverse complement strand
TTCAGCAAACAGAACCTGCAGAGGGCAATTACAAACTTGGTTTTTTTAAGTAGATGAAGTTCTATGCTGATATGAACAAGCTCTGTGTCTGTGGTCCCACATACACCTGATCTGCTCAGATGGTATAAAGAAGAGCACAGCAAATATCAGCACCCATTTTAGGGCATGTGAATCACTCCCTCGGCTCCGTTGCCTGATCTCCATTGACTACATGGGAGCTTGGATGCCTGTCGTACAAGCGGACACCCACGTGTAGACAAGTAAAATAGGGTCATCCTGTGTGCCTGTTTTCTTTTCAGCTTAGAGTAAATTCTGGGCTCCCCAGTTGAAGATGGATGAGGAACTCCTGGAGAGAGTCCAGAGGAGGGCTACAAAGATGATGAGGGGACTGGAGCATCTCCCCTACGAGGAAAGGCTGAGGGAGCTGGGCTTGTTCAGCCTGGAGAAGAGAAGGCTGGGAGGGGATCTCATCAGCACCTACAAATATCTCAAGGGTGGGGGTCACGAGGACGGAGCCAGATTCTTCCCAGTGGTGCCCAGCGCCAGGACAAGGGGCCGTGGGCACAAACTGAAGCAGAAGAGGTCCCAGTTGAATGGGAGGAAGAACTTGTTGACTGTGAGGGTGCCCGAGCCCTGGCCCAGGCTGCCCAGGGGGGCTGTGGAGTCTCCTTCTCTGGAGATATTCAACCCTGGATGCTGTCCTGTGCCCCCTGCTCTGGGTGAGCCTGCTTGGGCAGGGGGGTGGCACTGGGTGAGCTCCGGAGGGCCCTGCCAACCCCTGCCATGCTGGGATTCTGGGATTCTGTGAAATGACTTGGAGGTGTGTTTCTTAGCTTGAAGTCCAAGGGGAACCAGTTCTTTTTTGGACTACAGCCAGGACCCAAATAGCAGTATCAATGGATAATAATAATAATAATAATGGAGTGATCCAGATAGCACCAGATATTGTGATTTCTAGGTCATCGCAGGGAGTCCAGGGACTGAACAGATACTTAGCTTGAGTGAAGGGACCAAGAGGAAGACCAAAGTCAAAGGTGGGGCCCAAATGAAAGGTCTGAGTGATAGTCTGCTATGACAAGTAGAGGAGGGCTGGCAGAAGCCATTCAGAGATTGAGTTGAGGATTTACAGGACTTGGCTTCAAATGCTTAGCAGTTACAGAGAACTGATCATCCAAGCACCCACCTCAGGGCCAACTGCATTTTTCTTATCCGCTCAGGAGGACAGCAGTGGGGAATGAGGTTACCTGTAACTCAGGGATATGCATGAAGAGCCGCCCACTCTTTTTCTGGAATGATTTATTAGAGATTTATTACCCAGCACTTCTTCCCAGTTGTCAGCACTGTCTTTAGACACAGACCAAGTAGGTGGTTACCTAGAGCAGCAGAAACTGAGCTTTGAGCAAGAAGAAACAGGTGGGCCAAGGATATTAATATCTGGCTCCAGGACTGGTGCCTCTGCCAAAACTTTGGTGTTTTAAACCATGGATGATCACAAAATGGTTGAGTTTAAAATTTCCAGTGTGCCCCCTGTCCTGGGCACTGGGGAGGCTGCCCCTCAAATGCTGGGGTCAGGGTTGGGCCCCTCCCTCCCCGAAGGACCTGAGGGGGCTGGAGCGTGTCCAGAGAAGGGCAGCGGAGCTGGGGAGGGGTCTGGAGCCCCAGGCTGCTGGGGAGCGGCTGGGGGAGCTGGGGGGGTTCAGCCTGGAGCAGAGGAGGCTGAGGGGAGCCCTCAT
>NW_009259789.1:1444082-1456240 GCF_000687185.1 Egretta garzetta | reverse complement strand
GGGGGTGGGATGGCAGGGGTAGGGGAACGGTTGGGCTGGGGGAGCTTAAAGGGCTTTCCAACCTAAATGGTTCTATGATTCAAGGCAAAGACAGTTCTGAACGTCCCAGCAGCAACCACAGCTCTGCCCAGCTTACACTGGCTCAAGACAGCAGAGACTCCCCCCAGGGACCGCTGGATACGAAGTAGTGCTGGCAAGTGGTGGCCCAAACCCTCCTGCCTGCTCATCTGACCTCGTTCCATGCCCGTGTCTCTGCATAACACGGAGGGGAACGAGTTTGTTCAGAGCAAACTGAATTTTGCCTGCAGCGCTGCGAAGCCTGTAGCCAGCTCTGCCAACTCCTCTGCCTGTGGAATGAGGGAGTGATGATAGCGATATCCGATGTGAATTCCCACCTGCCTCACATGGCTCTTTCGGGCTTTAATTAATACTTAAAAATTGCTTAAAAAGCCACATATAGCAGCTGTTATGTAAGCACAAGTTTTATTATTAAAAAAACATTACGAGCAAGTTATTAGACTGACAGATGGAATTATCAGCGGAATTATATTTTTATCAATCATCTTTCATTTCTTTTCCTCTCATCTTTCTTTTATCACCCTTCAGCTCTAGGCTGGCAGTCCTAACACTGTCTAAAGGGACGGGGTATTGAACGTTGCATCACCGGATGGCTCTCAATGGCACAGATGAGTAAGCGAGCTCTTCCCAGGCAGTGAAGAGACCACATTGTAAACCTAACCAGAATCCATCTGTGGGTTGAAACGGGCACAAATGATTTAGAACCGACAATAGCGGAAACCTGAATATCATTTCCCTCACTGAGGCTGGCTCTCAGCTTAGGCAAAGCAAGTGGCTGCCACCCTCTCGGGGAGCTGTGGGCTGCAAGAAGGAAACCTGCCAATGGGAAACATTTACAGTTCCCCAGCAGTAATTGTTCTTCATTAGAACCGGCAAACTGCTGTGATGACGAAGGCTAATTTTCTCTCTTACCTTCTCAAGATGTTGGGAAGTTAGTGGCACTATCACATAAACTCCTCTTCCGGGGAGCTACCCGATTGGTGCGTGCCTTCAAGGCAGGCTTGCGTACAATGGGAAGTGGCACAGATGAGGCTCCAAGTCCTCGTGCTCTGCTCTATCCTCCATGAGAACCCATTGTCTCCAATCCACAGGTGACCTGTTGCAAAGAGGAGCTGGGGGAAAAATTTATGAGGATCACAGAATCCCAGAATGGCAAGGGTTGGAAGGAACTTCAGGAGATCATCTAGTCCAACCCTCCTGCTAAAGCAGGTTCTCCTAGAGCATGTTGCACAGGACATCATCCAGGCAGGCTTTGATGGTGAGGAAGCGCTCACAACGGCTCTCACGATGGCAACTGCAGAGGAAGCTCCTTCCAGTAGGTCGGTGGTGAAGCACAGGTTCACCCCAAAGAGGAGACTGTCACCATTACAGAGCAGTTTTGGTAGCTACTTCTTGCCTCAGTCTTTGGTGGGTGACTCTGTAGAGCAAAGATCTCCTTCCTGCACTAGGACAGTGCCTGGCACTTTGTTTCTGGCTGGGGCTTCTAAAATGACAAGATACAAATATTTCTTTTTACTATTGGGTTTCTCCAGAGTGATTCTGTACCCAGAATCTGAAAAATTTCTGGGGTATATATCAAGATTAAAAGAGAGGCCCACGCAGAAACATCTACTGATAACATAATCCTATTTCTGTTCAAGGAATTCCTGCTTCTTTCTTGATTGTGCTGGGAATGACCAACTGGGCCAACTAGATCCTATAAAACACGTACTTGGGACTAGATTGCCTTCATGCTATTCTCCCCCTGCCCAACCATCCCATCTGTCAAAATTTGTATCTGTTATTTGCTACACGTTTTATTTAATCGCTACATTTAATTTATGATGCTATTACATTCCAAAATAGATAACCTGCTTGGCAGCATATATTCCTAAAATAATCAAGTTCATTAATATGATTAAGAGCAAAATCTCTTTCTGCTTCTGCTATTCAGTATTAAATGGAAGAATGAGCATTTGAATAGACAGTTTCTCATGTAGGTCTCTTATTTTTACAAAGTATAAAACCCCAGTTAATTTTAAAGGTTTCTATCCAAAAATAGTCCTGTACTTTAATAGTAAAGCAATAAAAAAAACCCCTTCCATGAAGTAAGAAACAAAATGTTAAGCATTGTAAGTTCCCAGACGTTCATTGCATGACTAATACCGTAATGGTGATTTTAGACCGGTCAGAAACCAAGAAATAAGGATGCTATGCAATATCGAACTATGAGAAGACGACGATCGTGCAGTTAACATGGGGTGATGGTTTATGATTCGTAGGATTTTAGTTACCGTGCTAAATTTATATCCTTAATTTGCTTAAATTAAAATTGCTCAGTCTGGTTACAGCCTTTTCTTAGCCAAGTCTGAAAATGAACTACGGTTGGATGTTATTAGTTTTACTTGGGAGGTTTATAATTATAACGTAAGTAATTTAAGGACGATCAGACGGGTAAAACTGAGGTGGCCTCCCATCACCCCTGATGGGTATTTGGGAAGTCGAGGTCAAGTCTTGCACAAATTCAACGCCTCTCTTCTCGTTATGTGAGAGTCACAGCCTAGGCCCCCATCGCTGCGGGTTCAATAAAATAAATGAATATTTTCTCGAACGTTTATCCCGGAGGTGGTTTTTAGCCCTACTCACAGACAAGGGCCAGGCTGTACCATGCGCTGCGCAGACACAGAAATAAAAAGGGCAGTCTCTGTCTCGCAAAGGCTACGGTCTGAGGATAAGGCAAGATACAACAGATGGAAACAGACAGATGGAGGAAAGCAAGGGAACAATGATACAATGTCAGCCAGCATGACGGGAAGTCAGCTCTGCGCCCCAGGAGGCTGTTAGGCAGCTTTTTGCAGGAATCGCGGCAAAATGCGGGGAGCAGCACGGGAAAGGGCATGAAGGTGCTTGCCCGCACGCTAGTGCGGAGGTAAGGAAGGCTGGCACCGCTGGCAGGGCGAGCTGGCTTCCTGATGCTGATGAAAGGTGAGGGATGCGCCCAGAGTAAGTAAGAAAGGCCTTGAAAATGAAGAGCAAGCCTTGGAGTTGGAGGTGACGGAGAGGAGGGAGCCAGAGGATGCTGGGCAACGGAAGCGAAATGTTAAGGTTCTGCAGCTGCCCCTTGGGTAAGTACAAGCGGGGCTAGGCTGCGAAGTCCAGAGAAGGGGATATCGCAGCATTTGGGGTGGGAGACAGCTGGGCGTGGGTGACGGCATCTCAGAGCCTTCAGGTGGGAAGAGTCAGAGACGTTTAGACAGCTTGAGTGAAGGGACCAAGAGGAAGACCCAAGTCAAAGGTGGAACCCAAATGAAAGGCCTGAGTGATAGCCTGCTACGAAAAGTAGAGGAGGGCTGGCAGGAGCCATTCGGAGCTTGAACTGACATCCGTAACGTAAGGATACCAAACACAGGCTGGGCTTCTGCTGGAGTAAAGGGCTGCACCTGCAAGTCGCTATCGCAGAGGCAGAGCCTGGGTTTGTGTCCATGAGATTCTCCCAGAGGAGATGTAACAAGGAGACCGTACAGCACACAGCACGCAGAGCCCCGTGAGACCTACACAGAGAGCCTGGGAGTGAGAGGAGAAATATTCTGAGTGCTCTGGTGAGACCCCCCTGGAGCCCTGTGTCCAGCTCGGGGGTCCCCAGCACAGGACAGACAGGGACCTGTTGGAGCGGGGCCAGAGGAGGGCTACTAAAATGCTCCGAGGGCTGGAGCCCCTCTGCTCTGGGGCCAGGCTGGGAGAGTTGGGGGTGTTCAGCCTGGAGAAGAGAAGGCTGCGGGCAGAGCTGAGTGCGGCCGGTCAGGGCTTCAAGGGGGCCCAGAGGAAAGGGGGGGACAAGCTTTTTAGCAGGACCTGCAGTGACAAGACAAGGGGGGATGGCTTTAAACTAAACCAGGGTAGATTTAGACTGGATCTAAGGAAGAAATTCTTTACAATGAGGGTGGCAAAACACTGGAACAGGTTTCCCAGAGAGGTGGTGGAGGCCCCATCCCTGGGAACATTCCAGGCCAGGTTGGACGGGGCTGTGAGCAACCTGATCTGGTTCAAGGTGTCCCTGCTCACTACAGGGGTCTTGGGCTAGATGACCTCTAAAGGTCCCTTCCAACCCAAAACATTCTATGAGTCTATGATTCTCCAAAGTCCATACTGAAGGGTCCACTGGAGCAACAGGAGGATGGCCAGAGAATGACAAGAATTCAAGAAGACCAGTTTAACTTCTGGAATTGATTGGCAGGTCAGGGAAGGTGAGGATGAAGTATTGGTTTTGAGATTTAACTCTAAAGAAGTCACAAGGGACTCTGGCATGAGTATTTCTTAGGTATTGAAAGGGATGGACA
Organism: Egretta garzetta; assembly: GCF_000687185.1. Classification (NCBI taxonomy): domain Eukaryota; kingdom Metazoa; phylum Chordata; class Aves; order Pelecaniformes; family Ardeidae; genus Egretta; species Egretta garzetta. The sequence goes on along the minus strand of NW_009259789.1, from coordinate 1,451,846 downwards.
CTGGAAGAATGCAAGATAGGTTTGGTATGTCCATCCTTGGAGATATTCAGAACTTCACTGGATGGAGTCCTGAGCAACCTGATCTAGTTGGATCTGCTAAGTGCCTTCCAGCCCTGAACTACTGTATGAATCTGTGGCAGCAGTTAATTCAGTGCGTTCAATGAGCTTAGATGGGAAGAGAGAAGGCAAGGTGGGGCAGGAACGGAGGTGGCAAATGGGTTTCAGGGTGAGAGTTTTTGGAGATGACAGAACCTAAAGTGTGATTGTACTGTGAGGAGAAATTAGCAGTCCAGACTAAGGGTGTAAGGGTAGAGTAGGGGACAGGATGAAAGTGAGCACAAAGGAGACAGTGTGAGATATTTGAGGCAATTGTGGGGACAGTCGAGAAGCTCCTGCTTTGATGACCATGGAGGAGAAAAAATGAGAGGCATATTGAGAGCAGGGAAGCAAAGAGATAGGGAAGGGTGACAATATGTCTTGGGCCTAAACTCTTGGAAGTATTAGGCAAGACCCTGTCCTGGGTGAGAAGCAGAGCAAAGAAAGGGAACCTCAAGGAGGAACAGTGCAAGAGTCTAACAGGGTATTGGCCAGGTAGCAGAACCTGAGATTGAGTGAATCCACTCAAAAGAATGCATATATAATGGATGAAGTCACCCTTGCTCTTCATTGTTGCGATTCATCAGACCAAAGATAGACTGTCACAGCACAGATATCTCCATCTGAGCAAGTCACCCTGGGTTCCCTTTAAAATCACCACAGAAGAAGAGAAACTTTGAGGGCATGCTTCATCTCATCCTAAAATAGAGATCTAAAACAGATCAGCTGACTCATGCCCTAAAAGAGAATGATTTTTCCCCACAGATTACAAAGGGAGCTTACACACCAGACTTCAGATGAGAAGTCTGTACTGTAGGAATGTAACTTTAGATAACTGCCATGCTGCCTATCCACCCCAAGCACTCTGCAGTCTGAACAAGGGAGCAGAGAGCTGGTATCGGGGATGAGCTGAGACTGGGCAACCTTGCAGCAGGAAAGAAGGGCAGAAGAGTCAAAGGTAGGAGCGACTGAAGAGTGGAGACAAGATAGAGTTGAGACGGCTGAGCACAGAAGACAATCGATCAATACTGGTCACCTGGATGCCATGGAAAAACTGACTATGGGTTTATGGTCAATGCTGGAAGAGAGCAGGTTGCTTCAGAAAATGCCATCAGAGAAAACGTGTCTGGAGAGTATTGGGTGAGTGGCTCCTCTCGAGAGGTGTGCAAGCTGAGAGTTGTGAGTACAAGACTGGGGCTCCTGAAAGAGGAGCATGCAAACATGCATCTGAATGAGGTGTCTAAGCATCGGAATGAGCTGTCTAAGCATCTGAATGAGGTGTCTAAGCTACCTTTACGGTCAATTAAAATCTGAGGATCAATTCTGTTGCCCAAACATAGGCATCGAGTGCTACTTGAGATGCCCAGTGGTATCGCATCTCCATTTCCATAAGGGCACAGGTGTCCCATAGGTCTGGTGTTGGATTTACCAGCTCTGCACGGATGTCTTGGGCACTCTGCTACATCTCAGGTGGCACTAGATGTCTGTGGGTAGGTAACAAGAGTTGAGGCCAGTGAACTGTACGAGTGATTCAACTGACCCTGGAGTAGATACCCACATTTTGGCATTCGAATGCCGTGGGAATCACTGAAAGCTGCTATTGCAGAAGGGTGAGCTCCAGAAGTACCTCAGACTGAACTAGGTGCTATTTTTAGGCAACTGGATCCCATCCTGCATTGCCACTGATTGCAGAGGGGTTTAAACACACAATTTGCATGCAGAAACCTCTGCACAGAGACTTAAACGTCGATGGTTTGTTATCTGTCAGCTGGATTCCACCCTTGGTCTGTAATTCAGATACCCTGGATGCCAACACACGAGGGCATTGGTGTGGTGGATGGACTTGGGAGTATGCTACCGAAGAAGACAGATGGGAAAATTAAACAGACTCCTCCATATTTCAAGCATGAAGCAGATGTCTTGGCTTCCACAGGCACAGCCTCAGAGCCCTGATGCTACTGCAGATTTTGTCAGGGAGATCAGTCTGAAGAATGAGGTAGCCCGGGCACAATCAGGTCCAAAGTGTCTGAAGATCACTTACTGTTCTAATGAACAGAAATGGATATTTCTGGCAGCCCTGTGCAGCGCGGAAAGTGAGGTCCGAGTGGGTGACGGAGTGCAAACAAGTCAGCTGTCAGGGCAGAAGCACATGGGATGGCACTGACAGAAAGTGGCCTGCAGGAGCTATTCCGAACCTGTGGGTAAAAGAAAGACTCCAGTTTCCAGCACTGCCAGTTTGTCATTTGTCACCCCCACTAAATCCACTTATTTATTTCCTTGCTTAAACTTAGCACATAACTCAAAGAACGTAACGTTTTCGCTTGCCGAGTGGTTTATTCAGGCAGCTGATTTACCAATTCAAAGGCTAATCCCTACAGACTCCTACCAGAAATGTAAGCGTTCAGTCGTAAACCTCTGATTTAACTACAGAAAGACTTAGACCTCCAAACATTATCGCAGCTGGAAAATCCATAATTAGCTGTACATTTTTCCGAAGGAACTTTCCCCTGATTTGCCTGAAACCTGGGGAAGGGCTCCGTACATCTATCGTAATTTCCTACCACTTTCAGCTCAGGCATTAGAGACGCTGTGTGGGCAGATTTAAGAGGGTTTTTTTCTCGCTTCCTACTGAGGAGAAGGATTGCATAAGACGTGAGTCAAGACACCAGTCCTGAATCGGTGACTGCGATACTTGCAGGAGCTGCACTGGCTGGATGTCAGTTGGGATGTCAGCCTACTTTGGGTCACTGGAGAAAGGTTGACTAAAATGTTCTTCTTTTGCTTGAAATCAGGGGGCTCAGCATTACCCCCTCTTCGGGAGGAAGGCATTGGGGTTCCTTTTCTCATCCCAGCTTACCCTTGCACACTCCTAACTGCATCCTAAGCTTTCTGACCTCTAGGATAAATCTTTCTTTGGCGATGAGTGCTCTCAATCACTCTCTTAGGGTCCCTGTTTATTCCCAGTCCCCTCTCAGAGGTTGTTTTCCACCCAGATCCAGAGCTTTTCAAGGCAGAGTTTTCCCTCCTGTACAAGGAATACAATTTTAAACAACTCACACACCACTGACAGAATTTTCAAGCTTTCTCCATGTTCAGGTCCTCAAAACTTGGGTCTATTTAACCTGATTTTGGGCATCTTACCAGAGTACCTTCCTTAGGTGTTTAGTTATCCTAGGCACCTCCTGGGGTCACTGGAAGGAACCATGTACCCTCAGAGAGTGGATTTTAGGCATGCTAAATAATTTTTTTTAAGACAAGGGTGGTGAGACACTGGGCCAAGTTGCCCAGAGAGATGGTAGATGCCCCATCCGTGGAAGTCTTCAAGGCCAGATTGGACAGGGCTTTGAGCAACCTGATCTGGTTGAAGACATCCCTGCGCATGGCAGGGGGATGGACGAGATGATCTTCAAGGGTGCCTTCCAACCCAAACCGTTCTGTGATCCTATACCCCGTTAGGGACTATGAGGCAACCATCATCCCAGCTTTGAACGTTTGGTGAAGTGATGCCAGGCTCGAGTTCCTCAGATCATTTTATCACATCCCTGGAAGGGTTCAAGGCCAGGCTGGACGGGGCTTTGAGCAACCTGGTGTAGTGGAAGGTGCCCCTTCCCATGGCAGGGCGGTTGGAGGAGATGATCTTTAAGGTCCCTTCCAACCCCAAGCATTCTGTGATCCTATCATTTTTTTTAACAGTTTTCTCGGTTTAATCCTGATTTGCTCTTTTGAGATTGGAAACAGCAGTTAAGCCCAGATTCTGTTTATCCCTCAATCTGATTTAGACAGTATCAGCTAATCACTGAATCCCAGAATGGCAGGGGTTGGAAGGGCCCTCTGGAGCTCACCCAGTGCCACCCCCCCTGCTCAAGCAGGCTCACCCAGAGCAGGGGGCACAGGACAGCGTCCAGGCAGGGGTTGAATATCTCCAGAGAATAATAAATGCTCCTGCTTTCTCCGACAGCATTTCAGTAATTACCGCAGATTGTTACCACTACCGCAGACAGCGAGGAGAAAAGTCTTTTTCCAGCTTTCCTCCAAGCCATGTTGACCTACGCCGGTTCTGTCCTACCCATTCCAGCTCCTACTTCTCCATGTGTAAACCACGGCATGCAGCGCAACCTCCCCGTTCACACACTTACTTCCATCTTCCCCGAGCAGCACCGACTCTTTGGTGCCTGTGCTCTAGTCATGAGCTCTACCTCGTCATTATCGTTATCCTAATACCTGGTTTCATGTCCTGCATCCGCAGTTTGAACTCCCTCACTCGCACTAATACATACACATTTCAGCTCTTCTTTTAACGGAGCACTCCCACTGCCCTCTCACTAATTGCATCGCCGACCTAATCAGTCTTCTCCCGTATGAGCACTTTCTTTCTCCTTGCTGCCCACCCTTCTGCCCACTGATACGCTTTATCTTCACTTCCTTGCTTTTTCCCTCTTCTTTTTTTTTTTTTTACCAAGACTAGATGTAGCGATTACCTGGGTCTCTCCCACTAAACCACATATATTTTGTCAATCACAAACCAGGAAAAGACAGAGAGGACCCAGCTCCATCAGATGTAAACGCTCTTGAGATCAACCTGACGCCGAAATACGCAAGCACTAAAATAGCTGAGATTTTCCAGCACAGCTAAAGAATCCTGTCGACCAGCTCCCAAGAATTATAAATTTCCAACTACCTCAGCGCATCCAAATCCGACAGCCTGAAAACTCAATTAGATCTTCAGCAAATTACTTGAAAAACAGTTTAGTATTTCGCTGGCGTGCCAAGAGGCCAGTTAAAAAGTGCGGTAGCCGAGGATATCACAAACATTTGGAGATCCCTTTATCCTCTCAGGCTGCCCAGGACCTGATTAACCTAATGTTAATATTATTAACATTAATATTCACGGTGCTGTGTATCTGCTTTTATTAAACGCTTCCACTCAGGTCATATCCAGAGTCCTCTGTTGCCTCGGCGCTTTTGCGCTAGATGGAATGAGTCCCCATGTCAAAAGCTTTGCAATTATGGAATCACAGAATCACAGAATGTTTTGGGTGGGAAGGGACCCCCAGAGGTCACCCAGCCCAACCCCCCTGCAGGAGCAGGGACACCTTGAACCACATCAGGTTGCTCACAGCCCCGTCCAACCTGGCCTGGAATGTTCCCAGGGATGGGGCCTCCACCCCCTCTCTGGGCAACCCCTGCCAGGGTTTCACCACCCTCACTGGAAAGAATTTCTTCCTTAGATCCAGTCGAAACCTGCCCTGCTTCAGTTTAAAGCCACCCCGCCTTGTCCTGTCACAGCTGGCCCTACTAAAAAGCTTGTCCCCCCCTTTCCTCTGGGCCCCCTTGAAGCCCTGACCGGCCGCACTCAGCTCTGCCCGCAGCCTTCTCTTCTCCAGGCTGAACACCCCCAACTCTCCCAGCCTGGCCCCAGAGCAGAGGGGCTCCAGCCCTCGGAGCATTTTAGTAGCCCTCCTCTGGCCCCGCTCCAACAGGTCCATGTCCTCCTGGTGCTGAGGGCCCCAGAGCTGGATGCAGGGCTCCAGGGGAGGTCTCACCAGAGCAGAGCAGAGGGGCAGAATCACACGTGTCACTGCCCCACGCGAGGACCTCATTTTTAAATATTGCTTTTTCCAAGATATCTGCAGTCATGAGGGACACCTGCATTTTAAATTCTCCTCTGGAATTAGCACATTAATCAACCACTGTATTTTAATACTTTATAATTCACCTTTAAAAGCCCTTGGGCTTTACAGAGTTTTGGGGGAAGCCGGACCAGGCAGGGCAGGCCAGGCCCGTCTCTCTCTGAAAATCTTCCACAGCGATGGCCTTTTTAAAAATTCCTCTCCGATTTTAATTTCAAGTGACATTTAATCGGAAAGGATTTTAGCATATTACATCTCAGACTGAGTTAAGTCGCTGGATATTGTTAGAAAATTAATAAGGAACGTGAAGAGCTTCCTGTATGATGTGTAAGCGATAAACATTCAGAAAAAACCCGTCCTCCTCCCCTCTCTGCCTGTGAATTGCTCTTCTAAAAATAAAGGGAATGACAGAATTTCTGTATTGTACGACAAGAGGAGCCCTTCAGTCATTTGCAGCAGGGGAAAGCAAATGGCAAGCTTTCTCGCAGATGACATATGGAACTGTTATTAGCGCTACAACGTACGGGCTAAATCCTGCTCTCCCTTGCACCGCCGTAATTAGGGGAAAATGGCACGGAAATCAAAACAGGCTATTCCTCGCGATTCCCAGGGAAAGCAAGCAGGGAATCGCTGCTTCTCGCAGCGGTATTCACTTCTTTATTGCCGCCTCTTCTCTCCCTCACCCACTCGCCCCGGGCACACACCCCGACATGTGTTATTATTTTCTTAAGCCCCACTCGTAAAATTATTAAGTGATGATTTTGGGGGATGCGCATAAACAAGGACTGGGGTAGGTTGCGACCAGCAAACTTAATTGCATTTGTAAGGGGAGATGGGTTCAGATATAAAGCTGCATTTTCTTGTCAGCGTTTTAATTGTTTTAAGGAACGGTTGCCCTGACGTACTCTAGCGCTCTGATTTATCGAGCGCTGAAAAATAACACCCAATTCACTGTAGAATTAACGCAGACAAAAATGAGCATACGCTGCCTTTTGGGAGATGTTACGCTGGATACATGGCAGATAGCTGCTAGGAGGAGAATAAATAACTCAGGAGACAGAAAATGTTATGGAGGCACCTTTATTCTTCAGTCTACTTCAGCTTCCCTCTGCTTAGGGGGGAGCGAAAACTGGTGCAGTTACTTATTGCCTTATATATGAGAGGTGGACAATCTGGAGCTATATTCATACGGACAGCTGGATATATTGCTTATACCAACACCAGAAAAGCTTAATTGCTTTTGAGAAGGAGCTCAATAACTTTATGAAAGATTAAACGATGTTCTGTCTGTGAAACACGGATCGTCAAGCTGCAGTCAATGACTCTGGAGACTCCTCTCACTCCTCCGTACCTCTCGAGCCGTGGGGGAAGGACTGTCAGTACCGTGCCAGATCAATGATCTGCATCTTCTGCTGCTCCGGCTTCAACTGCCACCCGCTCTTGGTGCTTTAGAGGAAGGGTAAATAACTAAAATGTAGCTGGACAATTGCGCTTTTAAGGGGAAATTCCTTCCCTGCCCTTGCTGACAACCAGCCAAAACGTAAAGTCATAGTCAGTACTCGCACTGAATGCCTCAGAGAGAGGAGCAGTGGCTGCGCCAGGGGAAACGTGGAGCTTCCCCCTTCCCTTGCGGCACCCAGAAGGAAGGAAAGAACAACTGGGGGCCCTTGCAGAGTAGAATCATAGAATCGTTTAGGTTGGAAAAGACCTTTAAGGTCACCCAGCCCAACTGTTCCCCTACCCCTGCCATCCCACCCCCAAACCGTGGCCCTCACGCCCGCCTCTGCCCGGCTGTTAAATCCCCCCCGGGCTGGGGACTCGACCCCTTCCCTGGGCAGCCCCTTCCAGTGCTCGACAGCCCTTCCATTGAAATATTTTTCCTAATGTCCAATCTATCTCCCCCGAACTCGATGCCTGTACTTTTCTTCAACCTGACCAGGATTATGGTCCCTGACAGACGGCCACAGACAGACCACCCCTCCTGCTTGGAGAGCTTTGAGTAAGCCGAACGGACTTCCCAGCTAGGAAATCGCATCTC
>NW_009259789.1:1435228-1443437 GCF_000687185.1 Egretta garzetta | reverse complement strand
GTGGCCTGGTCTCGCCTTCTGCCCCGGGAAGGGGCTATCGCTGGCTGATTCCTCTGCCCCAGAAAAAGGGGGGGTGCATCTGACCCCCCCTTTCTCCTGCCCCGGAGAAAACGGGGGCTGTGACCGGTCTGATGCCTCTCCATCCCCTGCGTTCTCCCTTGGGAGAGGGGTGGCTGTAACTGGCCTGATTCCTCCTCCCCTCCTGGGAGAAGGGGGTGTGTGGAACTGCCCTGTTTCCTTTGTGCCTTCCTCTGTCCTGGAGAGGGATGGGGGCAGTTGGCTTGGCCACCAACCCTTCTGGGAAGTCACAGCCAAGGGGGCTGGAGGGGCCCCACGGAGCCATTCCTGCCCTAGAAGGGCTCATACGTGGCTCTGCGCGCTTTGCTGTGTTCATATCAATGCTGGACATGGGGAAGAGGCAATTTCTGGAGATCATGGGTGTCCCATCCCATGCTGTCACCCCGCTGTTCTGGGTTCAACATCTGAAGTTTCCCTGTGTCAGAGCATTGAGAAGTTTCCTTCCTGTGGTACTGCATGGTTCTGGCACTGGGTCTTAGCTGTCCCGCTGTTCTCCAGGTGGTTTCCAGAAGCGTAAAGGGCTGGTAGCACCAGCACAAGTTCTGACTCTTGCAAACTGCTGGGAGGCATCTTTGTGCAGGGTACTCGGGTCTGGAGATGTTTATGGATGTCACGTCCACAGTTCTGTATTAGGAAAGGTATAAGAGGACAATCCAAAATGAAAAGTTACAAGATAGTGATTGCTCCAGAGCTTCGTCCCAGAGTTCTGAAAGAACTTGGAGGTGTAACAGACAAATGGCAGCCAGTGGTCAATGTCACATCAATTTTTATAAATGTTCTCTGAGAAGAACCATGGAGTGGTATGGGTTTCAGTCTTATCAGGAAAAATAATAGAAACTAAACCAAAGAGTGGTAACAGCAACATGAATAAATAAGACACGCTAAAGCCAAGTCCAGCCTCAACAAACGTGAATTTGGGGACTTGGATAGTGCAATTTTAATTCAGTTTCCAAAAGCCTTCTGCTGAAGGACCTTCACCATATGTTTTCAGGAAGGCTAATTTGCTACAGAATAGAAGGGACGTTTCTCACACTGCTATGTATTCTTGTATATATTTAAGTAGAAATGAAGTTCATTTAAATGCTGTTTTACAGACAAATTTTACAGCTAACTTTACGATTCTAAGTTGTACGTGATGTTATGGACTGGTGAACTTGCCTCCTGCTTCTTGTTTTACCTTCGTGGTGTTCATCATGGGTCAGTTTATTTTGATCCTTCCTGGGTGTCACGTTTTGTTGTTTGACTGTGTTTGCTTCCTTTCCTGCATTTGTTTTGCACCGTGGCTTAATTGCTGCTCTGACAACTGGAGCTCAGCTCTGGGAATACCAGATGGAGCTGAGCCAAGCTTGTTGCTAGTGTGCTGCTGCCCTTCTGGGTCGAGGGGATGCAGGTGCAGACAGACAGTAGGCCAGGTGGATCTTCTGTCTGTCGTAGTATGGCCGCTCTTGCACCTTTATTCTGTATTTCTGTTGCAAGAGATTATTTTTGCTATGATTTCAGTTGACAAAGACAGAATAACACTGAAAACCTGTGTTTGTAATTTGCACCACGCAAGGCTCATGTGGTTTCACGAGGGCCACGCAAATCGGCAAGCCCCAACTTGCCCATCAAACGAAGCAACCTGTGCTGCTGTGCCCTCGTTATTTGTTGTTGTCTCTGTGTTGTTTTGTCACTTATTCCAACAGGCAACAACCCAGTGCAGCTCAGCAGTGGGCTAACTGTGGTTAAAATTGGCTTAAGAAGCATCTTCTCAACTCTTACCTCAATTTTTTGCTTATTGAAGAGAAGACTGGGACCGTATCTTCCAGCCAAAGTGCATGTTTATGATAATACAAAGATGTTGTGGAACTCTAGACATCAGGCTGCAAGAGAAGAAATTCTGTAACCAACATAGCGATACTTCTTACTGTTTATGTTGTTTTTTTATCAGTGAAAACAGTTTGTCTGTTTCCTCTCTTGGTTTGTTTTTGATTATGAGGGTGATTTAAGCCCTGTCCTGCAAAACTTTTGATTCTACATTTAGCTAAGCGTAGGTATTACAAATAGGATCCAGTAGCATCAAGACTTTGGTTCTCATTCTTAAGTGCTGCAAATTGAGGTCTACGTTCCCCAAAGTCCATTGTTAGTAGAAATTTTTTCTGCTTTTTTTTTTTTTAAGTTAAGTAGAAACATCAAAATAAAGTACTTGTGACAGAAGTACCTTTTGTTTCAATGGTAATTTACTGTGGAAAAGATAAAAGAATGAGCATTTTTGTAAAAGTCAGAGGACAGTACAATAGAAACTACAGCTCTTGTAAATATGGTCTAAACAAAGAAACAAAAATCTAAAAATCAGGGGATGCTCATTGCTTTTTCAGTGGTCCAAAGAACCATATAGAGGAGTAGTTGACTTTCTCATTACATAAAAGTGTTGAGGAACACTGTTAAATGTTCTTGTTGGAGTTATGATTTGGACAGCAAGCGGTTAAGGGATTTTTGCACAGGAATGAAAATAAGATGTCATAGCTACCTTGTGTGAAATGAGCTGTTCTGAAATCTCACGTAGATACTTAAACTAAATTTTGTCTTTATTTGGGCTCAGTAAAGAGGTTGATGCTTGGAGGAAAGTTAATAGTTTTGATTATTAGCTGTTAGATTGCTGAAGTGGCTGTAGCAGAGTTGACAGGTATTAGGAATTTAGTATGTTCTTCTTTCAGGCAGTTGGACTAGCTGATGGTTGTAGTTCCCTTCCAACTGAACTATTCCATTCTAATTGCAAATTAGGCTCTCACGTAGGCTTCCTTTCCCACAGGAGGTTGGACTAGATGATCTTTCAAGATCCATGAGTATGAAATCCAAAATAATTTGTTCGGAATGAATAGAAAGATCACTCCTGGTTCAGTTCCAAAGAAATGGGACCAACCCATAGTTTCATTTGCATCTTCCTTCTCGGTCTGTGTAGAAGGGCTTGTGGGTAAGAAGTAGAGCCTGGGGTGGTGGAAGCTCAAGAAAGTGACTGCTTAGGTAAGCGGGACGTATGCCCTGTCCAGCCCTATGGACTTGGGTATCTGAGGGGGGTGATGGAGCTGGCTGACATCACGAAAGGCCTCTCTCCATCATCTTTGAAAGGTTGTGATGACTGGGGGATATTTGTAATAACTGTAAAAAGGTTAATGTTACGTGCTTTTTCAAGAAGGACAGGAAAGAGGACCTGAAGAACTACTACCCAGTTAGCCCAGTCAACTGTTTAGAATCTAACTGGTGGTGTTCCTCAGGGGTCAGTCCTTGGGGTAATGCTGTGTAATGTCATCAGAGGTGACCCAGGGGACGGGGGGAATGCACTCACATTGAGTTTATGGATGATGGCAAGTTGGAGGGAGTGGGTTATATGCTGGAGGACAGGGCTGCCGTTCAGCACCTCGGTGCGGTGGATTAATGACCGAAGAGGAATCTCGTGAGCCTTAGCTGTGAAAAGTGCGGATTCTTTCTCACTAAGGAGGAAAAGCCCTGTATGTCAGTACTGAATGGTGGCCCTTCAGAGAAGTGCCTGAGGACCAGGTGGACAGCAAGCTGACAGCACACTCTTTGCAGCAACGAAGGCCAGCCAAGTGTTGGGCTGCATTAATAAGAGCGTAACTGGCAGCTGGAAGGAACTGAATATTCGCTCTTCTTGGCCACAGCTGGATCCTGTCTCCTGTTCTGGGCTGCCAGTACAAGAGAGAGGTCAACAAAGTGGCCTGAGTTCGGTGGAGTACCCCAAGATGGTCGAGGAGCTGGAGTACATGGTGCCTGAGGAGATGCTGCAGAGGCTGGGCTTGTTTGGTCTGGGGAGGAGGAGGCTGAAGGTGAGGATCTGGCAGTGGTGCTTCCCTGCCAGAAGAGGGATTTGGAGCAGGCAGAGGAAGACTCTTCTTGGAGGGGCACAGTGACAGGAGAAGCAGCAGTGGTGATGTGGTACAGTAGGGAGGAATTCTAGCTGGAGACAAGGAAATAATTTTTTCCCAAGGAGGGTGGTGAAGTGCTGGACCAGGGCCCACAGAGGTGGTTGAATCGGCATCCTTGGAAATAGCCACAGGTTGATAGGGTGAAGCCCTAGCCTTGAAGTTAGCCCTGCTTCCAGCAGGAGGTTGGACTAGGTGACCTCCAGAGGTCCCTTCCAACCTCAGTTACACTGTGATTGCATGAGTAAAACTTCTACTTGAGTCGTGAATCATAGAATACCGGGTTGGAAAGGGACCTCAAGGATCATCTGGTCCAACCTTTCTAGGCAATGCGACAGCCTAAACAAGATGGCCCAGCACCCTGTCCAGCTGCATCTTGTCCGGCGTGGCGGAGTCAACCACATCCCTGGGGAGATTATTCCAATGGTTGACTGGTCTCATGGTGAAAAATTTTCCTCTCCTGTTCACTCGGAATCTTCTCAGGATTAACTTGTACCCGTTACCCCTCATCTTTTCCATGTGACTCCTTGTGCGTTAAGGTGTATTAATCGGCTTTCAGATTGCCTTACAGTGCCCATGGCTGAGGCGTGACTGCGAACAGGGTGCTGTCAGCCTCGGAAGCCTTACTTTCTTAGGGAACTGAGCGAAAAATAGACAGACTTGTTGCAGATCAGAAATGACTAATTTTCCACTTGTCCTTTTAGGACGTTCCACAAAGCTATTGATGTTATAAACTTGACAGTGGGAATTACTATTTTTAAAATTCAAAATGATGCGCTAGCAGCCTTTGCCATGTCAGTATATGTTGTGTAAATACACAGGTTACCTTTCTGGAACGCTTACAGCACACCCCCGACAGTTGACTGTGTCGTGAATCTTCCCTTGTTGTACTTGAGATCTGCTGTGCTGATTCCGATCTCCCATGGCTGTTTGAAAGCTCAGCATTTGTTGCACGAACATAATAAAACAGTTCAGAGTTTACAGAGTGCTTGACGTGCTGGTTGGCGTTACCTTCCTGCCAGGAGGGAACGGCGTGGGTCTGAAAAGTACAGCTAGCATGCCGGTCCTTACTGAAAAAAAACCAAGGTACAGCTTAAATAATTTGTATTTCTCATTCCTGACAGCACCAGATCATTGTTACTTTTTTTGCATACTATTTTTTGAAATCTGTATTATTTACTGGTGCGCTCATAGATGAACTTCTAGTGTTGAACCATTTGCAGAGAATGGGAAGTTTGTCACTGGTTTCAGTAGCTGGACTTAAATGCTAACAATTTTCATACAACTTGTGGTACTGGGCTTCTGGCCAAAAAAAAATCTGATGTAAAACTTGCTCTGCATTTGAATGAGGCTCTTTTTTTTTTTTTTTTTTTTTTTTTTTTTACTTTGTGTTCAGACACACAAAGTAGGGTTGATATGGACTATAAAGCCACGATACGTTGAATTGTTGGGTTACTGTGAAATGCGGTCGCATTTAGGTACCACTGAGGGAATTCTGAGTTTGCGTGTAGCCTTTGAAGTGCTTTTGCACGACCGTCGCTTTGCTTTTCCCTGACCCTTCATTACAAGCTGATAACTGTGCCGTGAAATGAGCGGGTCGGTGTAAGACAGCGTGACCTACGTTCTTTGTGTTCTGGCAAAATAATTTCTTTGATCTTTAGGCACACAATCATCAATTCCACGGTTTTACAGGTAAATGTGTGCCTGTTTCTCTATGTTCCTTTGTTCCTTCCCCACAGCTGGGGAGCACCTTGCCCTGCAGCAGTGGGTTGCTGACTCCCAGTGGCATCAGGCTGGCACTGCACTGTCCTTACAGGTGATGGGAGGCAGCTCACACCTCTGCTTTCTTCCTCAGGCTTCCCAGACTGGGGAAAAAGCCATGCTACAGGCCAGAAAGCTTGATTTAGGTATTATTTGTGACAACTTTTTATAGCTGCTTAAAAGTTGTTACCATGCACAATTTGAATGTAAAATAATGGCCAAATAAAACCTAAACTTTTTAGTATGTAGCGCAAGTTGTGCAGCTGTGAAGAAGCCTCCAGTGAAAAGATTGCAGTCGTACATCCTCTGGGTCCAGTTATTCGGCGAATGTGCCTGGGCTTTGTAGGGTGGGGGCTTTCCTGCATCTGTGTTCAAAACTAACTGTGTATACAGACAGTCAAATTCATGCTTGTCTGAAATATAGAATGATGTTCATTTAATTATTCATTAATTGTGGGGTTTATATTGTATGCTTGTTTATCCATTAGGAGCAGGCAATAAAAGCATGGAAGTGCAAGAATTTAGAATAAACTATCTAAAACCACTTAAATTGTTAAGAAAATACCCAGTGACTGTTAAAGACAATTGATTTCAAACCTGTTTGTTTATCATCTTGGAGAGGGTGATCTCATAGCTAAAGGGGTGGCGGAGTATGATTGTATCATGACCTTGGAAGAGTTTTTGATCTTGGGATGAACTAAGAAAATACGCAGCAAGTTTGGAAGGCATTTCAGGTAAGATACTTGATGTTTTTTCCTGGCTCAGTCCTGTTAAGTATTTTCACTGATGAATTGCATGATTAGTAGGTGGCGAGACCTAGAAAACGAGTAGATCAAGGCTGTGCTGGGGGAAGTGATAAATGCTTTGGAAAATGGTATCAGAACAGGGAACATTCTTGACAAAGTGGGGAAAAATAAGTCCTGAAGCTAGCAAGATGAAATCCAATAAAGGCAAGTTCACTGTGGGATCTACCTCTAGCAGTGTTATGCGAGTACCTTAATTTGATCTAAATGTTTGCTGTTGGAAGAGTTGGTCCTGAACCCCACTGCCTGTTTTTGCAGGGTTGATGATTTTTGCAGCTGCATGTTCAGATGGATAAGGAAACTGAAACACAGGTTTATACTGAATTAACTTGGTCATGTACCTCTGTTTTTGGTGTTTTGTTTTTTTTTTTTTTTTTTTTTTTTTTTTTTTTTTAGGAGGGAGAAATGAGGTGAAGTGTTTGGAAAAAATTATACTGTGTTTCAGATGTTTTGGGAAGATCAGATTGTCAGAATTACTCATCTAGGTATTTTTCTCTTTCCCAGATCTCTCTAGATCTTCTTTGTTGTGCTGTGTTCTATTGTATGATATTTTTACAGAGATATTTTCAGTGGTCTGTAGGTCAGAACAAAGTGAGGAGAGCTAAGCCTGGATATTCAAACCTTCAGTGGTTCAACACTGAGAAATGTTCATTTGTCTTTCTATCAAATACAGGGTCAGTTAAGAATGCCAGACAGGGTCTGCTGTTCTACCATGGAAATTAATGGCACTGTGTTGTCGGGGGGTGCTTGTAGTTGTTCAGCCTTAATTTTGTCTTTTCCTCCCATTATGTATTTAGCAGCAAAAGCTAACCCTTGTTGTATTTGATTTCAGGAAGAAAAACCTTGTTAGATTTTCCTCATTTGAGTTTAATTATATGGAAGCCTTCAGAGATGATTTTACTCATTTACTGGATCCTAATTTATTTCTTGCTTGGAACTGCAGCCTGGTATGCACAGTGCTAATATGTGGCAGATCTCTTCCACTGTGCTGTTCCTTGAATATTGCTCTTTGGTATGAGGATTAAAAATGAAATAATGAATCCAAATGTGCTGCTGCCTGATTCCTTTGCTTCCTTCCAGCTGCTAACCCATGAGCTCCTAGTAACTTCACTGTCTTTGAAAAGGAGAGATTATTTCCTTTATGGTGTTTTGTTAATGCTGTGTCAGGTTCCTTTAAAGAGCAATGCTAAATGCATAGCACAGCCCTATGTATGCCGAGCCCAGGGAGTTGCGGTGAATGGAGTTCAATCCAGTTGGCAGCCGGGCACGAGTGGTGTCCCCCAGGGCTCAGTGTTGAGGCCAGTTCTGCTTAACATCTTTATCAATGATCTGGATGAGGGGATCGAGGGCACCCTCAGTCAGTTTGCAGATGACACCGAGCTGGGTGGGAGTGTGGATCTGCTGGAGGGGAGGAGGGCTCTGCAGAGGGACCTGGCCAGGCTGGAGCCATGGGCCCAGCCCAGTTGGGTGAGGGTCAACAAGGCCAAGGGCCAGGTCCTGCCCTGGGGTCACCACAACCCCAGGCAGCGCTCCAGGCGTGGGGCAGAGGGGCTGGAAAGCTGCCCGGCGGAAAAGGCCCTGGGGGGGTTGGTGGAGAGGGGGCTGGATAGGAGCCAGCAGGGTGCCCAGGTGGCCAAGAGGGCCAGC
>NW_009259789.1:1425598-1435083 GCF_000687185.1 Egretta garzetta | reverse complement strand
GGGGAGCCGGGGGGGTCGGGCTCTGCTCCCAGGGAAGGGGCGATGGGACGAGGGGCACCGGCCTCAAGTTGTGCCAGGGCAGGGTGAGGTTGGACATCTGGAAAAATTTCTTCATCTAAACGATTCTGTGATTCAGGTATGAGAAACTACAGCTGATGAGTTTGCAGGGCTTAAGCCCTGCCACTTTGAGCCGGGTTATTTGTTATGTGAAAACACAAATCACGCTGGGGTGCAAGCAGGAGAATCCTATTTGTGTGGGAAGCATTTGACTTGAGGAAGTTTTTTCCCTAAGGTCTTCCTATTTCTTCCATGTCTCAAGCATGATTGGATTTTGATTCTCTTTGATTTCAGAACATGACATTTAGATGTATGCAATTATAGATTTTTGCAGCTGTGTAAAACTTGCCTTTTTTTTTTTTTTTTTTTGAAGGAAATGTTGAAAGAGCAAACTCCAAAGAAGTCTTGGGTTTTTCTGGGAATATTTTTGTAACATGCATTGGTGTAACTACTACAGTTTGAGAGAGCCAGGGACATGGTTCTTGTGATGTGCAAGAGTTGAACGATTTAAATAGCTGTATTGGAACGGGTAAATGTGTTGGTGTCACTGAGCATTTGCTAGGTGGGCTGCTCTGAAGCTGGGGTGGTAGGGTTGCTTCTGGATTTGTAGAGCTTTTGGTTTACTGTGTGGCTGGTTTTCCAGGATGGTTACCTTCCTGGGACAATCAGTCAGTGATGGTAATTTTTTCTTTCACATGAGATTTCTTGGGTTGAGCACCACTGATGTTTTCTGAGGAGCATGTTTCAGTGGAGAATTCCTGTCTAATTAGAAGTATATTCCTTTCTTTGGGGGTCTGGCTCTATTTCTCTTCCACCAACCCTAATTCAAATCTTCTTCCCATTGTACCTCCCAGTAACTTTGCAGACAGGGCAAATAGTTTGTGGGCATTTCAATAAGAAACATTGACAAACGGCAGGCTGAAAATCAGAGCTGGTAAACCTGGGTGGAGTTGGGAGACTAACACTGAGCATGTCTTGCTTTTGTGTCATTGTACTTTTTTCTGCGTGATTAACCAAAGTAGTATGTTTCTTGTTTGGATCAGGGACGTGTATGCTGGAAAAATCATTTGAATTATGTTTTAACAGGAATTGACTCTGTAAATACCTTTTTGTCTGCAGTTCTGCCACTTTCTTCTACAGTCAGTCACTGTGCAGACCACTTCTCATGTTCATGGTGCTACAGCATCACTGACAATGACAGCAGCTACTTACATGAAATATTAAAATAGGTAAAGGCTATTGTATTATCTAATTGTGATATAAACACTTATTTCGTATCTTATTTCACATTCTCATTCATGCTTTATTCTCCTCGGCTTGTGATGCTGTAGGTGTTCTTTTTGACCTTCTCTCATAACCTACAGGTAAATTTTAGAGCATCAGATAAGAGATGTGCATTATGTGAGGGAGCTGGGCTTGTTCAGCCTGGAGAAGAGAAGGCTGAGAGGGGATCTCATCAACACCTACAAATATCTCAAGGGTGGGGGTCATGAGGACAGAGCCAGACTCTTCTCAGTGGTGCACAGCGCCAGGACAAGGGGCAATGGGCACAACCTGAAGCAGAAGAGGTTCCAGTTGAACGGGAGGAAGAACTTGTTGACTGTGAGGGTGCCCGAGCCCTGGCCCAGGCTGCCCAGGGGGGCTGTGGAGTCTCCTTCTCTGGAGATCTTCAACCCCCGCCTGGCTGCTGTCCTGTGCCCCCTGCTCTGGGTGAGCCTGCTTGAGCAGGGGGGTGGCACTGGGTGAGCTCCCGAGGGCCCTGCCAACCCCTGCCACTCTGGGATTCTGGTCAGATCAGACTACTCAGGGATTCAGCTCTGCTGCTGATTTGCCATATTGTTGTACACTAAGTTCTCTGTGCCTAGTGAGAGGAGGATAAACATTTATCACGCACATTCTAAAGTAGTGCTGTGAATCAGTGTTTATGAAACATTTTTGGGCCTTTGCATGGAAGGCGCGATGTAAGTACTCTTAGTGATAGTAATACTGCTTTGATTCCTTCCTGCTCTTCTGGGTGACTGAGTATTTGAGCCTTTGGTAGCTCTGGATATAATTGTACTCTGAATCTTCTAGAATATTGCTATTTGTAGTAATTGCATCATAACTCATTAGCATTTCTCCACCGATTTCTTCTTGAGAAATCTGCATATGATGCATCTCTGGCTCTGTTTTCCCAAAATAAGACTGGTCCAACCTATTCCAAATTCTAATGTGAAATGAATGGGTTTTGAAAACTCTAAGTGCTAAGGGAGCGTTTGGGAGGAGGAAGTACTTCTGGGAAAGCAATTTCCTCCAAGTGGAAACTCAGTTGTACTTTATCCTTCTGTACACTCCTTTTATCCCCATTTGCCCAAGACTTGTTCAAGTTAAATTCTGTGTCCGAGGAAGATTCTTGCTGGCTTCAGTTGATAGTGAATTGTGCTTTTTTTTTCATTTTGTAATCAAATATTTTGGTAGAAGATTAAGATATGAAGCTACAGGTAGAAGAAACCCGTTCAGATGATGAACAGGTTTTTCTTGCGGTGTTGTGACAATGAATATGCCACTCCAGGTGTGTTGAAATGGTATGGAAAAAGGCCTAAATTCAAAGTTTGGCTGTAAGTTTTAATGAAATTGTTATCTTGGTTGTATTTTCTTTAGGTTGCCAGTCAATTTTCTTTTTCTTTTTTTTTTTCATGAAAGCAAGTTAAACAGTAGGCTTTGGGAACCAAGAAATTCTCATGTCAAGCAATTCCTCTGGCATGCTTGTTCGTAGAGTGAGGGAAGGCTGCGATGCAACTGCTGCGGTATAGAAAAAGGATTTTAATTTAAGTGGCTGACAAGTATACGAGAAATTAAATGATTTTGAGAGGAATTGCTCACCATAGGCTAAAGAAGGTCATTTTAAAGGGGAGAATGAAGAATAACATGCGCGGTTCGGTTGTTTAGTCTTTTGTTCATTGTGTGCATCTTGAATGCTGTCATTACTCATCCGTTCTAATATCTCTAGAACACCCACTTAATTAGCTATGCTCAGCATATCTGAATAAAATCAGTACCTTTTTTTCTTTTTTGGAATTAGTTTTCTAATCACAGTATGGGTCCTTTACCTAACGCTATTAATATCCAGTACCTAACGGGATTAATTTCCAGTTGGATTAATAAAATTGCCCTTTTCTGAAGATGCATATTGTAAAACTGAATTTCCAATAATAGGCCTTAATTAAATTACCAATAGCTACTGGAAAGCTTTGCCTTCAGAGCTATTGTCACGTACACCTCAGTGCTGCTTCTTTTAATGACTTGATTAGTATGAACAATAGGAACTAGGGGAATGCGCTAGGGACCGAATCTACGCATACAGGCTACAATTATTGTCTTTAGTCCTGATACAAAGGCCAAACAAACTTACTTTGTGCAGGGAATTAATCTGGAAGAGTAGTTTCTGCCTGGTTGAGTCCTAGTTTCATCGGTGTGATATACACATGATCAGTAATAAACATCTTCCTTTTCAGTGCTATAGCGTTTTTAAGCTTGGAGAATAATATTCTTGCCGTTCCAAGTGATTTACTTTATAATGCTGACCTGTATTGAAAGCTGCGTCGTGTTTTTATTTCAGTCATGGTAGTTTTTTGGGAGGGTTTAAGATGGCAAATAGCACTTAAATTCTGGAAATTGTTGTCCTTCCAAAAGTTAAAATTTGTGAGATTACTCTATGGAGAGTTTTTGTAACTGTGCCTGAAAAACGCAGAGCTGTTGCCCCAGTGACGTTCTTTAGTTTGCAATTGGCCATTTGAGCAAGTGGCTTATTTTAAAGGAAAAACTGTGCATTTAAGGGGTAAAAGGAAAAATCCTTAATTGGAACCCCATCTTACAAGGCAAGTGGGCTGCAGTTTCCAGGGATGAAGAGTGTAAGGGTTACCTGTGTGTGTCCAGAGAAGGGCAGCGGGGCTGGGGAGGGGTCTGGAGCCCCAGGCTGCTGGGGAGCGGCTGGGGGAGCTGGGGGGGTTCAGCCTGGAGCAGAGGAGGCTGAGGGGAGCCCTCCGGCCTCAAGTTGTGCCAGGGCAGGGTGAGGTTGGCCATGGGGAACAATTCCTTCCCCTTGGGGCTGTCAGGCACTGGAAGGGGCTGCCCAGGGAAGGGGTCGAGTCCCCAGCCCTGGGGGGATTTAACAGCCGGGCAGAGGCGGTGCTGAGGGCCAGGGCTTGGGGGTGGGATGGCAGGGGCAGGGGAATGGTTGGACTGGGGGAGCTTAAAGGGCTTTGCCAACCCAAACGATTCTGTGATTCTGTGTTGTTCACAGGCAGGATTGGGGCTGAAGCAAACTGGAGTTTGCGGTGCTTTGCTGGTGGGTCTCGGCAGTCCCCTGACTGAGTGCTCTCTAAAGGCAGGGGAAGTTCAGCCTGTCTTCAGCTCTGCATGTTCTCAGGCTTAGTAAGGGTGAAAATAAGCCGTTCACTGGACGCTTGGATGCCTGGTAATTGGGAATTAGAGGGAAGGCCCAAACTCTCTCTGTAGGTGACAACCCAGCCACTGGTGATTATTTCAGGTGTATTTTGTACAGGCGAGTCAAAATTGAAGGGGTTTTCCTCAGCTTATCTCTGAAATTTGTAAATCCACTGTTTCTGTGGCAGAATTAATGGCTTTTTAGGAACATAAGAGATGGATAAAGAGTAATTTGTGATGGCTGTAATTTATTTTGGTAGGTGGATCGAAGATGTTATGTTTTGTATAAGAACCACATTCAACTGAGGTGCCATAAATAGTCAAGAGGGAACTCACCTTTCTTAAGTTCCTACATGGACTAGCAATTTTGTAATCAATTAAAAAAAAATCTTATGCTTTTATTCACTTCCTTTCTAGCTTTTTAGTGCATAAGAAGAATGAAACAGAATTTGGGTGTCAATTTAGCTAATCTAGTAGGTAATGTTCACATTTAAAGAAAACAATCTCAAATGCTGAATTTTTATGTTTTTATTTTACATTGAAACAGCTCTGTGTTCTGGACTTTTCTCTAGGTTTGTATCTGATCTCAGAACGTATTTAATGTCTTCATGTAAACTCTCAGGGCTGTCTTTTTTGTGAGAAAGGTTGCAAATTATATGCTCAGTCCATCAAGGTAGAGCTGTACTACTGAATGGACATTTCCAAATTAATATTAGACCAATTTATCAGAAAATCTATTTAAAAGAAAAAATAAAAAAGACGGTTGTCACTGGAGGGCTTCATAACTGAAGTCATATATCCAACAGTGTTATAATTCTTCATGTAGAAGGCAGGCTTCTGGGTTATCATTTGCTTCTCTTGCACTGACCATCTCCTCTTCTCAGTCTGTGACCTTTTACTCCTGCTCTTTGCAGGCTGCTTGTCCACCCGCAGGGCTGTTGTAATTCTCATGGCAGCCAGGTACCACCAGACAGCAGGTACATCATTCATGGGACGGGATTAGGTGGCAGGGAGCTTCCCCCTGCCCCTGCTTGCGTTCACTGCAGTGTTCTTCAGGTCCCCCCATTTGCTGGCTTGGTCACTAAAAAATACTGCCAAAGGTAGCTTGGCTTTTAAAAAAAATATTATTAGTGAGTTAAATTGGATCTAGAGTTGACATGAGGAAGAAGATGAAGGCAGAGATGGGTATTAAAGAGGTGGGGGAGCTACAAGTCCTTCTTCTGGTTGAGGCTCCATGTTAAATTGCTGCATATTACCTGATATTCTCCACTGATAGTCTGTAGGATTTTTTTAAGCCCATAACTACTTCCCTGGAACATTTTTGTTTGGGCTGAATCTTGGTGTTCCAGAAATGCCTATTTTCACAATTATATACCATTGTGTTTGAACCTGGCTGTCTGTCTTGTCTGGGGAAAGCTGTACAGTTGCTGTGACCTCAGGTATGGGATACTATAGGAGAGAAATTTCATTCTGACTGTGGAACAGCTTTCTCTGTTACCTTGCGGGGGAAAAAAAGATGTTACAGCTGCTTTTCTGGGCAGAAGTCCAGTTTAACTTCAATTCATGCCCTCAAAGTGTGTCAGGTATTACTAAATTATAATTTAGAAATCAATCTAAACTTGCCTTAAGCTATTTACATAAGATGCCTTTTAAAATGTAGTTTACAATATTGATACAAGTAAAAACTTTCTGGTTTTAATAAAATTATAGATCAATATATATAAAAAAATTACTGTTAAAAACCCCAACAACCACTGTTCATAAACCAGACAGGAAAAATGCCAGAACCTGACTTTGACCCAGGTGGAGTCTTTTTAGTATTTTGTGATTTACTCAGGAGTGCATGTGCATGGGTTGGAAATGAGAATCAAATTTCTGGCCCTCAGAAATGATTTGCTAATGTGCTAAATTTTAGGACTCTGGGTGGAATTTAGGCCACTGCCTAAGTCCCTTGAGGTAGACGCCCAACTTTTGGCATTGGGGATGGCTTGAGTATTTTATATCTTTCATTGTCCTTTACTTAAATACAGACACATGTTGAAATACCAAGAATTTTTTTTCTGTTTTAAAACCACATATTGTTTCTTCTAGCCTATTGCAACGACTCCACCGCACCATGGCTGGAAGGAGGAATCCTTAAGCCACAGCAGTAGCGAAACCCAGGCATCAGTTACCAGTGGGATCTCCCTAGGAGAAGCAATACGTCAGAAAACTGCTGTTAATTGGGTATTTGTACTGCGCTTTGTTTTGGTTGTTGGCTGAAGGTTAATTATGTGATTGAAAATAAGATGAAGTGCTTTATCCGTATAGTTTAGACCTCCACCATCCTTGCCCTGTAAAGTTCTGTGTGTCTGTATTTTGGAACTGCAGAAAAATACAACTGTTGTGAACTCTGACAAGTTATCTAGTCTAGTCTTGACCCCTTCCTGCTTCCCCCCTCTTCTGTTTTCTGGTTATAGACCTAGTATATTTTCCAGTGTAGTGTTTTCTTCTTTGCAGTAGTACCTTTGATCTGTATTCAGTTTGTAATTTGCTGTAAACCTGGTCCTGCTACTGCCTCTTAAATTGTCAGCTCTGTCTACCTCAAAATAGCCAATTTACATGGTAGCGCAGAGCCATGCTTCAGTTCACGTAAAATCTGTCTACTTTTAGACCTTAGTTTTAATGACGTGTTCCATATGTGATGGAGGAAAACTGTACTCGCATCGTGATAGTTCTACCTGATGGATATGCTGCCAAATATTTAATTACTCTGAGAATTACATAGGATCACAGGTGTTTTGAAAAGACTGAGTTGATAGAAGATTTTATTTCCAAGTGACTATAAAAATCTTGTGCAAAAACTATAGTTCATGCAGCAAAATTCTGATGTGAAAAGTAGCTTTTAATAGGAGTGTTTCAGAAGGTAGCAGAGCTTGCAGCTATTAAGTAGGGATACTACGGTACTTCTACCAATTCACCGGGACACTTTCTTCCTTACATTAACGTATATGTAATTATAAGTTAGATATGCTGATGATAATGGTTTTCCTTATAAATTATTTGTATTGTTAATTCTCTGCACTGAAGACTGGTTTGTGCCTTTTCTATAATTACAATTTATCTGTTTTATTATTTACCCAGTAATCCCAATGTAAATTCTTTAATGAATTACTTGAAATAAAGATGCTCCTTTCCATTTGAACATGAACTGAAAATCTTTTTCTTAAAGTATACCGAAGAGTTGGCTAGGCTTTGCAGGCATTATCCATGTGAACTCAGAATTTCTGTAACTAAAAACTTATTTTTAAGACGAATCAGAAACTGTTCTGCTTGTTAATCCCCAGTCGTACAATGCCAACCATCTTTACTACGCAATGTCAGGAGCTCTGTTGGCCCAGCGTCCTACTGAAGTATTTGTCCTCAAGAGTTTTCTTTCAAAGTGAGAGATTTCATTCTGGTTTGGAAGAAGTCTTCTGCAGTGGTGGGATTTGGAGATGGAGCTCAGTTTCAGAGAAGTGATGGAAGGCTGGTGATCAGCTAGATGATGACAACTTAGGCAGTAATGAGAACTGACTGTGGACTTCAGCAGTTCATAGTGCATCGTAATTCGTTTACATTAAAACCTGAGTATTTGTATAGGAAATACAATTTTGAAGCAATAATCCCATTGTTTCACAACTTTAGTCTTTATTTCCTTTGGAAATATGTCTTGTAAAACTTTCTTGATGCTTGAGCACTTTTTTTTTTTTCTCCCCACCTGTTCTTAGGGAATCGAGTCATGGTATCAACTTCCAGCAGAAGTGGATGCCAGCCATTTAACTGCTGCCTCGGAGACAAAGCTTGGCCTGACTTGTGATAAGAATGACCTGACGGAGTTCCCTACGCTGGAGGAAGGAGCGTTGCCTTCAGCAGAAGCGTCTAGAAGGCACTCTCCTGGAGGTACAGCACATGGCCTACTGCTGGGTATGTTCAAAGTTGCCTTTTGTTTACCTGCTAAACAATTAGGATTTTACTTTTCCTTTTAAATCGATCCCTAACCTCGATTTGACTTTTTAGTGAGAACCGGTGTTTTCAAAACACATTCTGTGTAATTTTATTGCCAAAGCCCATCTTCAAAATGATAGAGGGCTTGCGTACCTTCCCTGGATCTTTTAACACGTAAACTGATTATCTTTAGTCTGAGGTACAACTGTAGTCTTGTTTTTCTTTAGAATTAATAGTAAACCTGAGTAAAGTTAGAAATTTTGGGGATTCTGTCTAGGTGAGGCAATAGTTCTGTGTCCTTAAAATCTATATTAATTTGTTAGTCAAAAATCTTAATTAATTTCAGAATAGTAGATATAATAATAAAGTAGATATAATTGTATTGATAACATGAAAACCTGTTTGATAAGAGTGTGTGCATGCTTGTACCGCTTTCTGATGTATTCAGACTATGGTGTACTGCTTCTGTGTTTCACTGCTTCTTACAGAATTTCTTTATAGACAAAGTAATCTCCAAATACAGTTTTAGAAGGTTTTCAGTAGCCCTTTACAAAGGTGTCTTGTAAGTGTTACTGCTCTTTAAGTAAATCATATAAGTATTCCTTTTCAGATAAGAGGAAAAACTCAGGAATTACAGGTTGAAGTACTGTACTAGTGCAAGATTTAGAATCACAGAATCATAGAATGTTTTGGGTGGGAAGGGACCCCCAGAGGTCACCCAGCCCAACCCCCCTGCAGGGAGCAGGGACATCTCCAACCACATCAGGTTGCTCACAGCCCCGGCCAACCTGGCCTGGAATGTTCCCAGGGATGGGGCCTCCACCCCCTCTCTGGGCAACCCCTGCCAGGGTCTCACCACCCTCATTGTAAAGAATTTCTTCCTTATATCTAGTCTAAACCTACCCTGGTTTAGTTTAAAACCATTACCCCTTGTCCTGTCACAGCTGGCCCTACTAAAAAGATTTTCCCCATCTTTCCTATGGGCCCCCTTTAGGTATTGAAAGGCCGCAATCAGGTCTACCCGCAGCCTTCTCTTC
>NW_009259789.1:1419192-1425434 GCF_000687185.1 Egretta garzetta | reverse complement strand
CAGGGCTGCTCTCCATCCTTTCTTCCCCCAGCCTGTACTGATACCGGGGGTTACCCCGACCCAGGTGCAGGACCTTGCACTTGGCCTTGTTGAACCTCATGAGGTTCCCATGACCCCACCTCCCCAGCCTGTCCAGGTCTCTCTGGATGACATCCCGTCCTTCTGGTGTGTCAACCGCACCACTCAGCGGTTAACCCAAACTATCCAGATAAAGGGATTTGCTGGTGTAGGAAGTTAGCATAACAATGACTACATGGAAGGGAAAAGTGGGAATTATTTATAAAATGTCTGTGTAAGTTGATGTTTACCCACTTCCACTGTAGCACTTGCAAGCACCAACTCAGTTTTGTTCCCCCCTCCCCCTGCCCCAAGTGGTCTAGCTTGCCTGTAACACGGGGAACTTTGTATATGAGCTATCAGGTCCTGGGTGGCGCTTTGCTGTAGTCTGCTGTCGTGTCGGGCTAACAGAAAAAGGAGCTGTGTATATCAAATGCAGCAACCTTGTGGTCATCCTCCCGTCATCAGAGCACAGGACCTTCTGCTAATGAGTCCTCTGTTCTGGTGCTTAAACACAAGTTTATATGCACATTCTTGCTTCGTTCATACCAATATTAGTATCTTTTACAACAAATCCTTATGTTTCTCGTTGGGTTTGGACAATACCCATATGGGAATGTACGACATTAATGTGGATATTGATTCTTCCCAATATACTGGTCATCTGTGCTTCAGAATGCTTTTTCAACTGGTGTGCTACCCTCAGTATTGTTAGTCATAGCGCTAGGATGTGAAGACCTGTGTGAAGTGTATCAATGTATGACAAGTGTCACCATTAACAATGCAATCTGAAATATAAAGAAACCTGTGGGGTGTGAAAAACCTAACTGTAATACAGCTGTGAGCATCCTTGAAGAATAATACACTAGTGGTGAATAGTTAGGGTTTCTGCATCACTTAATTGTAACAGCTGTTGGTTTTCTAACATAATATGGAGTTTTTTTGACTTGGTGTTTCCTCATACTTTAGCTTCTTGTTCTACTTTTTGCGATTCTAAGTTTGTTCCAGCCATACTAATCCCAGTGTAGCACTCTTCCACGTTGCATAATTCTGATTAGCTAATGCATGATATGGATGGACACCATATATGTTTAATCCTTGATATATATAGGAACCGTTACTGTTTTTTCCACATGGAGTGATCCCCACCAGGCTGGATACAGGGAAAGAACACCTGGGCAGCCATTTCCAGTATCAAAGCTGAGAGAAACGTTAACTGCTAATTAATACTTGCATGCAAGTAGTTGTTGCTGCATTCAAGTACAGCGTTCTTCAGGCTGTGTTCATGTAGGACACATGAATTTGTTATAATCCCATTTCTCATAACATGTTTTTAGCTCTATAATCCACCATTAGTGATGCATCAAGCTCTTGCTTTAGGTAGCCAAAGTGACTGATGGATTATTTTTGGTAATGCTAGTGGGGTTTGCGCATCTATTATTTGGCAGTCATCTTTATTTTTGACATGAAATATCCTGGGTTTTATTTCTCCTAATGACATGGTTGTATTCTGTTCCATGCCTGGAATTTTACACCAGTCTAGACATTTTTTTTTCTTTTTTGGTTTTCTCTCTACCCTCCCCTCCCCCACCCCCCCCAATGACTGTTCAGATTATTTATATTTTTGTAGCAATAAGGCACTAATTACAGTGTTTAATATTTCATTAATATTTATTTAATATTTTATTAATATTTTATTTGTTTAGCCTGGAAAAAAGGAGGCTGAGGGGAGCCCTCGTCGCTGCCTACAACTCCCTGAGAGGAGGGGGGAGCCGGGGGGGGCGGGCTCTGCTCCCAGGGGAGGGGCGATGGGACGAGGGGCACCGGCCTCAAGTTGTGCCAGGGCAGGGTGAGGTTGGCCATGGGGAACAATTCCTTCCCCTTGGGGCTGTCAGGCACTGGAAGGGGCTGCCCAGGGAAGGGGTCGAGTCCCCAGCCCTGGGGGGATTTAACAGCCGGGCAGAGGCGGTGCTGAGGGCCAAGGTTTGGGGGTGGGATGGCAGGGGTAGGGGAACGGTTGGGCTTGGTGACTCCCCCCTCCTCTCAGGCAGTTGTAGGGAGCGATGAGGGCTCCCCTCAGCCTCCTCTGCTCCAGGCTGAACACCCCCAGCTCCCCCAGCCGCTCCCCAGCAGCCTGGGGCTCCTAACATCAAATTTGTTCTAACATCAAATTTGATCATGCACTGTATGTTAACTTTTGGCTTTCAAAGTTAGCTCTGTCTCAATTTTTCTTGCCCAAACCTTTGTGTTTGCATACTGTAACTGACTGTTACGTCATCTGTTAACTTTTCACCTGCTGATAACATTTGGTTTTCATTCTTCTTTACTTTTTTCATACCCCACCTAGACTCCTTTTATGCATACACTTGCACACGCTTCCTTGGAAACACAGAACTTAACAATGCTGTTACTAAGCCCGAAGTGTTTCTTTTTGTGTTGGTATCCCTTAGAGGATCACTCTGCAAAATCAAGTGTTACCCCGCCCATTAGGTTATTATATTTGTGACTCGCTTTTCCAGGATGCAACTGAAATTGCTGAATAAAGCTGCTTTCACTACACGATTGGGCTATGTTTTTTCACGAACAAACAAAATTATTATAGGCAAATAACTTGATTGCTTGTGATGTTTTAAAAGAAACCTGCGTTGCTTCCAGTTAATTGCAAGTTCAATTTGCCATGCCTGTGCCTGCTTGTGTAACGTTACTTGTATGTAGGTTGCTTTTTGGGTTTTTGTTCGTTCTGAAGTTAACAACCACTTACAGGGATTGAGTTGAAATTGCCTTGGGAACAGCCTGGTAGACATTCATGGCAGCTCCTGAGGTTTTATGGCTGTTACTGCTCTCTGTTGGTCATTTTCATCAGTTTTTGTGGTTGCTTTGATCCATCCTTTGTGAAAGAGCCTGTAAGGTGGGAGAGAAACACCCCTGTCTGGTGGATCTGGATCCAGCGGTTCTGGTTCGTACCCAACCCCTCTGAGGCCCCAGACTCAATGCCTTCCACTGTAGGTCTCGCACCGATGGCTGCAACTATCCCTTGTGTCTCCTGTTATGCTTTCTTCAAAGATTGAATTCAGGTTTGGTAACTTGGATTATCTGGTTCAAAAAATGGCTGTTTCTCTGCTTGAACCTCTTGTTTTACTTGCTCAGGGATTCTCTTGTGTATGGTTCTCTGTTAACTTTATGGTAGTGAATATACATGGATTTCCATGAAGAAAAACAAGACAGCAGATGATTTCTCTCTGTAAAGGCAGAATCTGGGATGAGGTTAGCTTTGGTAGAGGCAATACATCTGCTGAAGGAACTTTTAAAATCCTGCATGTGATAGAAAAGCATAAAAGAGAAGACCAGCGCTTTTTGTGGTTTCTTAGAAACTTCAGGTAATTTACTGGAAATCCCAAACATTTGCCAGTACAGAGTTAACACGTTGCTTTTAGGCTACACTGAACACTAAGCCCTGTTTCTTGCTGCCCTAGGCCTTTTTGGTTTTTTTTTTAAAGACAATGTGTTAGGAAGATGAAGTGAGGTTCTGTTTTAGCATAACAACACAGGTGGACAAGCTTGGTATGGCTGAATTAATTGCTGGCTGCTGTGAATTTGGAAGTACTTCTGAGAGATGGTTTTGAAGAGGTTTTCTCCTTTATGAAATAAAAAAGCACTCTCGGCTATCTCATGTTTGGGCAGCTTTGTAATTAAAAGCCATATGTGCATCACAGTGAGTTGTTGTCTGGCTAGAGTTGGCTAATACTGAATAAAACACCTTTTTTGTTGTTTTGTTTTGCCATGTAGGAAATTCAGGTTTAAGACAGATATTAAAAAGTGGAAGGCCATGGTCAGTTAGTCATGCTTTGTCTCTGCCTACATCCTCTGTATAGGACCGTTGTATTTTGTGTACATTAAAGCATTGTTGTGGTTTGTGGTTTGCAGAACTGGAATCCATTTAATCAAGAAAAGTTTCCTGAGATTTGTCAAAGTTTGCATTTTAAATGCAAATGGAATTAAAGAGAAAGCATAAGCCTTTTTAATATGATACAGAGATGCAGGAATTCTGTAGACTTGCTGGTATTTTATTTGTTGCTCTCTAGCGAGCATGCCAGTATCTACAGCCTTTTTGTATATGCACTTAAATTTCCAGATATGAGAGGAAAGGTGAGAGGGAAGGGAGAAACGTAAGCTATAATACTAATTTATTCCTTCTTCTCATCAAAAAGTTTTGAATTTCATTTACAGAGGGGGGGAAATCACAATGACAGTTGTATTGAAATTGCTCCTGCTGCATTGTGGAACAGATTGACAAAGCCAAGAAGGTTTTGTTTTTGTTTTGCCTTCCTTTTTTATCTTCCACAAATGGCAATTTGACTCTGGCATTCCGAATTGTCAGCAGGCTGTAAGATAAAGTAGCGTGCCCAGCTTTGCTTGTTCAGTGAATTCAACTGCGAGGAAGCTTTTGACCTTCAGAGCGACAGCGGGAAGAATTACTGTTTTGACACAAGATGCTCAGAGAGTGTTGTACTGACGTCACTTGCTGCTTTAAGCATCGAGCACCTGCTTCTCTGCCTGCAAAACCTGGGCTATGTCTGAGTGTAATGAGCCCCATAATCATCGTAAGCATCCAAAATATGATAGCAATGATCTTTATGCCTCCGGAAGAAAATAAGTTACTGAAAACGTTAGAGTTCATGTGCTGTAAGATTGGAAAACGTTCAAAAAAGCTGGAGGAGGTAGAACACGTGACATGGCTGGAGTTAAATTTTTTAATATATATATGTATATATATGAAAAAAACCACCTAGGTTTGCAGCCCCAGTTAAATGTCATCTGTTGAGCTTCATAAAGGTGTTTCTACCACTCACCTCTGTGGGTTGCTGCAGGGGGCAAGCTGGAAGAGAGGGTTTCCACCAAGGATGTGGCTGCAGTGAATCTGGGCTGTTCTCTTTCCTCCTCTTTCCTTCCCCCTCCCTGTTCCCTTTTTTCCTCACTCTTCTTTCCTGGCCTTGTCAGTCATCTGCTGCTTCAAGTCAGTGATTGCCACCACAGTTCTCTGACTGGAAAACTCTGGGGAAGGTAGGATACTGTCAGCCTAAGGCAGATTTCTGCTACGAGGCAAAACCGGAGATGCTCTCTGGAGGAGTCAGGGGAGCAAGACGGCCTGAAATGGAGGCTAGTCCGAGGGTGCAGTTTTGCAGTATATTTAGTCTGTTAAAGTCTGCTAGTGAAAAGGAAGAGCCAGGCTTTTCCTTGTCCTGCATAGTTGTTCTTGCTGCATCCCTTCTGCTAAACCCGCCATGTGGATCGGTGTAATCGTATCAGCTTGTTTTCAGACTGAAATGTAATGGCAGGATTGGAAATGGAGACAGTTACATTTCAGCTGGATCAGAGTTATCTCACCTGTGCAAAAAAAAAAAAGGGAGGGAGAAACACATCTCTGGGCTGGGGTGGAGAGATTGGGTCCATCCCTTCTTGCCGAGGTGTGGTCTTAGTGCTTCAAGTGAAGATGGAGAACTTGGGGGCTCTTTTGAGGACTACGTGTAGGAGGCTGAGGGGCGAGGGAAGGGAGAATTGAAGTAAAACTTGTGCTGTTCAAAGAACTGCTGAAGCCATTAATGATCTTTCTGAATGGCCTCACATGCTGTAGAAAGCCAGCTATGTTGTATCACGTCAATGCACTCGGAAGTGTCTTATCTGTCACCTAGGTTTGCATAGCTTCAGTGTTTTATGTTGGATTCTTGTTATATATTATCTGAAATTAAATGCTCCTAATGACCAAATTTCTGTTCTTGCATATGTACATAGAAATGTAATCAATTCACCCTTAATCCTCTCTGTGATCATACAAAACAGATTTAGATCTGGGAGGCTCTCGTGACGAGGTGTGTTTCTTCAGTCTGTTAGCTGTTTTCTTTGATCCTCCTGTGGTATTTACAAATACGGAGTTATGGTCATCAGAACCTGCAAATACCATTGCAATAATGGTTCCAGTAAAAGGGCAGAAAGAATCGTCCCCGTTACTACTTATTCAATATTTTTCTTTTTAAATATATGAAAAATTTACTTGCCATTTTGGATACAGTATTGCATTGGCCTCCTGTCAGTGATTTGTTCGTCATGACCCCAAGTTTTTCAGGCTGCCTGGGGAAGGGGTCGAGTCCCTATCCCTGGGGGTATTTAAAAGTGTCCTGGTTTTGGCT
>NW_009259789.1:1403692-1418793 GCF_000687185.1 Egretta garzetta | reverse complement strand
TAGGGCCAGGGTTTAGTGGTGGGATGGCAGGGTTAGGGGAATGGTTGGACTTGATGATCTTGGAGGTCTTTTCCAACCTAAACGATTCTGTGAGCCCAAGTCCTCATCCGTGTCGTTGCTTTCTAAGGTAGCCCTTGACCCTGCTAGATTTGCTGGGGTGCTTTGTTCCCACCAACATGTGGTTGGACTTCAGTTACACTAAAACTTTGCCATGCTGGGATGCCAGGTGACCCAGACTGCCCTTTATCTGTGCACTGAGGTATTTATTGCTTGGCACACAGCTGCCTCATCTGTGTGCCTTCTCTGTAAGAATGTAGGGATTTCTGAAGTTTCAAACAGAGCAGGGAGAAGAAGGGCTCTGGGAGAGACTGACGCGATACGTACCCATGCAAGTGGGGATTTCCTGTTTATAATTCGTCTTTTCATCCGAGTGCTGGGTTGACTTTCTTAATACAAGTGTTGAGTGGTACTTAAATTATTGTTGATATATTATATCTTTAAAACATTGATTTATCAGCCAAATGTTGTGACTTATATTATGTGTGTGTATAGCTGTGTATATGCACATTTATTTTATCAATAAGTGCGTAGATGCATTAAAATCGTTTGGCAAGATCTATTTTTGACAGAATTTGACAGCTTTTTTTTCAATTAATTTTGGTTCCCTCCCTCAGTCTTTGTAAATGAAGAAACAAAAAAGACAGCACACCCAGTCTTTATTGTGTGGAAAAGCTTTTTCTTTAATCGCTCCTGATTTTCAGTTTGGCTTGAAAGCACATTTTCATTCAAAGTGAAAAAGTTAAGCTGAAAATCAGGAAAGCTTATTTTCCTCTTCTGTGGTATGAATAAAAATGAGATGCCGGTGCTGAAAACATGAAGTGTATCATGATGTGAGATGACAAGTCTAATTCAATAATAGCAATTACTGTTGCCTTTGTTCACTAATATAATTTTAAATGTAAAACAAGGGTTTGTTTGGGGTTTTTTTGGGGGAAAAAAAGTACATCTAACACAGCTAAGATAGTTTAGATCCCAACTTGCTTAATATTTCTTAAAATACGTGGTTTTGCATCTTTAATGCAGTTCTGTATCCAAGCTAACTATGGTTTACCTACTCAGTATTTTCAAGTAGAACAACAAAAAATTGTTCGAGTAAATGTACACTCAACAGAAGGAACGTTTGAGTAAATGCATTGTAAATCCTGTCTATTCCCAGTTAGTGACTGGGAATAGGGATTCTAATGTGCAAGCTGCATTAGGTTCCAAGTCGGTGTCGGTCACTGAAAACAAACCTCTTGGTTTTCTGTAAAGTACATTTTAAATAAATGCTAAGGAGATTATGGTGAATTAGATCGGTCTCACGTTCCATGATTTTAAATCATTATTCAAATCGTGATTACAGCCGCATAAGTACCAGTCAGTCCGGTACATCAGACCACAGTCTTGGTTGTGTCCTATACTACGACGGAGCCCTGAGGTGCTGCTGTATAAGAGACATCCCTGACCTTGCTCCTTATTTTCTTGGCTCCTGCTCCCTGTATGCTGATGCTGCCATTTTCTTCTCTACTTCTTTTTACACTGCCACGTGTGGTGTTACTGCTTTTCATCCAGCTTTGCACAGGTGCTTGCCAGTCTCAGTGGATTCTCTCCCGAATGCCTCCTCTTGTCAAGCTGCTCAGGAGGAGCTATTCATACCTATTTTTTTTGAAGATACGTATCACTTCCTTTCCTATAAACTTCCAAAAAAGCAGGTGGCTTTTTTTACTTTTCATTCACGTTTGGTATTATTACAAATAGGTAAGACAAAAATGAAATGGAGTAGTGACTAGTCCAATGTATTTATCTAATAAAGTATGGGGAGAGTTTAGCTTTAAAGAGGTGCTAGAAAAACAAAGACTCCCCACTTAAGTTGCTGTAGCATGTTTGTGCCATCTGTACTGCAGATGCTAAAGTATAAATTTGGCTTCCTCTAGGAGACATTAGGCTGGCCATGTGGTGGAGACAGCTGCTGAGATGCGAGGGAATCTTTGAAACCGTATAGCAAGCATATTATTATTTCTCTAGCTGCTGATGGGGTGGGACTAGGGGGCATCTGAATTTTGAGCCAGCTTTGCTGTGTGATGTAGAATTATTTCTATCCGTATAATTATTCTCTCACTACATAGCATTCTAAAGTAATTTAAAAAATGTTAATTGGAAGTATTAAATTAAAAATGAATCGGCAAGGTCATCTTATAGTTGGATATCGCTCATCGGGTGATGTAATACAGGCTGTAGAAAGCCTCGGGATAAAGCTGACGTAATGTAAACTCGATTCTTTGTGTGTAATGGTCATCTTATCTGATGAGATTATGCTTCTGTAAGTGGTACAGAGTATAGCTTGTCTGAGATGGTCGAAAACTAATGCACCTAAATGAAATGAATGTGAATTCTGGTTCTGAAAGTCACACTCCTGACCACAAATAGCTTTTTTGCTTTTATAAAAAACTTGATTACCAAAGTATTGGGAATATTTTTTTTTTGCATCCATCAAAACATGTATGTAGTCATTTACATTTATCAGGTACCAGCTTATAGTTGTTTTTATTCTTGTGCTATAAAACATTTCTGTTTGTTTTTGTAAGCAGTCAACTGAAAAAAAGAAGGGCCAACTACCTCAAAGAACAAAGAAGTATATGAACGAAACTAAAATTTATTGCTACAGTAGTAGACAGTGGTACTAGTATAACTGTGATGTCTAAATTTTATTATGACTCGTGTCTTGAAATCCTAAAGAAAAAAAAAAAACCTATGCAGCTTGGAGACTGGGAAAGGCATCAGTGGGGATTCTTGGGTTTTAAAGGAGTAAATGGTGATTTAAAGAAAAAAAAAAACCTATGCAGCTTGGAGACCGGGAAAGGCATCAGTGGGGATTCTTGGGTTTCAAAGGAGTAAATGGTGATGTGGGTATAAGCCCTGTGGACATTCTCCGATGTGTATAGACTGAAATCACGAGGGAAGGTGCTGACTAGTGGGTGGAAAAGGATAGGGATGTGTGCAAAAAGAAGTTCATGGGGCTAGGTTAGAAATGTCAGTGTCGTGT
This sequence comes from Egretta garzetta, assembly GCF_000687185.1. Lineage (NCBI taxonomy): Eukaryota > Metazoa > Chordata > Aves > Pelecaniformes > Ardeidae > Egretta > Egretta garzetta. The sequence goes on along the minus strand of NW_009259789.1, from coordinate 1,415,711 downwards.
AGCATTCTGAGATTGACGAGAAGCAACCTGAATTTGATATATGATAAGAAAGCTGATTTTAATACATGAGGGAGCATGCTTCAGCAGGGGATTTAAATGATGGGATTACATCATTTTCATTGCAGTTGGCATGGTTTTGAATTTTGAAGGCTGTATTATTTGGCAGAGCAGTTTAAAGAGGGATTGCCTGGCAAGCTTTTTTTCCTGTGTTATTGTTATTTTTAACAGATATTCAGGACAGTCAATTCTCTCCCTGTCTTCCACTGCTGGTGTATGCAACACAAGGCCAAAGCTTTTCAGATGAGACGCTTCTCCAGCGATCAGAAATGGATTTTATTCCCTTAAGGTAGGATAAAGTTACCTGGTGTCGTGACAGAACACAAACCTTTTTTCCCCGAGTGGCTGTGAATTGTTCTACATTTGAGAAATAAATAATTAGCTTTATGGTCACAGAAATAAGGCAAAGAGGTGGTTTACTCTGTTTTGTATAGAGAGAAGGCATTGTCAGAGTTCTACTCCTCTTTTTATTTTGCCTTCAAAAGAGTTTGAACAAGAGAAAACCAGAACAAGCCTCTTCTGAACTTGTCATCCTTAACACACCTGAAGAAAATGGGAATATGAGGAACTCCACCCTCTCAGACATCGTTCTAGCTTTCTTAGGCTCTGACATAAACTCCATGAAATTTTGGGGACAAAAATTACCTACAACTTGTATTTACAGTAGTAAATACATGCACACGTGTGCATGTAATAATATTGTGGTTTGTATATACTGGAGCAATATATGTTATGTGTCATTTAAAATACATACTTTTATATAAAGTATGAATATGTAAAGAAATAGCTACTTCAGTAAAAGTCTTTGTCCAAGCCTTCGTTTCAAGGTGTGACAAATGATTCCTTTTGTACAAAGAAGGTGAGAGATCCTAGCGCTTTATTAAAGAGAGGAAAAAAAGAAAGTGTGCGTATAAACACATAATATTTAGTGACATTGATGTTTAGGCTTCCCTGTACTTTTTTTTTTATTTGACAGGAGACAGATTTGTTTCCTTATGCGATAGACTGTGACTTCCCTTTGTGAATCAGAACATAGTTCCACCACAGCTGGTGATCTGCTTGCATGGAGTAATAGTAATTGGGGTTTGACGATCACTTTCATGTAAAATAACTATGAACTCAAAATCCACAATAAAAATATTAGAACTTTATGGGAATTTGTTGCTTTTATTCCTCGGAGACCTGGCTTATTTTATATTCTTTAAAGAAATAATAGATATAATGGAATTGAAGCGAGTCATTTATATTAAAAAAAAAAAAAAGCCATTCAAATTTATATATGTGTATAAGCAATATATTTTCTTTATCTAATAAATGTCCTATTACTACAAAATACTTCAGTCCTAAATTGATTGAAAAACATTGACGTAATAAGTAGAAATTAATATTATTTTCAAAGCTTTATTCTATAGGGCAGTAGGGCTTTTTGATATTGTTTGGACTTTCTTTAAATTTCTTTGCATTTTGGCCTGTTTAGGGGATGTATTTATACGTGTGTTGCTAAATGCCAGTTATTTGTTTGAGGGAAGTTCTACTTTTGCCTCATATATAAAAGCAGAGAATATAGATGTTGGAATAAAAAGCACGATCACAAATTCGCTTACTTTTCTTGCCTCTTACAGAGGAGTCCCTGATGTTTCTGGTGCCCCTGAGGAGCATGTGAAGCCTTCGCACATACGTGAAGCCGTGTCACTGGCAGGCGCAGAATCTCCCTCTGATGCACCCAGTGACTGCTTCACTTTGTCCCAGCACCCTCTTCCATTCGGACACGTGGAACCCTGTGACGCCAGTTGTAGTGGTTGGTTGTCTCAGCAAACCTCTCTTTCTGGACAACTGCTTGTGAACAAGGAGGCAAATGAAGGCTGTAAAAATGATACTAATGAGAAGGCATTGAGTCCCCAAAGAAGTGACAATTTAGCAAACTCTGCTTCAAAGGTGATGCTGACCAAGGCAAATAGACCGAACCAAATGGAAGCTTCTCTTGCAAAGCAGACCTGTAGTACGTCTGTAAAAGATGAATGCTTCTCCCGTGGCAGCAATGTACCAGCTACAGTTTTTGAGCTTTCAGAGAAAGAAAAAGGGTTACTGAGGCATGATGAGTTCTCATCTTCAGAAAACTCCTCTTGTAAAACAGCACTGACTAAGAATTCGGAAAGAAGGGAGAGAGAGGTGCAAAAGGAAAAGGTAAAAATGGCTGAGACTGAGTCAGAAGAGTGCATGAGGCAGCTGGAGAAGCTGGAAAAAGAAAAGAAGGTTCCTGAGCTTGATTTGTCTAATAATTTATCTGATGATTTGAGGAAAGACAATTGTAAAAATTCAGATGCACAAGATGTTTTTTCTTTAAAGACTTCTGAAACAGATGAAGGAATGTTGAAGGAACACAGAGTGGATTTAAATGGCTCTGCAAGCTTGAAGTTCGTGACTGTTGCTGAGGAGCTCCAGGGAGCTTTCCCAGATCAGCAGCAGCAGCTATGTCCTGCAGTGGGATTTGAGAAAGAGGAGTTTATCCCTACTGTGACAAGCACCAGTGATTGTGCACCTAAACGAGCAGTTGTGACTGACATGGAAGCTCCTTCACGCAACGAGGATGCCCCAGTGGAAGTAGAACCTGGAGTAAGCAGGAGTGAATTAACTATTGCAGATTTTTCCATAGAAAGGGGACATAAAGTTACAGGCATTTCCCCTTCCTTTAATCTTGTAGGTGATGGCTCATTCTCTGTACACTTTGCTCATCCAAGCTATCAGTCTACTCCAGGGGTATTTCTAAAGAAAAATGTTAAGGCAGAAGGACTTGGTGTTCTTGTGATCAAATCAGGTATTCGGACCTCACCTTCATGCTTAAATGAAGAAGCTTCTGAGAACTCATCTACCAGTATGCCTGTATCTGTTGAGAAGCAGCATTCACTCCAATGTGCTCAGAAAGAAAACAATGAACATTTCGAGTCCTTAAAATTGAAATATCCCCACAGTGGAAGAATTCAGTCTCTCCCATCGCTTAGTTTCATGGAGAAGGTAGGGTCTTGGAATGTGAGCCAGCCAGAGGAGGTCCCTGATGCAGTGACTTCATGTGACCCAGGTGGAGTTTCTCCTAGAAGAAAAGCCTACAGTGCAGTTGCCAGCTCTTCAAACAATATTTTATCCATACAAAAAAGTGGTAGAGACCCCAAAGATTATGTTGCTGCTTCCTCTAGAGAGACAGGTTCCCTGGGAAGTTTGCATGTTCGTAATAAAAACTTACTGCTCATCCATCCTCTTACTAGATCTCAGTCTGACAACGCGGTAAATGTTTCTAGTAGGAACACGTCCTTGGTTGATGTTATTCTGCCAGCAAATTCAATGGAGGCAGTGCAGCCTCTAGAAGAAAAAAGTAATGTTTTAGGAGTGTCTGAAAATAGTTTAAGAGGCTCCATGATACAAAAGTTGACAGCTGAGATTGTTTCTGGATCTAGTGGTGAAGATGAAGGAAGTAATAGTACAGGACAAAGCTCACACCCAAATGTTTTTGTTTCTGGTGAAGGAGTTGCTCGGCTCCTTAGAGAGGATGGAAACTCTCCAACTGATGACCAGAAGAACTGCGATGCTCTTGAAAATCATGGACAATCTCACACCCTAGATATTCCGGCTGGCCATGTCATCATGGACCATTTCAGTGATATTTCCCCAGATAGTTTGAGTCTTCCTGTTAGTTCTGGGGGAAGTAGCCAGGGTGGCTTAGGCTTTGCAGGGCACTCTTCAGTGGTTTCCAGGGACTTCTTCAGCAGTGCTGAAGATGATAACTTCATCCCCGTTGGAGCAACTCCTTTGGAAACTCCAGTGAAAGAAGAGCTTAATATTGAAGAAAGAATCCCAGTAAGTTAGTTTCTAAAAACAATTGTACCTCTTCTTTACCTTTTGATTATCAAGAGACGAGAGTACACTCGGCTGTTGTAGAGTGAGTAGGACAGAAGTGCAAGAAGGTATCACAGGAACGAGACACTGGTATGCTTGGAGTTAGTTTCCGATAGCCAGTCATATTGGGAACCTGTCAAGCAGTAGTTACTCTTCTAGAAATACTAGCAAATACGTGTTTTATGTAAGCCTAAAAAAGTTAAACTTTATAATTTATTCTAATTTTAACTCTGGTTTCAGAGTTATCCCCCCCTTTTTTTTTTTTTGGTTTTTTTTTTTCTGGTTTTTGCTGGGATTGAGTTAATTTTTTTTCCCTCTAGTAGCTGGCATAGCGCTGTGTTTTGGATTTAGTATGAGAATAATGTTGACAACAACTGATGGTTCTGATGGTTTGGTTGTTGCTAAGCAGTACTACTCAAGGACTTTTCAGCTTCCTGTGCCTTGCCAGCGAGAAGCTGGGAGGGGGCACAGCCAGGACAGCAGACCCAAACTGGTCAAAGGGCTATTCCAGACCATATGACATCATGCCCAGTCTATAAACTGGGAGGAGTTGGCCGGGGGGGGGTCGTCCTGCTCGGGAACTGGCTGGGCATTGGTCAACAGGTGGTGAGCAATTGCGTTGTTTACCACTTACTTAGCATATTCTATTATTATTATTTTAGTTTTCCTTCCTTTTCTGTCCTATTAAACTGTCTTTATCTTGACCCATGAATTTTCCTTTTTTTTTTTTTTCTCCCCCAATTCTCTCCCCTGTCCCACTGGGGAGAGGGGGAGTGAGCGAACACCAGTGTGGTGTTTAGCTGCTCACGGGGTTAAATCACAACATTTTTCCACCATTCTTTTAGGAGACTCTGCTAGGGTCTGCATCACTACAGGCTAAATGAAATGGTTTTATGCTGGTCTGTGCTACTGGTGAATTTCATCCATAATATTAGTTCAGCTTACCTTAAATACAGAGGTGAAAGAAATAACTTTGAGGTAATATTTAACATGGGCAAAGAAGGGGTTGGATATGGGAAGGAATTTTTTTGTTTTTTCCAGGTATAGATGATAGTATCATGGTAAGAGTGCTCACGGAATCGTTTAGGTTGGAAAAGACCTCCAAGATCATCAAGTCCAACCATTCCCCTAACCCTGCCATCCCACCATTAAACCCTGGCCGTAAGCACCTTGTCTGCCCAGCTTTTTGTCGTGGTTTAACCCGGCTGGCAACTCAGCACCACGCAGCCGCTCGCTCACTCCCCCCCCTCCCTCAATGGGATGGGGGAGAGAATCGGGAAGAAAATAAAAGGTTAGAGCCGAGGGCTGAGATAAAGACAGTTTAATAAGAGAAAATAATAATAATAGTAATAATGAGAATGATAACAGAATATACAGAATATACAAAACGAATGATGCACAATGCAGTTGCTCACCACCCGCCGACCGATGCCCAGCCTGTCCCGAGCCATGATCAATCCACGAGCAGAGAGCAGTCTCCCCGCGACCGACCGACCGACTAACTCCCCCCGAGCATGACGTTCTATGGTCTGGAATAGCCCTTTGGTCAGTTTGGGTCAGCTGTGCTAGCTGTGCTGTACTCCCAGCTTGTTATGCCCCTGGCCGAGCAGGAGAAGCTCCAAAAGTCCTTGAGTAGTCTGAGCACTACTTGGCAACAGCTGAAAACATCAGTGTGTTATCAACATTCTTCTGGTACTAAATCCAAAACACAGCACTGTGCTAGCTACTGTGAAGAAAATTAACTCTACCCCAGCCGAAACCAGGACAAACAGAAATGTAAAGATTGGTGGCTGATGGTGGTGGAACATAAAAGACACAAGAACAGGACATAGTGCAATCTCTTTGATAAAAGACTTGTAAATAAGTTGGTTATAGCTGTTTTAGCAGAGCATTGATAAGCCGTTTCTGATCTTCCAGATTCTTTCAAAAGATCAGGTTATAATTATCCAAACATGAGGTTGAGACTCAAGTGCTGACTAAGGAAATGCTAGGCTGCAGAAGAGAGAGCTGAACTTCACACACCCACGGATCTGCAATAATAGCAAAACCAACACAGAACTCCTTGGCAAATCAAATTGCCTTTTTTTTTCTATAAATACTCTTTTTGCTCGTTCACTTTGTTCCAGTATCTAAGGCATGAATTCTTGATTCTGTGGCTCATAGAGGATGCTCGAAGCCTCTGCGTACCTTCCCTCCTTTAGATCTTACTTGGCTACTGCAGATTCTTTCCTCCCTTCCCCATTTTAGGACGGTTGGTGAGAATGGAGGGCAGGTTGTGGCAGCCATGTTAACTATACTAATAGCTGTTGAGTGTTAGAGAAAATTAAATGCAGATTTATGTTAATGATAAACATGTAATTATCCTCTGAGTAAGTGGCTGTTCCTCTCACAAGATGACTCCTATAATCATTAGGTCTTTGGAACTGTGTTTTAGAAGCACTCTTCTCTGAGTTGTCTCTGCAAATACGTGTTGAAACAAATATAAATATTGTAGGGAGAATATTTTAAATGAAATTCAAGAGCTGTAAAGGTTGTCTGTTAACTCCGTTTTTAATTACTATAATTAGGCATGTTCTCCAGCCCTAGTTCTGAGGAATTCTGTTCTCATAAATCACTGACAAGGTAAAGGAGATCAGGTCACGTATATGGCTATTAATATGTAGGTTTATAATAGAACCACAGGAAATAGAGTTGGCTCAGATGTATAGGGTAATTTATTTCATTTTGTTGGCTAGTTTAGGACATAGTGTAGATTAGCTGAAATTACCTTGCCCCTACAGGTGACTAAGTCAAGACAAATTTGGGGTGTGTGTTTTTGTTTTTGTTTTTTTTTCCCCTACATATAATACCTGTACGTAAACTCTGTATGTATGCTCTGTTGAAAGGGAAGAAATTACATTCCCAGGAGATCCTACGCAGCCTTTGGTAGGCTCTTACCTCTATGAGACTCCTCCAGCTTTCAAAATGTATTAATACAGGGAATGATGCCGTGTGTGTCTGAACTGACAGTCTCTAGGAGGTGCACAGAGAGAGTTGGTCTCATCCTCATTACCTTTTTCTCTAGTGTATCGCTGAGTTTTAGGTTTTGAGGATGGTTTTTATTTGACTTCTGTAAACTAACTGCTTTGTTTCATGTTAATGAAGTTAGATATGGACAGTAATTTTTATGTATGTGTGGGGTACACAAATACAAATAGTGCTTGTGTGTGTTTGTTCTGTACTTATGGAAAGGGAAAGCCCTGCATTTTATGCTGCCTTTACTAAGAAGGCATTATTGCTTTAGCTGCGCTGATAAAACTAAGTCTTGGTTGTACACAGAATTTGTACACTTGAGTATCTTGAGTACACTACGTTTTACAGACTTAAACTAGCGTAGTAGGTTGTATCCAGAAATGGTTTCATAGCTGGAGAGTTTCTGAGGTACTGCTGAAATCGGTTCATTGCACGCTGAGCAGACGGGTGATTACATATTAGACTACCTGGGTTTCTTCATAAAGCTCTCAACAGCAGAAAGTGATTCTACCCCTTGGCCAGCACAAGTTTATTCCCTACAGCAATGTCACGAAAGCTGTTTGATGATGGTTTTTTAATCAGCTTTGACAAAAGGGCTCCCAACTACTTGCCTTGAAGACTAGCCCATATTGAATTTGCTCTTAAAAATCATAGAATCATTTGATTGGAAAAGACCTTTAAGATTATCAAGCCCAACCGTACCTGTCCACTACTGAACTGCATCTCTAAGCACCTCCTCTACCCATCTTTTAAAGAAAAGAGTGAGGAACTCTTAGAGAGTGAGGAACTTTCCTGCTGCCGAGCTTGAATTTCAAAGTCTGATAATGTTTTCCTTACAGCAATCATTTGGGGAGAAAAAGGTTTTTAAACCAAATCCTTGTGTTCTCCTTCCAGCTGGCAAATGTCATTTTAAAGAGGCGAGGCTGAAGCTTACCAACCTCCTCTGAAGTATCAGACTTCTTGCTCATGCATTTGAGTAAAAGGACTATAAGCAGTTGGCTCTTGTCACAGGAACAAGATAATGTGGCCTCTTCTTTGCTGACTTTTTCCATTGTTTGTTGATCCTGTGCACTGGTTTGGTGGTAGGAGGCTACTGCCAGTTGCTGTCTTTGGCCCGTGATGCAGGAAAGGTCAGGAAAGCGCCAGGTAAAACTGTTGGTGAGTGCAAGCACAAGCCATCGCCACAACAGTTCTTGCAACTTATTTCTGAATTGCTGCCTAGCCTAAATCAACGAGGAATAGACTGCAGGATATGTCGCTTGTTCTGCTGGGCTGCATGTGGCTCGTGAGGTCCCCGTTCTGTAGGCCTAGTTATACTAGCTAGAAAACAGGCTTGTCACTCACGGTCCAAAGAATAGAATAAACTGGAGATGTTGCCTCATATGTGAATGCTTTAGTGCTTTCAGTGAACTGTTAGTGCGAGTTGAACTTGACTGAGGTTTAAGGTGTTTTAAAGTGAGTTGTTAGCGTTGAAGATGACGCAGAAAACGCGTGCAACTTCAGAATCCATCGACACTCTCCGAGTGCCATATGTGTTACTTATTTCTTCTTTTGCCAGATATATCTTCGCAACCTTGGCATTGATCAGTCACCTGGAACTATACTGACACCATTTGTACCCCGAGGACCCATCAGGGAAGTTGAATTTTCCCCTTCAGAGCTTCGAACGCTGAAGGACTCCACTGACACGCTGACGAGGGTTGCTCTGCAGCCACAAGGTATGGGGAAGGAAGACCTTGCATTGTGCAAGCCTTCGAGAACGCAGAACTTCAGACTCACCTGTGAGGTTGCTCTTGGCTTGGTAGTGAGGTGTTTTTCTTCTCACGCGATGCTCTGCTTCATTCATGTGTCTTGATCTCCTATCTGAAATGTGAGATATTTGGCATTAGAAAAGTAAGCAGTAAAACCTGTGAAAACATGCCTTCTCACTAAGGAGTCATGGCTCCGTGGCATCTTCTAGCCAGTGCAGTGGCATTTTATTGTTGTTCTTTATTTCTCTTTTCACAAGAGTTCTAAAGAAGGAAATATTTTTTTTTATCTAAAGATTAAAGGAATGTTACCAGACTTTTTCTTCCAGTGAAAGAAATTAGTCTTGGTTTCTTTTTCTTTCTGAGACTACTTGGTGTGTTCATTGTGACAGAAAGTCATATGTGTTTTATGACTGACCAGATCAGTTCATAAATCCATCCATCTCAACATAAAAAACCCATTGATATGACTAACAAGTGTTGAGTCATTTCTGTATGAAGAACAGTGTGTGCTCGGTTAGGGTTAAGATGTTCCTCAGTGGCACACCCATGTAGTATGTCATCAAAACATGAAAATGTCCACTGCAACTACTTCAGAAGTGTATTTTCCTTGGCATATTCTGTTTTGGCATTTGCATCTTGTACCCAGTGGGGAAGAGTGGGATCTGAAGGCTCTTCACAAGTACCTGCCTAACCCTTTGACTATCTGTGACTTCAGGAATCCTGCACTGACCTGTCTTTCTAACCAGAAGTGATTAAATGCATCTCTTCTTATGCCTGTTGGCCTTGCTTATTTTATTATTTTTGCCTTCTTTAAGCATTGTGGGAGACTTGGCAACTGAAACAACTCGGCAATCGGTACGGGGCAGAGTTGTCCTCAAGAAAGATACTGTTTACCTGGGCTCTGAACTACTTGGTGGACTTGAAAATATCAGCAGTTGGGCCGTGAAACAAAACTGTGTTTGAAACAAATAAAATAGCTGTTGGCAGGCATACTTGGGACCTGGCTCTTCACCGTTATATCCGCCAGCATGGAGTTAAGAACAGCGTTTGCACTTACATTTGGCTTTTTTTTTTTTTTTTTTAAAGCAGTTAAGTGTTATATATTCAAGTGCTAAAAGTGCATCTTGTCTGATTTTGGACCTTTCTAACCAGTAGTGGGAAACAAGCTTATCCATAGCATGTCCTTTGCCTTTTTCCAAAAGGATATTTTGGAAATACTGCCCCACAGCCCTCCTGTTTTTTGCAGGGATACTGTTTATAATCCAGGTGCTCATCTGGACATTCAAGCACCACCGTATCATTTATCTAAAAACATTTATTTAAAATCCACTCTAAGCATTTATTTAAAAGCAAGTTATTTAAGTCAAGTCCTGTAGTTTCTTTGATATTTATCCAAAACGGTCTAAGAGATTTTTTTCGAGTAGACAATTCTCATGGAAGTCTTAGTTCAACTCTCATTCTAAAAACAGTTTCCTGGATGTTTTCCAATATTTGAATTCTTCCCGCCCTCTAGTACAAGAAAAAGTAGCCTTCAGTGATGCAGCTGTTTTCTGGAGCCCCAAACTTAATGAACCTTCTGTTTCTTTGTAGGTAACTTGCTGTCAGCCGTTGAAATTACGCAAATGAGTTTTAACTCCAGCACTTCCACTCTCAGTATGTCTATACCAATGAATTCAGAAGTTGGCTCTGATATTGTGTCACCCCGTGAACTCTCTCCCCGCTTCTCAAGATCTTTTGGAGACAAACCAGTGAGTCAGTGCAGTATGTCGTGCCACCAACTGGAGATGACTGCTCTGCTTTCTGCACAACGGGAGGCAGAGTGTTCAGCTGTCTCCGAACTAGCTGAACCAAACCAGCAGCTGCAGGCTGTTTCACCTGACTGCCATTCTGACAGAGAGGGTCCCATGCTTGTTGCAAAAAGTGTTCAGGATTTGTTAGCTAAAAATGAGTCAAAAGATGTGAATAGCAGCCTGCAGAGATGGACTGCCAGTTCTTTGGCTGCAGTTAAAAATGAAATGGAGGTTGACAGAGGATTACAAACTTCAAGCGTAGGTAGTAAGAGAAATAAGGGTCAAGAAAGTGATTCTTTGGTTGGATCTGGTGCATTGCAAGAAGTATGTAAGCTTTTGGCAGAGGCAGAGGATATAGCTGGTAGGTGGCGTGATCCTCTCTTTTCTACTGCCTCTTCTAGAGAAACTGGTGAGTCTTCCCCAATGCTGATTAGAAAGGAGGATGGCCCCAAAGATTCCAGGTTAGTGAAAGACAGCATCCCTCAGTTTCAGAAGCAACTGTCATGGGATGAGACTCTGTTCCCAAGAAGTACGCAAAAAGAGGGGTCGGTAATAAAGCCTCTGAATCATAACACAAGCAATTCGAGATGGGAAAATTCTTTTGATGTCAGTTTGCACAGTAGTGAAGAGCTGATGAAGGAAATGACCAAAGAGTTTAGGATGGGAAAATCTGTAGGAAGGGCTGAGCCAGAAGGCTGTAGTAGTGTAACGACAGACAGAAATCCACCTGGTTTTGTGGGTCACGCACAAAGCAATGGAAGTAGTGAAGTCAGCACTGGAAGTAGCTCAGAGTTGGGGAATCCTTCCTCAGAGCTTCTAGGCAGCGTCACCGATGTTGCAGGAGGCTTCCAGATGATGTTGTCTAAAGCTAGTACAGCTGGAAGCAAAGCAGGAGGCACACAAGAGAGTGACGGCAGTAGCAGTGGAGATTCGCTAGCTGCCCGGGTCAAAAACCTTCTGGGCAATCCTTCTTCCTCAGAGCCTGTAGGCAATGTCACCAATGTCGCAGGAGGCTTCCAGAGGAGGTTGTCTAAAGCTAGTGCAGCCAGGAGCAAGGCAGGAGGCACGCGAGAGAGCGACGACAGCAGCAGTGGGGATTCACTAGCTGCCCGGGTCAAAAACCTTCTGAGAAATGGATCACCTGTGATACACGCAACACAAATTCTGAAGAGTGCAGATGAAGAGGAGAGGAAAGCACGAGGTAATAAAATGTCTCAATTGTGTTTTATCAAGTGCTACGGTAGAATGGCAAATCTTTATTTAGATGTATGTTTAAGGGATTGCTTTGAAATGACTTTGAAACAAAGGGATATGGATGTAAGAGGACCTCTGAGGTCGTCTGAATCTGTTCCCCTGATATTAAAGGTGTTTATATTCCATTATTAATGATAAGCATTAATGGGACAGGGCTTAAAGGATCAATGTTTTTTTAGTTATGTAGTATGATAGAGTGGGATAGAACTGGACTTTTCCAGCTTGAATACCTTCTTTTGCCTAACGTGACAGGAGAAAGTGTTTTGT
>NW_009259789.1:1369052-1403682 GCF_000687185.1 Egretta garzetta | reverse complement strand
TGACTGTAAAGATGACAGAACCAGGCAGTGGGTCCTGGATCCATCTTTCCAAAGAAAGGTTCAAAAGACCCTTTTTAAATTGTATTCCTGGTCAGTCAGTCAGCTCTGGTATTTGATAGCAGTCTTTATTCCCTCAGTCATGGTAGCTAGAAATGCATAGCAAAGTTTTGATTTTAAGTTATAAAACTGTTATCATACACGATGTGAGAAATGGAAAGGGAACTGCTTTCTCTTCTATGTTCTTTATGTAGCATGGGTGAAACTAAAACTGGCCAGCCAATCTCAGGAATCTCTGAGGACCAATGAAGAGGACCAACAAAGAATAGAGGAAATAAAGGCAGAGCTGCTTCGGAGCGCCAAGAAGTCTATACTAGCCAAGGTACAAAAGAGACAAACCAGCTCCTCTGGGGAAAATTTTTGAAGTGGGGGCTAAGTGTCTTGCTTGCGATCTTAAAATGATGAATTGTATTCCTGAAATATTTTTGAAGATCTGTGGCTAGACAGGGAGAGGGGGATGCAAACTAATGAGAGCTCTGTTTAGTGGAGATGCTTGTTCCAGCTTAGTCAGTTCCTACATGTGTTTTAGGACCAGCCACGGCACGTGGGTTTGGGGGGTTTTTGTTTTTCCCCAGGCAATAGTTAGATATCTTGGGCAAGGTGGGGGTGGTTGGGGTGTGGAACTGAAGGTGTTCTGAAGGAAGGTGTTAAGGATGGAGATGTGGCCAGTGATGATGCAATGGGAGCATTGGTGTTACTGTGGCGAGGAAGTTGACGCAGCTCATGATTCTTAATTGGCTTAATGAGTTCTGCTTTTCACAAATTATGCATGTGCTGACAGTGCCTTGTAAACTCCTCCTTCTCTGGAAGGAGTTTGCTGTACGATGCGATATCATCTACGGTGATACCAGTGTTTGTGTTCTTACTTCCCATGTGTTCTGAAATGTTTACAAAGAAGCGCGATATTTATTTTTGAAAGGATGCTTCAGGGAAGGAGGGAGTAAATCGTTCCTCCTTTGTGTCGACTGTATCGAAGGTAACGGGCTTCAAGTGCGCGGAGGAGTCGTATTAGAAAAGAAACTCCTTAACAGTAAGGATGATGAAAGGAAGAGTATGGAGTGTTAATCATAGTATGTTTTTAAGAAGAGCTTGAGCACGTGTCAGTAAAGAATAATCTAAGAGTAGTTAATGCTGATTTGGGGCAGGGATATAGACTTGATGAGCTTTCAGTCTCTTGCAGCTCTCTTTCTGTGAAAACTTGACATTGAATTGCTGTCGTGTTTTGCATATCTCCTTTGGAACATTCCTAGTTCGTATATTAACATATAGTATATCCAAATAGGGATTTGTCTAAGCAGGTGTATATTACCTTCAGTTTGACTTTAAATATCCATTTTCAGCACTCAACTGGTGTCCAGTCTAATTATGCCATGAGTTGTAGGGGCTGTCCTTGTGTCCCAAGATAGGGCATTATTCACAGAGAGTATTTGGAACAAAATAACAGGCTGGAAAAATGTGGAGATGTTAGCATAACATGAGTAGTGGATGGATGATGTATTCACGTATGCGGGACAGAGAACTCGGAGTTGGTGGACGAGAAACTGGATCATTCGGCAGAGCTACAGGTTGGGGCAGTTTCTGAGGAGAATGTAGAAAATTTGCATTTGAAAATACAGTCATAATCTGGCCTAAATTTGGTGTTTCAGATAAATGCCCTTAGCTTTAGCAATATATCTTCCTTCCCCCCTGATCCACCTTTGTAGACTGCCTGCCTTCCAGGAAAAGCAGTAGAGGTTGGTTTGTTTGTTTGAATTAAAAGCCTTGAATCAGCAAGAATGAAAACCAATGTTTGAAGAGTAGCCTGTGTTTGTGTTTCGTGTTTATAAATTCTTGGGCATGAACAGTGTTGGAAATACAGACATCAGCTTCCAAAAAGCATCTGACTAAGCTTCTCGGTTATTCACGTAGTGATGTAATCTTTGACTGGGGAGCCTGAAAAAAAGAAAAGTATTTTAACCATTTTATTTATAGAAATTCAGACAATTTTTAAAAAGGAAAAAAAAAACCCACAAAACCACTTTTGCTTCAGTCTACCCATCAAAAACTAGAGGCCCTGAAGCAATTTTTTTTTTTTTTCCCCAACTTTTAGATTTTGTTAGATCACAGCTTTGTCCCTAACATTAACTTGTTACAGACTGGAACCAAGTATTTTACCTTTATGTGATTCAGCGTCAGCTGTGAATTGTTTTATCCCAATTTAAAGTAAGAAAAAATTAATAGTAGTTTTGCAAACCAAGATTCCAAGAAATTGCTTTAGGTCAACCACAACACTTACTGCTTTGATCTTGAAAATATTTTTGCTTTACGGTGGCTTTAATTTGACATAAAAAAATGGTTTTGAATTTGCAGAATGAAGGTGGCCGGGTTTTTTTGTTATACTTAAGATAAATGTGTGTTTTCCCTCCAGGCAAAACAATATGTCACTGAAAAATACAGATTGTTGAAAAAACTATTTAACTGAAAAATAAATGCAGCCAGTTTTATTGCTGACAAAATAATCTACTATAAATTTAATGGAAACTGTTCTGTAAAATACCTCTTGCATTTATAGAGCAAAGCTAGCGATGTGCTGACTTAGAAGAACAGAACAAAGATTATGAGAAGATACTATCCTTCTACTAAACCTTAAGGACTGAGAAAGACAAACTGTTCCTAGCACTCGTGCAAACAATTCTTTCGTCAGACCCTCGTCTTTATTTAGTGCTTCTGATGCAGGCTTACGATGAGCGTTCTTTTTAGAAACGTTAGACTCTGCCTCTCGTTTTTATAGGTGACGACTCAAGAAATATTATGTACCACCGTGATATTTTATTGTTTCCTGCAGGAAGCATGCGAAGTTTTTCTATAAAAAGAAAAGAAAATGCAACGAAAGAGCAGGACAGCTTGGGAGAGTTCTTCTCGGTGATCTTTTACTTCTAAAGATTGTTCCATCTTTTGAGATAGTTGAGTATCTGTTTGATAGCTGTTTGTCACTGGTGATGTGTTAACAGACGCTCTAAAAAAGAAGCATCATAATGATTTCTCAAGTTCTAGCTGAGCAGAGTGTTTAAGGAGGTGATTGGGACATACGCACATAAATGGGCTCCAAACATGTACTCAAGTGCTCAGCTGAATAGTGGCCCAAAAAAAGGGAACGTTCAGTATGAAAATTTAATTTTAAAGAGGTATCTCTAACAGCAAGCAATGCTCACCATTGTAACTCTGAATTTTATTTTCCTTGTGTTCTCTTCTATGTAATGGACAAACCTTGCATAGTGAATTTCTTTTCTGTACCCTCAATTTGTGGAATCTTCCTGGTGATCTTATAGCTCTTCCATTACACAAGGCGATAAATGCTCTCCTCGCACTGTTGCGCTTTTATAATAAACACTAACACTTGGCAGAAATGCTTAGGGATAGATGGCAAGCATGGAACTTCTGACATAAAGCGTTTTTTCTAAATTTCATACTGACTCCATTTGATAGTGACTCTTTTTAAAGGTCTTAATTGGCCATTCTTGGAAAGAGCAAGTGCAGTGCATTGGGCTGCTTTAGGAGGAAAAGGAGACTAAAGGCTGCAGATTTATTAACTGCAAATGTTTTTTAAAGGGGCCTAAGAAATGTGACATTGCAGATTTTCCGAAGATAGGTCTTGAGTAATTTATGATAAGCTGCTGGCACTCTCCTGTAAACTTGTTTGTGATGAAGGGAGGCAGAGAGTTGCCACGACATTCCTATAGATAGGTTACTGTTTGATGAATAATTCCTACGTTTGTGGCTGTACTAGTGTAGCTGTAGGGATCCGGTTTTTGCCCAAGCAGGTAAATTGGTGGTAGAGTGTTTATTCTTCTGATAGGCTTGAGGAGTTTAACCCTAGGATGGGTGATGCTCTTCAGTCATAAAGAGCCATGGAATGACATGAAGGTGGTTGGGATTTTTAAGAAAAGCATATGAAAAGTCGATCCTAGGCTCCAGAAATCACCTTGCTACTGTTCTTCCACTGAAATCATTGGGGTCTTCCCAGATAAGAAGAATTTCAAGAACAAGAAACTGGGGAAAGCGGAAGAGTTGTGGGTGGTCTGCTGTTGACGAGCGTTGTCTTTCAAATTTAACCACCTTCTTGTGCCATTTGTACGTGTCCACTTGTTCTGGTCCCCCAGTGGAGATTGAGGGCTTTTGATCAGTTGCTGTTAGATATAAATGAAATTTCAGCATATTAAACCTAAGGATTTTCCTTCTAAATTGAGGACCTTATTACCCCACCTGTATTTTTATGGGCGCTTATCTAAGAGCGCTCTCCCTTTGTACACTGTATTCTTCCACTACGTGCTGTATTTTTCCACTCCTTGTACTTTCTCACTTTTTCAGGAAGTTCACTGAGTTGTAGCTATAAATTTGCACTGCAATCTCTTGTGGAACATATGCCATACAGATCTTTTTTGGAAAGATGACACATAACAAGCACAATAAAACATGTGAAAGGCTCGGGAAGATGAGTTTATAGCAACTTCTGTGCTTGCTTGCAGTAGTAGGAGTTGCTGTGTATTACTTTGGGCTGTTGAACTGGTACGTTTAGGTTTAGGGAAGGGATCCTCTCGGGGAGCGCCCCTACCCTGGCACAGGACTCTGTCCTTGCGTTCTTCTGCAGTCCCTTGTTGTCCTTCTTGGCTACAGGAAATACAGGAAGCCAAACAAAGTGGTTTACTTGCTTAGAATAGATAAGGCCACAGAGAAGTACTGCTTTGGAATAATAATCCAGACCATGCTGAAATAATTTACTGCTAATGACATCTGGGATGTAGAAAGGATGGAAAATCTGTTGTGGAATACTTGTTTATATGTTGTGACTTACACTGAAAGTGGTTTTGACTGATTTTTATTTCCAAATTCCAAGTAGCTGCTGAGGATGTAATCATCCAGGGACCTGTGTTGCACTTTATCAATGAAAAATACTTTGCTCTTTCCACAGTTGTTCCAATCAGTAGGAAAAAATAAATATAGTCTAGATTTTTTTTTTTTTTTTAAATAAGCTTCACTGGCCTATTTCCATGGCAGTACATTTATCTCAGATTTGCTCTCTGCACCTCAGTGAAAGTGTTGTCATTTTTAATGACACGTAAATTAAGGAAGTGCAGATACTGATAAATTAATAAAATTATGCCCACACTTAAATTCTTTCTACAGAAGGCTGGTGGCCTACAGTTTCACATACACCAACATGAGCTCTAATGATTTTGATATAAGGTTTGGATGCTGATGAAATTATTTGTCTCTTTTTCTTGTCTGTTCCCAGTGTTCACTAACCACGATAGTGCCTCTGACGCTAAACTGACCCATCAAAAAGAATCATAGAATCATAGAATGTTTTGGGTGGGAAGGGACCCCTAGAGGTCATCTAGTCCAACCCCCCCGCAGGAGTAGGGACATCTCCAACCAGATCAGGTTGCTCAGAGCCCCGTCCAACCTGGCCTGGAATGTTTCCAGGGATGGGGCCTCCACCACCTCTCTGGGCAACCTGTTCCAGTGTTTCACCACCCTCATTGGAAAGAATTTCTTCCTTATATCTAGTCTAAACCTACCCTGTTTTAGGTTAAATCCATTACCCCTTGTCCTGACACAGCTGGCCCTACTAAAAAGATTTTCCCCATCTTTCCTGTGGGCCCCCTTTAGGTACTGAAAGGCTGTAATCAGGTCTCCCCGCAGCCTTCTCTTCTCCAGGCTGAACAAGCCCAACTCCCTCAGCCTGTCCTCATAGCAGACGGGCTCCAGCCCTCGGAGCATTTTTGTGGCCCTCCTCTGGCCCCGCTCCAACACTTCCATGTCCTTCTGGTGCTGAATCGGGGCAAAATGATGTAAGAGGGAGCTGCTTTCTAGCATGTGGTGTGAAGTGTGGTGTGGTATTGTGCGTCAGGAACAGGACTACCTGTATGATACCTGGTTTAGAATCATAGAATCATAGAATGTTTAGGGTTGGAAGGGACCACTAGTGGTCATCTAGTCCAACCCCCCTGCAGTGAGCAGGGACACTGCTAACTAGATCAGATTGCTCAGAGCCCCATCCAACCTGGCCTTGAATGTTTCCAGGGATGGGGCCTCCACTACCTCTCTGGGCAACCTGTTCCAGTGTTTCACCACCCTCATTGTAGGAATTCCTCCCATACTGGTTGGTAACACTAGTTTTAAAATATCTTTGCAACAACAGCCAGAAGTCACATTTGTAATACAACAAGCAAAAAGCAATGGCTTTGGGCAGAGGGGAGGGGGAAAACACCAAAACCAAATGCAGCTTAAAAAAAACTCAAAAACTTTTTTGTTTTACTTCAGGGACCTCCAAGAAAAATGAAAAAAACTTCCCTCTTTTCTAAAGACAGTATCATATTTAAAAAAGGGGAAGGGCAATCTTTCATAGAAGGCACCTTAGTTAATACAGAAATGCAGATGAGTTCAGTTGTTTCATTTGCCCCTCGTTTGAGGTGCAGTGTTAACAGGTCGGGTGAGTAGTTGCCTTCATTTGCTTCAGGGCAAAATCTGTTGCAGTTTTTTGGTCAATGCTGACAATAATAAATTACTGTGAGTGGTAACTTAAGGTTCTCCCGGTTGTACTTGCAAGGCTTGCTCTTTGTGCTCTTAGAGTAACAGGCTTTCTGCACGCATCTGGGAGTGCGATGTTTTATTCACTTGTTTGTAGTGTGCTCTTTAATCTAGAGGTATTTGCATTTCTTTTCTTCCAAACTACCTTCTCCTTACACCAGTCAGGTGAGTTGCTGCAAAGATCAGCTGTCAGCATTTGGGAGCTTCTGCTGGTGATGAGAAAAGCCTTCTAAGCAAAGGTCCTCTCCATCCCTACCTCCTGATCCCTCCACGTGCGCAGGGAGCTGCAGAGCGCAGGGAAATGAGGGTGGTGAGCCAGTCAGAGGATCACGTTTTGTTTGTCTCCCTTGTGGATCTCAGTACATCGCTGCAGACAATGAATGTGCCTCGTTAGGATCTGCTGTTTGTAATGAGCTGAAAGAAGAGTTTGAAATACCCAAACTTCCTCCGAGTATTTAGACACATTTATTTCTGCTGTGCTTGGCGAGTAACTAGAGCCATTTGCTGAACCCTTCATACCTTTTATCTCTGTACAGAGTATTTAGTGCTTTGTTGGAGAAAGGTCTGTGTCAAGAAATCAGGTTACATTTTGAGATGCCAGGAGAAGGTGTAGGTTCCTTAGTGCGTGGGGGCTGTAACCCTGGGAATTTTCCAGTTAACGGGAGTGTCAGTAATCTGCCTCATTAACAGGCAGCTGAAAGGCAACAGCATCTCATGAGTATGCTCAGAGAGTAGGGCGTGGATTCTTTTTGGTCTGATTCTGCTGAGGGGCTATAGCATGTCTTGCTTCAGTTTTATTTACCTGGTGTGATAAATTGCTGTTGGTTGTTGCTGTTGGGACTTTTTTTTTTTTCCACAGTGGAATGGGGCTTGAGGTACAGGAGAAGATGAAGCAATGAGGTCTGGAGAGCGTGCTGAAAATGGGAATGGTTAGTAAAACCAGGCAAGGAAACCAGGACAGAAGTTAGTACTAAAGTAAATGATTAGTTTCAGTTTCCTAAATGACCACAGGCAGGTAATTTAAGACACAGCATTTTATACTGTTGTGTAAAATACATGCCAGAGATGCCTGAATACCTGTAGTGAAATAGCAGAGTCCTAAATCTAGTGGCTCTGATACTGAGGGTGGTACAGATGTGGGATGCATGGTCAGACAAAGGTGTAAATGTAACTTACTTTTAAAAAGATTTTATGAGCAAAGGCAACGGACAGTGATCTTCCTTGGTTTTGGTGGGATTAGTGTCTTATCTGTTGCTAGGAATACCCTCTCTTTTTTGCAGCATTATCACTGGCTTTCCAAAAAAAAAAAGTATTTGTGGCAAACATATCTGTTTTGATGGGAGAATGAAAGTGATCTGCACCTGAGAATTGGAAAGTTTTTACAAGTTATCATTTACTTTAAAGAGCAAATCAAAGTTCTGATTATTTTCAGTCATTTTAAAATTATTGTCAGAAGTGGGCAGAGACCATAGAAATAAAAAGATTTATTACAGCTCTTGTCTGAGAGGGAAATTGGCATACTTGTTTTAGGGGAAAAGAGGAATACCAAGTTACGGAAAATTAAAGCTTTCCTAATTAAATATTTTATCATGCCTTGTAAAGAACAGCTTTTGTTTCTTCCCACTCGTTCCCCTGTAACTGAGTTCCTTTCATTTTAGTTCTGCTTCATAAACACTAAAGTCAAACAACTCAAGTGCAAGGGAAAACCTTTTATATCGAGTTCTGTTTCATATAGTGATAGTTATGGCATAGCAAAATGTCAGATGCAGAAATACCCCTGTAGCCCTAAAATGTCATGAAATACAGGGCTTTGATAGCGTGGAGTTTGTTTGGACTCTGGTCCAAACCAGAAGAGTTTTAGGGTGAGTCTGCTACTGGATTTCTTGGAGGTCACCAGAACTTAACGTTGTGTATTTGGTTAAGGTTTGAGTACTTGTAACTGGAAGTAAACCTGGGGGTTTCTGCGTTGTTTTGTTTTTCCATGGAGCTACGAAGGGAAGCCTTTCATCAGCAATTTACAGGTCACAAGTTGTCAAGTTGTATGCAGGATCTCCACCCTTGGAGATTTTTCAAAACTCAGTGGGACAAGGCCCTGAGCAACCTGTTCCAGTGTTGAAGTTAGCCCTGCTTTGAGCGAGAGGTCAGACTAGAGACTTCCAGAGGTCTCTTCCAACCTAAGTGTTTCTGTGATTTTGTGTGGCTCATTGGCTGTCTTTCTAATTAACAGAATTATCACTGAAATCACAAAGATTTAGCAATGTCTGTGTCTCTAACTCCCTTTGAACTTAGTGAATATCGTTCAAAGGAGTTATTATTCCTAGTGTGTTACAGACTGGGTTTATGACAAATGTCTAGCTGTGTATGAAGCCAACTTCTAGAAAGGAAGAAAGTTTTATTCTTGTTTTCCGGTGAGTGGAGTGATGTTGAAGAGGTATTTACAACTTAGCCTATTTATGGGAGTTACAACTTCGTAGTTCACAAAGCTCAAGGGTTCTGTTACAGATGTTACTGCTGCTGTTTGTTATAGCATCAAAAAGATGTTAGCTAATTTGCTGGCACTTAAAATAAGACAAATTTTTAATGAGTTCCATTAACGGATGAGTTCCAGAGAAAGCCTGTGGTCGTTCATGATGACAGACTCTTGATTACTGACACTGCCAGTCTGTCTTTGAATTCTGCAATCCAGATTTTGGCCAGGGCGGGAAGTTATCCACATAACCTATGTGAATTCTTCTGTATTTTTCAGGATCTGTGGTTATGTGGTTTGGAAGCTGCTTCTGAGTATAGCTGTGATGGGGAACAGGACGCAGAGCATTTCAAAGCTCCAAGTGACAAAAGATTTCCAACTGACAAACACACAGAAGCCATCAGGACTAAGGAGCTTCGAGAGTCAAGCTTACACCAAGCTGTGCCATTATATAGAGCTGAGCCTTCTGATCGTTGCCTGCTGAAGGATGCGCAGTTTAAATCTTTGAGTATTGTTCAAACACCTATCTGCAACCAACATCAAACAGTTGCAGCTGGTCATTCTGATGCCGTTGTTGGACTGCATCCACCATTGCAGAAGGAGTGGGACACATGTGCAATGAGGCCTGCAGCTGCTTCTGATATACAAACAGAAGTCCATTTACCAGCTCAGAAGAAGCTGTCTATGGAAAAGTGTTCTGAAGATACTGCTAAGCAAGTAATTTCTATCACCTTTTCATCCCGAAAACGCTTGCAGTCACCGTTGGCTTCCATGGCGCTCAGTGGTAGTCTCACTACGGCTGGTCTTGAGGAGATAATGCCTTTGGAGGTTGGCTCTGCTAGCACTGTGGGACAGGGCTACGACAAACAATACTGGGAAAGATCTAAGGCCTGTCCTCCTTCAAGTCCAATCCTTGCTGGCTCAGTGTCTAACGAGATTGCTCATACTGCTGAGAAAAACAGGTTTCATCATGTCTCTGCTGACAGTAACAGAGTTGGAGCTTATCAAGAGACAGACTGTTTGTCAGATCAGGATCCTGTAAGCATCCATGCTGATA
The DNA here is from genome assembly GCF_000687185.1 of Egretta garzetta. Taxonomy (NCBI): domain Eukaryota; kingdom Metazoa; phylum Chordata; class Aves; order Pelecaniformes; family Ardeidae; genus Egretta; species Egretta garzetta. The sequence continues at coordinate 1,393,531 of NW_009259789.1, read as the reverse complement.
GAAGACAGACCCTTAGTGCAAAAAATTCTGATGTTCTGCCTCAAGATGTGACTGAATTAGGCAGGCATAGTGCCAGACTCATGGGGCTTGACTGTGAGGTAAGATTCGGCCAAGAAACTAATAGATTTAATGAACCCTGTTCTATAAGCTCTTACCAGCAGGAGAAAAGCAGCCCACCTGGCCACATCCAATTGCATGAGAGCTTAGAAGGTTCAGGTCCAGCTGCAGAAACTGATTTGCTGAAGGCCCATATTAAGTTGTTGGCAGAAGAGAAGAAAGGTCCTTCTGATGAAACACCTCTCATTCAGAAAGAGCTTGCGAGAGAGCAAATCAATATGTCTCACCATTCATCTGTAGATGAGGTTTTATCTACCACGTCTGTATCTCCTTTGTCACCAACTGCGTGGTGACTTGAATACTGAAAATGAGATGAGATCAGGGGATAAACCTGAAGTTAATACTCAACCAGTGTCTTCAAAAACTCCAGAAACTTCGGTAGAACCTGTTTCTAAATTACCAGCTGATGATCTTATTCCAGAAGACCAAGGATCTTCATCTTTCCCAATGCCAGTGTCTTTGGCAGATCCCTGCCTAGTGCTTTCCTCTGTTACAAGCACAGCGGGACAAAAGCTGCCGCTGCAAAGCAGTGAGAGACCGCAAGTCACTCTTCTGGGTTCAGGGGGATGTAGTCTGAAGAATAATTTCAACTCTGTAGTTCCTGCAAAAACTGGGAAAAGTACTTCTGATGCTACCACTCAGATAACAACAGAGAGTCCAGAAAAAACCACCTTTTCAGCAGAAATTTGTGTTAATTCACAGGATGGTGAAAGTGCTGCCCGCCAATCGTCTCCTCTTCAGAAAGCATGTGAACTCCCCAACAGCACAACTTCATCTCTTAACAAGATTTCCTCTTTCTCAAGGCAGGGTGGTGAGCAAATTAGCATCTTATATGCATATGTAGACTTTTATCTATTCACGTTCGAGATATTTATAGGTATTAAAACCAAAAACCAAACCCAGCTTTTTTTGTGGAAGTAACATTCATGGGATAATTTTGATATTTCAAGTCGCTTATATGGGGAGAAAAAAACCCCCAACCCTTAAACTCGGGCTTTGCAGTCTTGTAGGTAGGGATTTGTATCAATACAGTTATGATTCAGTTCAGGTTTATCTGGAACTGAATTTGTTAGGTACAAGTCTGGTTCAAGAAAATTTTCTGACATTTGTTTCTAGATAATTTGATCTGGTTCACTGTGTAGAGTTTATCACGAGATGGATCTGATTACTGATTTACTCTCTAGTCAAGGTAGTACAAAAACTAAGGGAAGAATATGCACATCCCTATTTTTTGATAGAATAAAATGGAAAACGTGGAGGGCTTTTAAATCTGACAGAGGAATGTGGATGTTGCGCAGTGGTTTCCCACAGCGGTGTGTAACACTGCTTATGTCTGTAGACATGTAGTTTTCATGATTTTTCCTGTGCTCCAAGCTTTGTATCTCTGTTCTCAAGGTGTTTAAAATGGCATAAGATGAGAGAGCAGATTCTTTCACTACATCAGAGTGCAAAAAATATTTCAGCTATTTGGTCGCCTCTTCTCTTTGCTGTTAGAAGCCAGCTAATGTGCTGGTCCAAACATTTTCGGGAATTCTGTTATGACAGCACACTGCTTTTATTGACTTGAGAGACAGATATCCACGCTTATTTAAAAGTATTTCATTAAACATGGATCAACTGGGAGTGATGTGGCTATATGAGGGGTTTTTTTTAAGTCAGTGTTCGTCACACCAGTCACAAATTTAATACTGAATAGGTAAATAAGCTGGGTTTTTTTCAGCTAAGCAACAGCCAACCTTCTAATCATTGGGCGGGTATTAATTAAATTAAATTGCAATTATGAATTATTTAATTAATTTTTTTTCCCTAAAGAATAGGGTATTTCTCTGGATTTACCACAGTGAACATCTTCAGCAGTCTCCTCAGCTCCTGATTTGTTGCTTTTATCTTCAGTTGCATTAAAGGATTAAAGCCTGACTCCTGTTAATTGCTTTGCCTTCCATCCCCACAGATCAGCCCTTATTGCTGCCATATAAACCTTCGGGAAGTACTGGGATGTATTATGTTCCCTATCTAAAGGCAGGATCCAAAATTTCTCCAGCTGAGTCAGAAACGAGTGTTGAGAGCTCTCACTCAGGTACTTAGTTATCTTGGGTCTTCCAGATGTAAAATGATGGTTGTAGTTCATGGATCAGAATATATCTATTTCATAGGCAGAATTGTCTCAGTTGAGCTCAGAACTCTTCTGTCCTACCAGTCTAGAGTAAATGCGTTCATTTTGATAGAAAAATGTCTTTCTTTGTGTTCACGCCACTTTGTAACACAAAGCTGCATGACTGAGGGCTATGGTTTCAATTTCTTTGATGAGAGGGATGTTAGTACTCCATTCTGGCAGTGAAAAGAAACGAGGCTCAGTGTTTTACAGCTTGATAATTCTTTACTTTCCTCTGGGAATTACTATTCTGTTTGGATTCTCTCATATCTCTGCCAGTTGTCCTTTTTAGTTCCCTTATTTATGTACATTCTTTCCCTTTTTTTTATTAATTTGGTATGTTTGCATTCTAAAATATCTGCATAATATAGCACACAACTCGGGTAATAGCTTTCTCAGTACTGAATTTCTTGCCTCCATGTTAGGGGATTCCAGTGTAAAAGCCTTTCTATAAACATTGTAATTCGTAACTGTGGTTTAAAATATATATTCACCTCTTGCCCACATCCTCCCATCTCCCAGTAAAAAAACACTTCTCATTGCCTGGAGAAAGGATGCTCTGTGCTTCATCAACCTCTTTTGCTTTGCCTGCTGTTATTTTTCAGTTCTATATGTAAAGCATGCATCACTTAAGCATTCGAGGTCTTATTTGCGGTTGTTTTCAGTCAGACATCCAGTTACCTGTAGACAAAACTAACATTACAGAGGTGCCCTGATCCTGACAGCCGTGCCCCAGGGGAGTAGGTTAACACAGCAGTGACAGTAAGTGCACGGGTTAGTCGTTATAGCCGCAAATTGTGCGTGTAATTGTTTATGCCTGACCTTTTTCCAGTCTCTCTGTTGTAATATGGTCAAACCGAGAGAAACGAATGTGATATGAGTCTGTTGTTTTGCAGAAACTATGATGCTAGATATAAAAATTCAATGTGCATGTGAGGCAGTGGAAGGTTCTAGAAAATGTACAGCACAATTAAAAAACAAATTTTATTTTTTAAATTCCCTGCTGCAGCTAGGATTCTTAGCTCACGAGGAGTAGCTGAAGGAAATCGAGTTGAGTCTGCTGAATGTAACCAGGTGGTGTTGACAAGGGTGGTAAATCAGTTAGGGGCTATTTTACCTTTCTAATGTTAGGAGGCAGTGATAGGATAGTAAGAGAGTTCTGCTGCTGTTGTCTTGATTTCTTGTTTAGAGGTTATACAGACCTACTCTAGCCTTCCAGTTTTTCTCCATTGCTATTCTGAGCGTGGAAAATAGATATATACATCAGTCAGTGAAAATGTCTGGAATTTTAATGTGAGCAGGAGACAGCCTGGACATTCCAAGTCCTGTGTCTGGCTTCCTAGCAGACTTGTCTAATGCTCACTTTCTTGTATTCTTCTCTCCTCATTAGTAGAATAGGTAAAATTTTTCTGCCTCTCAGGGAAGAACCTTGTCACCAAAGAGCGATACCCGCTGCTGCTGTACTAGTCACTTGAACTGCGCGCTAGGGATCATGACTGTTGGTTGCTGAATATACTGGTACTAATACTTGGATAATAGCCTTTCTTTCAGATGTCTTTGTTGTCAATTTTCTGTATCTTATTTTTCCTTATTTTTTCTTTTTACTCATGGTTATCGCTCTCTTTCTCTGCAGGGTCAAACGATGCTCTTCCTCCAAGGAAGATGTCCACATGTCCAGCAAATGTGCTTGGTTTAAGGGATGATAATCCTCCAGACAGTGTGGCTATCAAGCATAAAGAAGGAATCTACAGTAAGAGGGCCAAGCCCAAGCTAGCCTGGGCTGAGAAGCAAGTGATACCACTGGAAGCTTCCCCAGGTAGTTTAATTTTACGTGTGTTTTCATAACGCGTGAATTAAAGTAGAGCAAAAGTGTTTCAGGATCCATGATTTCTGGTCTCATGGTATTGCTGATAGTCTGCCTGAAGATGCTGTGTTTGACTCATTTTTCTCTTCCCTATCTTTGGGCAATCAGGAAGCAGAAATACTTGGCCATTAGTATTTGCTAGCATTCCGGTGGCCCCAGTGCTTACTGGTGCCTTTGTAAGATGATTTTTTTTTTTTTTTGGGGGGGGGTTTGGTGGGGGTTGGGTTTTTTGGTTTGTGGCTTTTTTTGTGTTTGTGGTTTTTTGTGGGTTTTTTAAGACACTCTTAAGTTTGTGAAGTGCAAAGTCTTCTTTAAGTGTAGAAAGGGTGCCTGTGTAGGAAATAAAAAAAAGGAAATAAAAGCAGGTGGGATGGCTCTGTTTATTGGGTTGGTGTTGTGTTCCTGCCCATAGTTGCACTGATATCTTGTGATGTCATGTAAAGCATCTCTGTAATGTTGGTATTTAACTGAATTTTAATTTGATTTGATGGATGTCTCTTTCTTCCTCCCCTCCATTAACCTTGTTGGGTGGTACTCCTGAGGGATGAAGGTCAGGGTTTACTACAATAGTAGCCTACTTTAAGGCTTTATTTGTTGAGAATGCTGACAAAATGAAATTACACTGTGCTGACTGATCATTTTGATGCTGTATCTCATGGCAGTAGCTAAAATTAGTCCTGATGGACATTCCTTTTGTACAAAACCTCATTCTGTGAATTCGAGTGGCTGATAAACTTCCTTGAGTCCAAGTAGGGATGAGGGTGGTTGTTGTGTTTGAGAATTGCATTTTGTTCCTGGACAGAAGTAACAGCAAATTGCCGAGTGGTTGCCATCTCTCCTAAATGCAGCTATTAATTCCTCAGGGGAAGCTGTTCATTGTACAGTGTTTTGCAACGTGTGCTATATTAAAGAAAGAGTGAGCAAATTGCAAGGAGGTAATAGAATTGTGGCTGCTGATGAGGGGTGGGACCTGAAACACACGAACAGTGGAGTGGATTCTGAGTTAGAGAGTTCCTGCTCTATTCTAGGCAGTCACACATACAGGGTTTTGGGGAGCCCACTTATTTTTCTTAGTATCATGGAAACTTGTTATATGAAGACATTTAATGAGACAGATTCTTATGGAGTGCCTCAATGTGTTTATTGTTGTCCTTTTGAAGCAGGCAGCTCAATATGCCTGGGGTAAGGACACCCCACAGAGCTGCGTTGCTGTATGGATAGGGATTCCTTCTGATGATTTTAATTCTTCACTTTAGAAGGGGTTTTCCTCTTCAGAATGGAGAGATTTTTGGTATTTCCAGAAGATAATTTAAAATGGCTGCATAAGATGCACTGAACTTCATTATTTTATGTTCATTTTTCTTTTTTGGTAAGTGTACATAGGACCAATAGTTGAATTAGTGCAACAATAAAGACAATATTGTCTTGACCTACTTTTTCTAATGGAAGAAATAATTCACTGTGAGCGTTTCTAAAACACAGGGATACGGAAACAAGCGGAGTAAGACAGAAAAATGCTTTTCTTCATTCACTGCGGGTAGCTCACGAGAAGAATGCTGGGTCGTGGCAGTAGAGCTGAAGAAAGAGTGCGTGTACAGAAGTGAGCTCTCCGAACAAGAATCTCAGTAACAAACAAAATACCGTGTTGGGGCAGAGCTCAGTGGATACCTGGCTCTGAATAAGTTGGATAAAAATGAAAAGGGAACACAGGTGTTAAAATAAAATTATCTAATAGTATTTTTTGGTAGCTGTGATGGTCTAAAGGCACAGGCAAGAAAAAAATTGTAGGTAGAAATAATTTTTTGTTAAACCAGCTGGTAGAGCTGGAAGTTTAAGCAAGCTTTCTTGAAGAGACTTGCATGTCTAAAATCTCTGATTTCTTCAACTATATTTTTAGATGGGCTAATAAAAGATTACCTCTACCCACAGAGCTTGCCTAGAGCTTAAAATTATGCAAGTTATGTATTTTTTTAAAAAAGTTTCTCTCTATAAACTTATTTTTATTTTTTGCCTGTTTGCATTCCTTCCATTTCGTTGGTAACTTTTTAAAAAATATAGAAATAGCACAAATTCTGCATAGTATTCCCAAGCCTGATCTCATTTGTCAGGAGGATGTGGAGGAATCTTCTTACATGAGCGTATAAACATTGACCTTGTATGGAAAGACAAATTCCTCCAGTTTTGGAGTTAGTGAGAGTGGGTCTGGTTATGCTGTTCACGATCTTGACGTAACACTGAAGTGTCTGGGTTGGGAAGAGATGTGTAAAATGCAAGGAAAAACGAGTGGCTAAACAAAAGTAAGGTTTATGAGGCAGTGCTAACAGTATGAATACATGCAGTCGTAACCCTTCCCAAGCTTGTCTTGCATCACTTTTTTCCCATGTGGAAATGAGGTTTTATAAAAACATAGCTTGTGATTCTTGATGAGGGAGGGAGGTATCCTCCTCCTGGGGCAGGGAGAGGCTTGGGTGTGGGACTGGCCACCCTTTTGCTGAATCGGTGGCAAAGCTTGCTCCAGTGAAGAAAGGAAGACCTGCTTTCTGCTTCTATTTTCATCAGTGTCACGGTCATGTCAACGAGACTGTTTAAAACAAAACAGAAATACAAACAAAAAACCAAACTTCAGAGGAATGTTGCAGAGAGAGAGAAAAAATCGTGTGAGTGTGATCCCTGCCGTTAATGGAGCTTGATAGGCATTTGCTGACAGCTCCGCATTACCTAGGCACTGGTGTTACCATTAGTAAATGGACTGTTCTTTTTTTGTATTGACTTTTTTATTTGTATTAAAGCTATGACTGCTCTATAAGGCATCTTTAAATGACGTACTTCGCTGAAGTGGCATGGAATATCTTGCAGTAAGCAGAGGGGCTTGGGAAATCCTCCTGGCACCAGCGTCTATAATTCCTACTTTCTGCCTTCATGGATCATTATACAATTCAGTCCATTATACAAAGAATGTAACGTGAAACACGCTTTTACTTTTTAATAATTGATTTTTTTTTTTTACAGTGTATTACAAAAGGCTTTAAAATTATTTTGTAGTATATTCCTGCTAGCACATGCTGCGTGCATACTTAATGTATGTCTACTACGAATGAGTTTATAATTGGATTTCTGCATATAGTCCTTTGTAATTTCAGACAGTAGCATATTCTGGGGGGATTTCACTGCTGCTCTGAACTGAAATGCGTCATCTGAGCTTGAAAGCAAAGCAGGGCTACATCTTGGCGTGCCGTCAGAGATGGTTCTAGGAGCGGTGCGGGAAGTGGTACCGGTTGTCTGTTGTATAGTGCTGTTCTGAGTTAGCCAAGAGATAATGTTCTGGTACAGCCTTAGGGGACGGTTGTACTCCCCTGGGCATTTGTCTGAAAAGAGACAAAATGGCAGTGGCTGCCTGTTGTGAGTTTCCATAAATATGAATGAAGATGCAGTCCAAATTTTGGTCTGGGTAATTACCTGTGGTGTATCTAGGTTCCTCCTCCAGATTCAGTTGGGTATAATATTTTCTTGGATTCTGTGTTGCACATGATAGAAAATATTATTTATGTACTTTTAATAATGCTGAAACTTCATTTCTAAGTTTGCTGCGTTTCAGGAATGGGTACAATGATTCCTGCTTTTAATCCTTTGAAGTGATTGGAAAGTGTCAGGATGAAAATCATCCTGTTTAAGATTTGCTGTTTGCTACTTGCTTCCCTGTAAAGAAACAAAAACTTAAAGTATCTTCTTCTCTTCTAGAAGACGCAGATCATTTGAAGTCTGTAAAAACCACTCATTCGGTCTGCAAATCTGCACGGTTCTACCTTCATCACCCGATGCCCGTGCGTGGGAGCTACTTCCTGTCTAACAGCGAGCTGTCGGAAGACAGTTCTGGTGTTGGACATGCTAGACCTTCCTTCAGGGCTGTCTTGCAGAATCGGAAAAAAGCACATCGTCATCAACATGTTTCCTCTGTTCGTCATGAAAAAGATGGTGAAAATGAATTAAGCGTTAGCACATCTTCAGGGAATGAAACGTCAGGGAAGGAGCTACTTCAGCCTTGCAGAACAGAAACGGAACAAAAGGCAGCTAGAAATTCTCCTTTGCTGTGTAGCCAAACAACTCGCCTCAGTGAGACTGTGGAGAGAGACCTACCACCAAGACATAGAACCCGCTCCAGTGGCAGCTTAGATGAACTCTGGATTAAGTTTTTAGAGTGCCAGAAGAGACACCAGCACCAAGCTTTTAGGCGTAATGGCGAGCTGTCCCTTGTTGAACGCCTTGATCGGTTGGCCAGGGTCCTTCAGAATCCCATTAAGCATACACTAATACCAACATCTGAAAAGAATGTTTCTGAAAAGAAAATTAAGGGAAGAGAGCAGAAGAAACTAAGACTGCCAGAAAAGAGCGTGTCTGAATGTACCTTAGAGCCCAACGCAACACTTGTTAAAGACAGACCACATATCACCCATGATAAAAATAACTTTGTTGAGCTCAGGAAAAGTAGGTCAGGAGAGAAAATCATCGGCCACGTGAATAAAATTTTGGAGCACCAGCAGTACTTGGAAACTCCTAGCGACACTTCCTCAGAGACAAGGCTTAGTGGAGATCGTGGCACCACGATCAGTTCCACCACCTCAGAATCGGATGCGGTGACTCAAACAGAGATGGAAACTGCTACTCAGACTGAGGTGAGCAGTTCCATTTCCACCATCGACACTGCCAGGCTGATCAGGGCTTTTGGCCATGAAAGAGTGCAGGTGTCACCGAGACTCTCCCAGCTTTATTGTGCCATCAACCACCAGAAAAGTCGCTCTGAAAAGTGGGACAAGGGAAGTGGCAAAACAGCGGGTGTAGAATATCCAAAGGTTGCTTCTGAGAGACACAGGAAAAGGAATGAGATCCAGGTATGTGGTCAGTTAGTCCAAAAGACGATTTGAACTAATCTTTACAGGAACTTTTAAACTGCTCTACAGCACTAGAGTTTGTTATTTGGAGAATCATTTAAAATTTCCCAGAGTGATGTTTCTATGGTAGGCTTCTGTCTTTGATCTAAGTAGCTCAAACAAGTCTCTTTGCCTTTCCAGGAATAAGAACAAGATCAAAATACCTTAAAACATCAATTGTGCTTTCTTTCCCTTTGTTCTTACTTGCCTTTTTTCTTTTTCTTTATTTGTCTTGGGATGCAAGATCCTGCTGTATCTGATTTCTGGTTACCTGCAGGTTCTGTGCTTTAGCAATCCTGAAGACAGTGGTGGTAAGCTGAGGCTGTAGATTTTGACTGCATATTGCTACCTGAATATCTCTGGGCAATGCTAAATACCATTTCATAAAAATTGGAATTATTATTTACATTTTCATACTGTTTGTCTATTTTAAATGTTGGCATTATTTTGTCTTACTGACTGTTGGTTGTAAGTTTCTTACAACTTCTCTATTTGGCAGTTTAGGCATATTAAAAGACACAAGTCTTGGCCTTAAGGATTCTAGGTGAAAAGTCTGGAGTAAAGCTGTTTTAAAGTGGAGAAAACCTTTCTGATTACTTCAGTTGAATTTGGCCATTGCCCTTGGGAGGCAAAATGAAAATTTATTTCCCGAAAGGGGGCCCTGGCATGGATTTGGTGATTATAGTAAGGAATGACAGAGTTTTGGTGTTCTGTAACATACAGTAATGCTGAAAAGTACAGGAACAAGTGAGAAATATTTCTTTCTTTTTTTTTGTATTACCAGAGGAAAGCGGTAGTGTCATCATTACTGATAGATTTCACCGAAGTGAGTTGGTTTTTTGGTTTTTTTAACAAACAACTCAAACTCAGTCTGCGTATCATGTAAGCTAATGAATGCGTCTGGGGGAGAAACAGGCTTTTTCAAGGCTAAGAATGGTTTTAAAAATATTTTTATTAGTAATTTTATGTATAATATTCAGAGATAAAATAAAATTCTCATAAACCTTGCAACATTAGGACTATTAATGAGAATCCCAACTATCTAACAGGGAAATTAGGCGTCAACATTTCTTGCATGGTCATAGTATTTGGGAAATGGATCTATCCCATATTCAGTTCCTAAGACTAATTGTTCAATGTCTATTTGGACCTTAAAAACAACATCTAGTTTTTGCCTGTTAAAATCGCCCGTGAGATAATTGATTGCAGCCATACTTATATGAGAATAAAGGCTCACTGCTCTTGCTGCTTGATGTTGCACTGAACCCATATGGCTTCAGAAAGTAGTGTCTTTTAGCTGCTGATGTAGTGCTCTTTTTAAAAATACATATAAAGAGACACATGACCCGCCTCAAATAAGGAGCGAGAGAAAATTGATGGCAAAATGGCAAACTTAATTTAAAATACAAATTTTGGTTGCTTCTGTGATACTTGGCTGAACAGAAATCGAGGTTTTTAATTATTTTTCCTAGTAGCAATTATCCATGGACAGATAATTATTTATAGCAGGAGCCCTACTCCTGGGGAGACGACTGTGCAAATCTTTCAGGCAAGTGCTGCATTTTGTAGCTCAGGTTTTTTTATGAGAGCCCATTGTCAGCTCTGCTTCCAGAAAACTTGGTTACAGCTTCTTTTATTTATAGATGCTGAACCCATCCCAGAAGGTTTTTATCTATTCCAGTTTCTGTTATTTCTAAAGTGCTCTTCAAGCTGCCATCTGGTAGCAGGTACAAAGCTAAAGGTTGTGCTACTCAACTAGTGAAGGGCTTTGAAAGCGCTGCGCTGAATATTCTAGTCCAAGTAGGAATATGCATGTCAATATTCAGTACTGAATGGCTGCTTATATTTATTTCTGTGGGCTGATATGCATGTGCATGCAAATGGGTTATCTTGGGTTTTATTTCTTACTTTATACTCTTCCCTTTTGCTGAGCACATATTCAAATTTGCTTCTGTTCTCTGAAAGAAGATACAGATCTACTACATCTGTCTAGTGCACTCTACTAGAGCTGAAACAGCTTTATGAAACTAAAAAACAGTTCTTGCCAGTATGCAGTGAGAGTAAAAATTGCCTCTTTTTAATGTTGAAGTGAAATTATGTTTTGCAGTGAAGTGGTGATAGCAGAGGTTCAATAAAAAGGTAATAAAGAAGCCTCTGTTCATTTCCATCGTGGCTGGCGTTATGGGTTACTAATAGGATACTAATTGCTATGATCAAGGAAAAAAATAAATCTGTTTCATAATTAAAAATTAAATTCAGCGGCGTTGCAGAAATTGGTCTGTGCTGCACTGTTGGATCTGAAGCCTGGGGAAGCACTGTCAGTTAATTGCTGTTAATAAAGCGCTAACCTTCTCTGTGTTTTATAGAGACACAAAGCTTGTGGACTAGGTGCGTTACGCTTACAGCCTGTACGCCTTTTTAAAAAGGCTGTAAAGTTACAACATGTCATAAATTTAAATTCATTTATTGTAACAGAGTTGTGCTGCTTACATCCCTGTAGCTGGAACTTCTGTTTGTGTGAATGGTGAAGAGGTGAAACCAGTACTTTGCCTAAGCCATGATCTTACTGTGTGTCTTCTATTTCTTCTTTTTGAGTTGAATTTTCTCCACCTGGAGAACTTTGTCATGAAGATCACAGGGTGAGAGAACTTCCTGTGTTTTGAAAGGACTTTGCTCTTTCATGCCCGTGGTACAGAACTGGAGTTCACCGTAAATGTACAAAGCAACGCGTTAACCTTTCAAGACAGTTTGTCCCTCCAGCAAACCCAGCAACCTTTAAAGGCTTTTGGTTTGAGAGGGTGGCAATATAGGATTCAGTTTGGATGTGTATTCTCCCTCTTTCCAAAGCAGAAATATTTCACGCTTTGCAGTCTCTCATGAAAGCACAGCCAACAAATGATCTTGCCACAGCAAAGGTTATTTCTAAGTCTGTCCTGACAGGCCACGTTGTCTTGTTAACTTTGGATAAATGAATTGGAGGAAGCTCAGCACCGTACAGAATTGCAGGCATATAGAATCTGCCTATTGCAGAATAATATCAGAATTGCAATAGAATCTGATTGCAGGCAAGCTCTTGCCTACAGAAATAATGCGCTTTTCTTACTACAATGGGATGCTGAAAGCGCACTGGTGCATGAGGATAAAGTCAAGGCTAGCTGTTGTGTGGCATACCAATCGACACTGATCAGCCTCTGATAAATATCTAAACAACAATAGAATGGCAGTGGTACAAGTCAAGTGTGATAACGCTAACTTTTTTGCTGTTTAAAACCCACGTTCTGTTCATTTCTGTTAGCATTTCAGGAATTTCTGTTCTCTGGCATATTTTTTTTCTAGAATGCAATCTCCCTTTCATCGGATTCAGCTTCTGCAAGCAGTGGTTCTTGGGGGCCAAGCTCTGCTCTTAGTAACAAGCGACGGACACGGATGCTAAACAAAGGTATCCAAGCAGGTGAGTTGTTGAATTCCAGACTCGTCTTTTCTGTATTTGCTTCTGCCTTTCATCTCTTTGGAAACCATTCTCCAAAGTCTGTTGCGTGTTTCTGGTGATGGGTATACACAAGCAGCATTCTTCAAATTCACTTCAAATGCTTTTAGAGACAGATGTTGTGTTCTAATTAAAATGAGCCATTTCATTTCCTTTCTTGGTCTGCTTTAGCAGCCAGTTTTCTCATTTACTTACAAGTTTATTAACCTAAGTTTCTGATCCATTTCAATAGGAAAGGTGGACTAACTGTATTTTTTTATACATTGTTTTCTTTGCAAGGCATCTGCTACTCACAGAATGTATTTTGTAGGCATATGCTATTTCAGAAGGCAACTGCAGTGTTTCATATTTTTCTTGGTAATATTTTGGATGTTATATTCTATTTAAAACATAAGCTGATCCTGGACTGGTGCAGTTCTGCAGTTGGGTTTTTCTGGTGGCAATTATCAGTTTCTTCATTGCTTTCATTTACACGCCAACCTCCCATCATCAGATTGAGTAATGGCTTTGTTTTATTCATCAGATGCATCAATTATTTATTTATTACTGGGGTTTTTTTATGTGCAAGTGGATTCAATCAGAAAAGTATTTTCATGGCTTGTTTTCAAGATCGCATTATGACTCTTTAAATGTTCGTTGGCACCTTCCACTTTTCTATGTTTCTGTTAAATATCTGTGGTGGTGTTTCTGTTAAATATCTGTGGTGCTGTGGGCAGACGAATCTTCTGTAGCTAAAACATCGTTTTGGATGGGACGCGCTGGGTAAACGAACAGGTCCAGGAAAACCTATAGTTCCATGGTCCAAAATACAAAGCTGTAGATTGACCTGCCATTGCGTCTTTAAGTGGCAGCTTTGAAGTTGACTCTTCAGAGAGTCAACTATGCTCCCCAGCAAGGGGGACCAACTATGGTTGGTTCAAGTTTAATTCCCATATATATATTTATTGTTTTGCTTGGGGTATTTGCTTTACACCACTTTAACTTTACTCAGATTCTCAAATAGTAACGATCCCGAATCACTAAACTCTCCTTGAATTGGAAGTGGGAATATAAAAGATTTTGCCTTCTAAAGGTGGCATAAAGCAAGCGATCCTTCAGCTTCAAAGTAAAAATTAAGGGTCGCCCCGTGAGCTATCCATGTCACAGCGTGCTGATGTTGAAGTACTTCCAGCTGCTCTGGAACAAGACGTTACTGCTTCATTTTCAACTACAGGAGACTTGGAGATTGTGAACAGTGCAACTAAGAAAAACACTCGAGATGTTGGTGTGACTTTTCCTACCCCAAGATCTAGCCAGCCAAATCAACGGCCACAGGAACCCTGGCACTGTGTTGATGGTATTTTTGGAGAGTCAGATGGTATGGTCACAGATCATCAGGCAGCAGGAAGCAAGGGTAAGCAGAAGGGACAGCCAGGCAATGTTTTCGTGGAGAAAAGGACGAGAAGGAGCAGGCTGCATTTACCACAAGGTCAGTCCAAAATACACTTTCTCTGCAGACCAGAAAAAGCTGTACGTGTCAACAGCAACCAGCAAAATATGTGAGGAGGACTAGCTGGGACACAGAGTAGTCTGTCACTAGTACAGTTGGTTCTTATTCTGGTTTTGATCGATGAATTTTAAACAAAACCACTATGTCAAGTGAGCTCTCTAGCGCTCTGTTGTGATGGCGCTTTCAGTCAAGCTGTTAGATGCAACCTAGCTAGTAAAGGTAGTAAATAGGAAGCAATGAATAAGGCAAGGAAAGATGAATGAGATGGGAATCATGTAGATACTTAATTTTGATTTTCAGGGTATAAAAGGTTAAGCTCTCAGTAACTGGGCACTGTACATTGTACTTACTCTTTCATGTATTGAGGCTTCAAAGAACAAGTATTTTTTCAGGAGTACTTGAGGGAAGATTGTCGTATCAGAAGAATAAGACTCATAAGACTCATCTCCCTCTTTTAGCTAGAGTTGCGTTTTTGGGCTGATGGTGTAGCCTCCTGATTTTTTTTTTTTTTTTTTTTTTAAATTTCCTGTCAGTCTTCACAATGTCACGATTAAGTGTTTAAAAATGTTTTCCTTAGTCATCGTTGTTGTTGTTGTAGGGACAAATCATCCTCTCCCATACTGGTTTAATTTAGAAAATTTAGAATATCTGCTCAGAGTACTAGCTGATGTATTCAAATGCCATTATGTATGTAAACTGTGAGTAATGCAATTCTTGTATACATATTTAACATTTGGAAGGTGTCAAGCATTTGATCTTCAAAAGTATCTATAAAAAGCCATAGGGCATAGGACAGCAGAGATGCTCCTTAGAAATATGTAATTGCTGATAAATAACTATTCTTTCTGTAAAGAGAGAAACCTGCAAACTAAGCCATTCTGTGCCTTTTCAAAAGTATTGTTTGATAAAGACTTGCTGGTTTTCTGATACTTGTCAAAGCAATTCTTTTGAAACTGCCAAAGGCGTCTGCTCCAGACTCCCACCGTTATTAAACTGAAGGAAGCATTTATTGCAGTGTTAGGCCCCCAATTGTATTTAGCTAAGACCTTGGGTGTGAAGGGCCATAGGTAGGATTGAAAAATAGGCCCATGTATTGTCTACAAATCTTTTTTCTCATATGTGGTCTTTTTAACAGGAATTTCATGGTTTGTCCAAGCAGAGGACTTGAAATCTGAATCTAGGAAAGAAAACCATACCAATTCCTTTTCTGGTCCTGGTCCTTCTTGGTTTGAACCGTTGACCAGCACAAAGCCTTGGAGGGAACCTCTCCGGGAGAAGAACTGGCAAGAGCAGCGGCACAGCAACGTGATTCAACCAGCAGTTCCAGAAAGAGATGCTGAGAACAGGTCCCTGCGACCGTTCATGAAGCTTTCGCTACAGGTAAAGGCACGCCGTGCTATAACGTTGCTGGGATCTCACTAGGATTTCGTGAGTAACGCTGAATCTTGTGGAAACACATTTTGCTCCCTTCTCTTTGTGTTTTGGTTTGGGTTTTTTGTTGTTATTTCACCTTTATAATCAGCAGAATTCAACATGTTACAGACTGCTCCTGCTTAAAACAAACAAACAAAACCAAAAAACCCCTAAAACCCAAGAAAAGCAATGAATTTGTCAGTCCTGTTTGTGGAAAGCCAGATTACGATAACCAATACGCTAATATATTTGGCTTGACCTAATATTTTAGGGCTTCAATCATTTGGATTCAGGAACATGAGGGAATGTGGCTGAGGTAGTGTCAAGTCATACTTGCTTCCATGCGGAAATAATCCTGTGTGGTGCACATAGTATGTGATTAAAATGGGCTTTAATTCATGCAGTGCAAACAGCCTGTGTGTGTGTGCAGGCATACACATGCACTTCTGGTGTCTGCTTCGGATAAGGTGTGATCATGCTAAACATCTGTGGAAAAATACAGAGGTAATGTACAGAAATATTTTTTGAAAGAGATCATTGACAGCAAGTGAAATGTAAATTGGGAAGTGCTAATTCAGGTGCGCTTCAGAAGTTTCTTTAAGTTCAGTTGCATTTGTTCATCTGCTCAGAAACTGCCCTGTGATGGAAATTGAAGTGTGGCAAACAGAGATATCAGGAGATCGCTGTTGAAATTTCACTTCTGATCCAACGTAAATTGCTAATGTTGATGTGCCCACTGATTTGTAACAAGGGAGACTGTAGTAAGTTACAGAATATCTTACAGGCTCAACTTCGTGAACTTTTTGCTATGGTTTTTTGAGAAGAGGTTTGTGTCCCTTTTGCTAATTATTTTAGCAGGGATTTTTAGCAGTTAATATTTTGGTTGTTGGCAAATAGTTTGTTAAACAAGGACTCTGAGGATCTGCCCAGCATTAAGGATATAAGATTTTGTATGTTATATCAAGTACTACTTTAATGGGATTTTTGTCCATGCTTTGGTAATGGTGTCAGGTATTTTGATGATTCCCTTCCAGCTGCAGGGAGATGGTCTGGCCACTTTAGACTTTTTGTTTTGTGTCATCCCATCTTCAGGAGGCTCTTGCAGTGCATCGCCCTGATTTCATCTCCCGCTCTGGAGAGCGAGTGAAGCGTCTGAAGCTTGTCATGGAGGAAAGGAGGATACAGAGCGTACTGCAGTCTGAACGAGAAGAGCTATTTAATGCTCCAGAGAAAAGAAAGGGCTACAGGAATGCAAGTCACATGCTGTCCGACAGAGGTACCTTTATGGTTCTGCTCTTTACGTTCTGTAGGAATTAATGACTTTCCACACTATACTTAGGGGTGTGTGTATTTTTAATAGAAGTATTCTAATTATTTAACATTATTGTCTGTAAGAATCCATAACTTTAAAAAGGAGTCAGATTGTTGCAATAGTATTCTTTGTGAGAAGTAGACTTGTTCACAGTTCTCTTATCTCAAAATTTTCCATTTAGGTTTTCCGATTAAAGAAAAAAGAAGAACAATTCCAAAGAGTGAAATGGTTCAAAGATCTAAACGGTAAGGTTAAAAAAAAAAAGTGTTATTCAGGTAGATAGGTGACGTGAGTAAATGGGTAGGAAAGATGGATGAATCGTATCTGCAGTCAAAGAATTGGGTGTTGGGGATAACTCGGCTTTTTCAGTGCAAGATGTAGGCACCTTATCAGAGGGACCTATTTAGAAAATCCAAGAAACAAGATGGCTTTGGAAAAATTATTTCTTTAACTAAACTGGAGTATTGCAGTATCTGCCATCCAAGCAGTACAGCAAACTGCAAGTACTGGATCCAGAAAGGAGAGGAAATGTAGGGTGTGAGCCACTAGAGCGGCCGTAGAGTTTTAAACATTAACAGACTGGGTAACTGGTGCAGGAAGTGAGGTATCATTTCACCAAATGAAAGTAGCTTTATGTAAGAAATAAATAACTATGCTTAAAGGAATACGGAGGCTTTTATCCTTGAAAAAAACCCACCTTTTGATAAATTTGTGCCTTATTTTTGATTCAACTAATTCATATATGAAGTGCACATATAACAATGCTTTAAACATTTGGAATACCTGTGCTGTAGAGAGAGCACGTGGAGGTATGATGAAAAATGTAGTTTATTGCAGTGTAGTTGCTTTTTTTTTTTTTTTTTTTTTTTTTTGGTGTTGGATGTGTATTTGCTTGCTCATCAATTCCACTGTGAAGTCTGATGGACAGGTAAACACATTTGGGGGGTGGGAGGGCTGTAGAAGCTGCAAATGTGTATGGCTCTCCCTAGCTGATGCTGGCGAATTAGAGAGGAGATAAAATTCAGTATTGAGATTTAGATTTGATCTTTGCTTTTTTGATTCTGCCTACTTATTTACGCATTACCATACAGCTTCCTGTTACTTTGTTTTCCAGCTAACTTTTTGTCCTTCTTTGAAACCTGTAAGTGATGCCTAACTTGTACTGGCTAAATAGCAAATGGGTGCAAACCGATACACGTTTGCCTCCCTCACTTCTCCTGCAGGTCTGAAATATTTCTTACTTTCCTGCCGGAATGAGTACCAAGACAAGTGTCAAAGATGCCCCCCCTGGCTGGTGGGCTGTGTTGCTTTGCAGTGTTCAAAGTGGAGTGTGTTTGAAGTACTTCCAGATAGTATGGGTTGAAGGCATAGATGTGTTTAAAAATATTTGAAGTGCCGACAGTAATTATGCAAAGATCCTATACTGACGTAAGAATGAAGCAGTCTCTAAAAGCGTATAATGCACTATTCTATCTGTAACGAGTCCTTTTGGTTTTTTTTCTATTTGCTGATTATCAAATCAGCATGTTAAGAAAGGAGTTCTAGCAAGATCCGCCTTGCTTTAAATATTACAGGACTGAAATTTTTGAACATCGTTCACTTCCACCTCCCATAAACCGGAATGTTTTTGAAGCTGCGTATTTCTTGGCAACCACTGTCATGAAATTCGTTAAAGCTTTATGATCTTAAAGGAAGATTTGGGGAAGGCAGTGTGAGTAATACGGTGCCATCCCAGCCCTCGAGGCTCTCCTTTAGATGTCAAACATGTAAACCAGACTAGAATAATGCATGGACTCTGTACTGAGCACCGGTCACCTTCTCTTCGGTTCAAAGCATCCCTTGCTGTTTGGCTCTGGTACGGGAGAAATTCAGCACTGGAGAAGACAAAGCATTTGCCTAAACAGGGCAACAGTGCTGAACGTTGAAAATACGGAAATTTTGGAGAAAAAAAAAAAGCCTAAATAGCTTCACTCAGGTTATTCTTGTGATAAAGCTATTGCTATTGATGGATAAATGTATTACTTGCAATTGGTGTGGCCAGTACAGAAAAGCAATGGGGCTATTCTGTACTGAAGACATTGAAGCTCTACCTTTTGCAGCTGGGTAATCATATCAGCTGTATGGTCATTTTAATGTTATAAATACTGTTTTTAGGAAGGTGCTGCTTATAAGAGAAAGGCGTTTTGGGATGTGGGAATTTCCAGTGTCACAACCGTTGTGTATTCCACATTTTCCCTGTGTGACACTAGTAAACCCCCCAAAAAATTTTTCTATGACGTGGTTGGCCAGTAGCCTTTAACAGAATGTGAAGATAAAACAGAGGATTTTTTTTTTTTTTAGCAATAAATTCCTTCCAAGTCACTATTTCTGACTTTTTGTATTTACACTTAAGGATCTATGAGCAGCTGCCAGAGGTGCAGAAGAAGCGAGAGGAGGAGAAGAGAAAAATGGAATACAACTCGTACCGCCTGAAAGCCCAGCTGTACAAAACGGTAGGTGTTCTGGTTAAGTATTTATACTGGAACACTTTAGAATTTTTTTTTTCTTGAGGTCACAAGCATTAATAGTAATATTTACTAAATGTTAATTCTGTGGTATTATTTTGCAACTTCTAGGTGGTTAGGATGTATTAGCATTTAATCAGGGGCAAAGGAGTCAAGCTTAGCAAAACATGGAACAAAAAAAAATCCCCCCACCTAACCTGAGATCCTTCCAGTACTTACATGTGGTGTATGGAAAAAAGACAAGGAAGCATGGTCCTGATTAAAGCACACAAAAAAGGTTTTGTGCACTCTTGAGGGCAGAACAGATGGATTGTGGAGCATATTTAAAGAAGGACCATGCTTCCTTGCACTGAAGGCTGCTGGTTTTGCTCTCATGTACCCTTGCTGTAGACAGATCTAGCTTACGCAATTCACAGCTAAGTTGGCAACAAAGCCTGGAGTCATTGTTCTTAATTTTGCTCCAGTGGAGAATTGGCAGTCCTGGTGGTAACTTGTGAACTTTGGGGGAGTGGATTTCACCATTAAGTGTTTGTTCAGCTGATGGTGTGGTCTTGCTGCACCGGCACTGATCAGCCAAGGGTCTCCTCTGTCTGGCAAGCTGTAGAATAAACCAGGATCCCTACACCTGGGTGTGACTAACTTGGAACCACAAACACTTACCCAGCAGTTCAAGAACAGTTTCTGTGCTGGGGCCTCACCATGCAACCAGCAGAGGAGCAAAAGTGGGGTGAAAACTCCGGGGGTTTGGTGAGCAGGAGAAGGAAACAGTGGGGCCCATTTTGCTGCATTGCTCTAGGACTCTGCTGAATCCTGGCTTATTCTGCCCTGAAGCAGTGAGGTCCCTGCAGGGAGCTGCTTCTGTCCCAGCTAACAACGGCTGGTAATGCTCTTCCTCCCTGGCTGTCCGAGTTGTGTAACGTGTGCTTTCTGTCTGTTAAACACAGGTTTAATTAGTGACAGAAAGATTGGAGAAGGCTGTGCTAGAGAATCACCCGGGTTAAGCAAGATAAGTAACAAGGGAGAGACTCTTCTGTCCCTGTGCCCTCCCATGAGCACACACCTAATTATCTAGTATTTCTGTGTAACAAGCAGTATCAATTTATACACAAGGATGTGATAAATGTCCTGATAAAACAGAGGGGGCCCATTTGTCCCCTCTGAGAAGTGCATCTCCAAAACTGACCAGTGTACAAACTTTCTGAGCTCTTCTAGGCATCTGTATGCTTAAGCTTTGCCTTAATAAGAATGAAAAGATGAGAAAAAACAGTTTGCAATAACAGACACTGAGGTTCTCACCTGAGTTACCTTCTCGCTTTTTAACTAACCCATATACCATAAAGCGTAGCCTTTCGGGAGAACTCTGGCAGCAGGCAGTAAACTGCATTATAAGCCTCAGCGATTTAAGGACATGCATTAAAAATGAAAACTGATTTTTTCATTTTTTCCCCTCTGGATCTTAAGCTTGAGCTTCAATTGTAGCATTGCAACTTTTTCCTGGCTGAGTTGTCCTACCAGAGCTGGAATAATAGGGTTAGTTATTTGCTGGGAACAGCAGTAATTGGATTTTAAAAGTCAGGGCTTGTAACACAATGTATTATCCAGAATACCTTCCTAATCTGATTGTGGGTACTTACCACTAGAATTACCGGAATTTGATGCCATGCTTTGCAGGGTATATTCAGGACATACTTTTTTTCCACTAGTCTGAGAATCTCAAATGCTGGTACAGCACAGTCTTAAGAGTTAATGAGTGCTGGCAGTTGTTGACTTGAAGTAGCGTAGTCAGCTGGAAGCAGAGGGGGAATCGGATCAGAAGTTTTGTAGACAAGTGCGGCTTTGATTGGAAGAGGGATGATGATTCATTGAAGTAAATATTGTAATCTTTTTGTCTTCCTTGATGATGCAGAATAGCTTGTTTAGAATTTGGTTAATGTGTTGCTGAGAGCATCACTTTCTAAGCGGATCTGATTGTGTGTGGAAAAAAGAACCACAGATTCTGTGGAATGACTCCAAAGATGACACAGAATATTAGGAGAAGAAAACGGCTGGTACAAAAGCTAGACTAAAACCATATGTAATCTAGGGTTGTATCATTTATATGATCTGTAGCACTGTTGTACCCAAACGGCAGTCTGAGTATCTCTCATAGTGATGAGTTTGTGAACTGTTGATGTAGGACAGCAGATCAGTATTTTGGAATAGATCTGACTTTTATTCTAACTGCTGTCACCTAGAGGAGTCTGGTTGTGCCCTATACGAACCTAGTAGAGGGCAGGTCCTTCCCAGATCATTTGCCACATATCCAGACAAGGCTTGGGAGAGGAGAGGCAGGCAGAGCGGGTCAAGTGCCCTGCTCAACTTTGTGTGTGGGTCAGTGGTGGAGCTGGGCATAGTACTCGTGTCTCTGACTCCAGGTCAGTGCCTACTGGCATGACCTTTTCCTAATGAAACTTTTGTCCTCCTCTCCTTGGATTTTGACAGGCTAGCACTGGCCATCTCGATGGGGGGAAGGATGTACTTATGCCCCAGCTACTCCAGTTCAGAGTGCAGCTCAGCAGGTTAAACTGTCTGTGGTGGAGGCATCCTGTTTTGGAGTGTCTGAGGCTTACACCCCTATTTTCTTGGCTGAATTTCTGCTTCTCTTCCTCTCACTGCTACCAAAGGAGTAGCCGTGTAAAAGTAAAACGAGGTGTACACGTCGCTAAGAGCAGTGCAGCTGTTTCTGAGGATGGGATTAGCTGGGGTACAGCGTGCGTGTGCCATTTCTATGGGGTGTTGAGGGCTCACAGGTTAGGGATGATTCATACTTGGGAAAGGAAGCGATGAATTAAACATGGACACACACTCACACCTCTCTGTGCATCAACACGGACAAGTGTGGTTTGCTGAAGTATCACTTATGAGTGAACACCTCACACCAGAACTTAGAGGTATGTTAGGTATAACTGCATATTGATATAATTTCATAGAATCGTAGAATCATTTGGTTGGAAAAGACCTTTAAGATCATCGAGTCCAACTGTAAATTTATGTGTAAGTGCTTCAGGAAGAAAAAAATTAACACCATCTTCTTAAAAATATATCCCAAGGAGAAACCAACCAACCCAAATTGTACATTTCCAGTGTGAGCAGCAACCGCTACTAGGTGGGACATAGTGCTCTCTGGAGGCAGCCTGTGCCTCTTCGTTAGCTGTAGGGAACCAAGGGTAATGACCTTAAATTAGTGTCCAGGCTGAGGGGTGAGATTAAACTGAGTTTGGCTCAAAATAGGACCCCAAATTAGTGAGTATTATGAACAAAATTCTCTTGTCTTTTGTAAAGTACAAGTGCAAATACTTGTGCAGGACACCTAAGAAGCAGGGGCTGCCAGGCATTTCTGTGCTACGGGGGCAATGTGGGGCCGTGCAGTGGGAATTGAAGAGAGAATGACACGAGAGTTTTGTTAGTACTGAGTGAGGATGGGATCCTTGGGAGGAAACAGTATGGGCTCAGCTATAACTGGGAACTTACCAAAATTCCTGCGCTAGAAGGCAACTTAATTTTTCAAATCGTTATTAAGGTTATTAATTCAAATTTCAAATCATTGTTAAGTTTTCAATCGTTATTAGCTTTATTAAGATAGCAAAGTTATTTTTATCACAGGATACACATGGGTCTGGGTTGATGTTCTGTCCCCAGTATCCTTTTGCTTTTGTACTTTTAATTTCAAATAGAGCGTAAAAATTATAGCAGTCAGATAAGGGAATGGTGCATGCCCTTTAATTTTGAAAACTGTATAGTCAAGACAGATTTCTGATCTGATGGCAGCATAAATCAGAACTCTCTCAACCCCAGTGAAGTGAAAATGAATTTTATGAGTTTATCAGATACAAACTCATTCCATGACTGAGGCTTTTCCATTTGATGTAGTGAATTTGCCATTTTTCTAAATAGGGAGAATGGGAGAAATCTCCATAAAGGGGATAGCAAAGTTGTTAATTTATGTACTTCACTCTACCCCTTAAAAAAGAAAAAAGATACTGGCATTCAGGAACCCTGAACACTTTATTCTGTTTATGGATGGGACATGTCCTTTAGAGCCTATACAAGATAGGGGCCACAAGGTGTCACTACCCCAAAGGAAGAACCACAGCTTCTAGAGGTGTAAAACCGAACTGCACTTTGCTTGCTGCTTTACAGTATATTTTTTTAAAAATGTTTGTTTGTCATCCCCTTGGCTACATTTTCTCTCCTGTCAGCAACAAGTCGGGGTTTTTTTGTTTCATAGTCACTTCCTGGAAGTGGAGCAAAGAGGGGAGGTAGCACCTACTTGCTAGCTGGGTTTGCTTACTAGATTGCAAAAGGGCCTGTGAGCTGTAAGGATGGTTCAGAGGCTTTGTGGTGCGAGGTGTTTTGTGTCCTTTCGAGGCTTCATGAAGGACTGGGGACAGATTTCACACAGAGATTCACGTCAGTGGCTTAGCTTCTTTTTCACAGAATCCCAGAATCCCAGCATGGCAGGGGTTGGCAGGGCCCTCGGGAGCTCACCCAGTGCCACCCCCCTGCCCAAGCAGGCTCACCCAGAGCAGGGGGCACAGGACAGCGTCCAGGCGGGGGTTGAAGATCTCCAGAGAAGGAGACTCCACAGCCCCCCTGGGCAGCCTGGGCCAGGGCTTGGGCACCCTCCAAGTCAACAAGTTCTTCCTTCTTGTTTGTATGTATGAAAGCAGAGTATATTCTGTATTGGTATATACATTATCTATAGTGTGCATGTATACTATGTACACATATACTGCATACTCTGTGAGTATAACGAGCTGAGCTGCGTGTTGTCTTCATCTGTGTGATGCAAAAGGTCTCATCAGGTAATGGCTGCATCATTCCCGCTGCTGTTAGTAATATACGAGTTACCCAAAGCTCTTACTTTATCATACGCTTCTATAAAGCCACGTAATATGTATTCCATGCTTCGAAAGGCCGGTGATCTGCCAGCTGAGTGAGCAGAATCACCGAATCCCAGAATGGCTGAGTGGTGCGGTTGACACACCAGAAGGATGGGATGTCATCCAGAGAGACCTGGACAGGCTAGAGAGGTGGGCCTGTGAGAATCTCATGAGGTTCAACAAGGCCAAGTGCAAGGTCCTGCACCTGGGTCGGGGTAACCCCCGGTATCAATACAGGCTGGGGGAAGAAAGGATGGAGAGCAGCCCTGCCCAGAGGGACTTGGGGGTGCTGGG